>NW_026946368.1:514823-1067431 GCF_033847375.1 Trichoderma aggressivum f. europaeum
TTAATTATAAAATTACAGTCATAAACAAACACTTTTTTTAAAAAAAAAAAAAAAAAAAAAAAAAAAAAGGAGAGACAGAGAGAGAGAGAGATTGGAGTTTGGAATCCTTTTTGTCCTTGGATGCTGACTTTGAAAGTAACCTAATGCCCTGTTGGCCCTATAAGATTTGGCGTTATAACCCACCGCCATAATCAAATCCCAAGCCCTTGTTCGTAAAAAGACCAAGCTATGATACCGTCGCCATACCATATAGTAAAATCTGTTAGCAAGTAAAAACGTTCCCAACGATCCCAGTCCACGCCGATTTTCCCTGGTTTCCTCCTACCCATCACCGTAATCAAATTCCCAAGCCCGTGTTCATAAAAAGACCAAATTAACGCCACCGTCAAACCATATAGTAAAATTGTTGGCAATTATTGGAGAAAATCGTTCCCAGCCATCCCACCAGTTTGTCTCAAATGTCGTTCGTCCCCAGTCCAGAGCCAATTATCCACACCGTCGCGAATCCAATTACTGAGATTGTCGCAACAACTCCGCCCACAGCTCATTGATTGATGCTGTTGCCTCACCAATCGATGTTGTCGCCTCACCAATCGATGTTGTCGCCGCACCAACCGATGCTGTCGCCGCATTTATTGATGTGGACGCCGCATTCACAAATGAGACCAACCTTTGGATTGTCTCTGCTCGCCCCTCTGCCCGCCCCTCCCTACGAGCAGCGGCCACCGTCTGGGGAGCAGGTTGAGGTGCCACTCTCTGCCTGTCACGACGTCTGTTCGGTGCACTCCTTCTGCCTTGGCTGCCCTGCTGGGCCGTCGTCGCCGCCGCCTGGGCTTCAATTCGGGCTGCAGCCCAGGCTCCCCTCTCTAATATTTCGGCGTTCAGTTCCTTCAGCATCGCCACCGTCGCGTTTCCGATTATCGCACCAGGTCTCCGGAAAGTGGTTGGTGTCTGTCTCAAATTCGGATAATCTGCTTTGTACTGGCGTGCCTCCTGCGTATCCATGTTAAACAGCTTCGGCATATTCGCATCTCCTACCAATTCGAAGTATCGTTCCGTGCGATCTCTTGTTGGAAGAACTATTCCTTTTGCCGTCATCCTTTGGATGTATTTATCTGGCAACGTTTTGTATAGCGTTCGCATCGTCATCCATCCTGCCACCGAAGCGCCGAGCTTGTTTTTGTAGAGGCGATGGTTCGACGGAATTCTTCTAGAAGAAGCGGTGTGCTCGTAGTCGCCCAGAGTAGCAATGCTGCGCAACGTCTCGCGGTCTCTCTGGGTCATCTCGAGTGAAAACGCCCAATAGGTTCGGACCAATGCCACACCGTCGGCATAGTGCTCATCGTCTTCGTTTATTTCCAAATCTCTAATAGAAAGCAACGTGAGTTGGGTCATCTTGAATAGTGTTGTCGTCCTGGTTGAGTGTGGCGTCAGTAAATCGATGTAGACAGAATCAGAGTAACTCCGATTTGAAAAGAAAATGTTTTGACCAGAAACAGAGTAACTCCGGTTTAAAAAGAAAACATTTTTACTAGGAACAGGGCGACTCTGGTTTGAAAGAGAAAACGTTTTAGATCACACTCCAGAGCAAAAACCAAGTTGCAAGACCACAAAAGAGGAGGAGGAGAAGGAGGAGTTGAAAAGAAGAAAAAAGAAGAAGAAGAAGAGAGAGAGAGAAGAGTAGGATAAATAGTTATGGCTGACCGCCCGGCCGACCGCCCGGCCAACTGGCAACTGATATCACGGACAAATTCCAGCTGGCGGTTGGTATAGATTCGGGGGAACTTAAGGTTGCGTGAGTATTGTAATGATAACAATACCTATGTGGGTGCATATACTGCTTGACCGTCCCTTTGTGTGGTCAACCCTTCCCGTGACTCCAATAGCTACAGCGCCAGCAATAAATACCAGCTCAACCTCTGGATTACCGATACTGCTTTTCAACATCTCAAGAATAACATTTAGTCCAATGGTCTTCCTGTTGACTGCAGTTATATGAAATCAGCTGTGATAATAGATCTGTTCGCTCATGCCAACGACATCACGTAAAATCCCCATCATTACGAGGATCGTTAATCAACTTTAACAGCTTTAAGATGTCGGATATTCATAGTAGATAGCTGGCCCCTTAGTATCGTCTACTGCCGCTACTTTCTTCTACTACCATCTACTATCGCTACTTTCGTCTAGTACTATCTACTATTGTCTACTACCGCTACTCTCTTCTAGTATTATCTACTATCATCTATTATCGCTACTCTCTTCGATTATTATCTACTCCCCTCTTCTACTGCTAGTCTCCTCTACTGCCCCTACTTCTGTTATAGTCGGTACCAATATCTAGAGTCTCGTATATTCTTGCTATTTGTCGAATGTCTCTAGATTAACATCTTACCAAAAAGTGTTCTTCAATAGCCATCGCTAAACCCTAGTCATCATCCTCATCTCTATTCACCATCGCGATAGACATGTGGTGCCCATCATCGGAATCGTACTGGGGGGTGAGCGGCGTTTCTGGGCTAGCCGGTTCCTCCACCATTGTTGTCACCACCGTTGTTGGGACCGGGCGTCGGGGGATTGTCAATTGCTGCAATGGTGCTGTCTGGCGTCTAGGTAAAGGAGGGGCTGCCTCATCTGTATCTTGTACAACAGGAGGTGCAGACTCAGTTTTCCGCGGAGGAAGACGCGGGCTTTCGACTTGGAGCTCGTTGGCTGGCCGCTTCGGAAGAGGTGGATTGGCGGGCTCAGCGTGTGACATAAGAGCTGGAGGCGTGATTGTCAGGCCATGAAGAGATTCGGCAGACCTATCTCCATTATGGACCTTATCACTATGACCATCTCCAAAGTCAATGAGGTCTTCTTCCTTATCTTTCATCTGGATGACATCGTCTCTTTCGATATCCTTTCCAGCCTTGACGTTGACGAAGCCACATTTGCGTAAAATCTCGCCCGTAAGAGAAGGATACCGAAGATGGCCGCTAACGCTCTCACTCAAGTCCACGTTCACAATGCCATGAACATCTTTGATTGGCTGAAGACCGGCAACTCCAAGTGCGAGACTGTGCATCCGGTAGACGAAACCCAGGACCATATCGTTCTCTGAATAGACATTAAAGATCTTGCCAGATACCACAGGTCGGATGGCCCGCCAATGGGCCGGATCAGAAGGCGCTGGGGTGCCGATGATGACGACTGTATCGACCAGACCAAAGGCGTGACGCTCAGCGAGAGACTGCAAACAAGCATGGATCGTGGTAGCACCAAGTGAATAGCCCATAAGTGTGACGGGTCTTTCACCTTGTACCTTGTTAATGAGTGCGTCAGCAAGAAGCTGGCCGGCCTTTCTGGATCGGTTGTTCGCTCGGTTGAAAGGATTGTCCACGTTAGAAGCAACAGCCAAAACCTGGATTGGCCAGAGGGCGGCCCAAAGGGTCGCCAGAACAGTTCGCTTGATGACTTCAGCTTTGAACGCCGTCCAAGCAAAAGAACGAACAAGGTCATTCAGAGCGGTCCCCAAACTAAGAAGGACGCTCATCTCATATCGCAGGGCGAAAACTTCCGTGTCAGTGCTGAGAATGCGCCAAGGTTTCTTGATGTCATCCTCTGAATTGAGCCAGCCGTTGATTCCGATGGTAACACGCAGACGACGTTGTTCTTTTTGCTCTTTAGTTAGATTCTCCGGGACGTCTGTAGTAACTTCTTCCTTGAGAGGAAGGAAGCGGAAGTCCTCCACCTCTTTTGCATAATTGTCCATCATTTCACCCTGAATAAGTATGTCAGCACACACATTTGTCCTTCCATCAAAACATCTCAACTTACAGTCATCTTGGCGCCATAAGCGCCAAATAATGTCCCGACTAAAGCTCCATTCATCCAGAAGATGCCGAGAAAGCTCGCAACACCTCCCAAGCCAACTCCTCCAAGTACGCTTCCAATGGCTCCAGCAACAAGAGGAGCGGCCAGGCCTCCCGTGACTCCGATAACTGCAGCTCCGGCGACAGACGCCAACCCAACCTTCCAAAAGCGGCTGACTTTGTTTTGTTGTCGACGCTTAGCAGCTTCGGCATCGGCTGACATTGCTTCTTTCTGGTCATTGTCGGCCGTAGAAGATTCCATGAGAGACATGGCGATCTCGGCTTCTGTCTTGTTAAGGAATGTACTAGACAACTCCAAAGATGACGCCAAGTAAAGGACTAGAGCACGAGAATGGGCAGAATACTTCCCAGTAGATAGGAGCAACAGCAGCACACATGCAAGCGCCTCCTCTCGGTCCTCAACCGGGATAGTTGTCAGCCTCGTAGGTATCGGTTTATATGCTGATTGTAGCATGGAGACATCCTCAGTCTCGTCTACCGGTACTCCATCTATATCAAGGAGCTGCCGATCGTCATTGGGCATCTCCAATTGCCTCTTGTCCAACATCTCACGCCGGGTCTTCCTCTCAGCCACAATCTTCTGGGTATCTTCCACGTTCACAATCTCTTCGAGCTTGGATACTACTTCGTCCCTCCATTCCAGAGTGTATGCCAATGCTGCTCTTAAGGATTTCTCCGCTTGCTTGGTGGTCTTGACTCTTGGCCGTGGTAAGCTCTGAGACTTGTCGCTCTGAGATACCGAACTGCCCGCCTTCTCCGGAGAATCCGAGCGTGGTGATTCATCATATCTGTTGCCTTCATCGTCTGGAGCAATGGATCCAAGCTCATCTGGGCGAGTCTCCAGCTCAGAAATCATGTAGGAGATGATTTCTTGGACAAGAGCCAGCAATGCCTTTCGCCTAGCTGAATTTAAAGCGATGATGACCTGCCGCGGGTCTGCACATGGTGGCGCCATATTGACGAGCCTTGAGCTCTTTGGCCGCCGTTTCTTTGATCGGTAACCGTTAAAAAGATGCTCTAAATCTCAAAAGCATTTGTCGATGTAGGAAGATGATTGATCGAATGCCTGGCATTAGGCATTGACAGCGGCTAGTAGTGGCACCTCACACGTCACAAGGGATTAATTGGCTGTTGCCGGGCCATTAAATCCTTCAGCCAATGCGGTCTAAATCGTGTGAGGAAGCGAGACACGGCTAAAGACTTGACTTGAAAACATCAATTTGAACAAGGCGGGGAAATGATGGGAAAGCATGCAGATCGCCGTGAGCAAAGTGCATGTGAAAGGCAATCCATTGCTGACCGCATCAGACCCAATCACTGAGATGGTGTCTCGCTTTCAATCTGGCTCTATTTTTAGTGAGCACGCTCGTCTATTCCAGCGCTTGACCAACCAGTGATTTAGTGCATTAATTAGTAAGGAGTGGCGAGCATTTGGTCAGAACCTACCAACCAGAATCACTTTACAAATGGAAAAGGGCGGTTCGATCTCAAAATCACTATGGGCAAGATAGAAGAGAAGAGATATCTCTGTTTGATTCAGCTACAAAAAGGTATTTGAAGAAAAGAATGCAATAAAAAAAAGAAGCCGAAAAAAGGCCAAAAAAATGTAACTCTTCTCCGGGGAGAATTGTTCTCCGGGGACGGAATCGAACCGCCGACTTTTCGATGAGATGATACCCATTACAGTCGAACGCCATGAACCAACTAGACCACCCAGAGGATGCAGAAGAGTTGACATACGGCCAAGTAATTTTGATTATAAGGCCTTAGCACAGAGCAGTGTGCCAAGCGCTAGTATTTTTTAGTGAGGCAGCTGATAAGCGCTCGATAAGCCCGGCCCCGCTAGAAAAATTCCCATCTCTCCTACCCAACCAGTCCCAGTGCAGGCAGTCCAAAGGGCAGCTGTTAAGATTTTACTTCTCGAGCCTCATGTCGCATTATCGCCCACGATAGCACCGCCATCCCCTAATTTCCAGGTACGGCAGCCGTACCACCAACTTCTTCGACACAATGGATGCGCATGCGCTCCTTTCCGCCCAGGGATGGCGCGGAACAGGCCATTCTCTGCATAAGACGAACGACGCAATTGGCCTGGCGAAACCCCTACTACTAAATCGAAAGACCAACACCAAAGGTCTCGGAAACACAAAACACTTTACGAGCGACCTATGGTGGATGGATGCCTTTGACGAACAGCTTAAGGGCCTCGACACGTCCAAGGAAGGCAAAGTCGAGCAGACGATCAAGACCGGGAAACTCAATGCGCTCGACCCTGGAAGCGTATCAAAATACTCCATCTACGCCTCATTTGTTCGGGGAGGGTTCCTTGAGGGAACGCTCAGCGCATTGGCCACGGATGACTCGACTAGCACGGAGTCTGATAACAGCGACGAGAAGAAGAAGACAGAGTCCACGAAGACAAAATCCACAAAGTCGAAGAAAGAAACCAAGGAAGAGAAAAGGGCTCGAAAAGAGGAGAAGAGGAAACGGAAAGAGGCGCGAGCACTAAGAAGAGCAGCAAAGCTCGAAAGGAGGTTGAAAAGAGCCGAGGCAAAGAAGGACACATCAGACTCCAGCAGTAGTGTGGCAGAGGACAAGGCGCTTCGGCGTGCTCAGAAGGAGGAAAAGCGACGGAGGAAAGAATTGAAGAAGATGAAGGCCTCAGGCGGTTAATGGGAAAACTAGAAAAACAGGATCACATATGGCGCATTAGCAGGGAGTTTAGCTATCTTTTTCAAGCACAAGGAATACCCAATAGACAGCGTTTCAAATTTGTATTTCTTTGGACGCCTTGCCAGGCTTGCCCGACAAGATCCAGGGCCGTCTATCCCAAAATTCATCCTTGATGATGTCCAAGTGTTCCACCACCACCTTCGCCTTGGCCCTGCGCTTCTTGTCTTTTTCAGCTTGTGATTTTGATTGCACTGCCGGCTCCGAAAGGGCATCTGCTGCGGCGGCGGCATCGTGACTGCTGGGCTCGGCCAGTTCGTACTACATGCAAAGGTCAGCCTTCAATATGCCAATTTCCATCAGCAAGGAGCCTCACATCTCTGAACACAATGCTTCCTTTCTTGAAGATTTCCGGTTCGTTGTTGTAATTAATTTTGAACCGAGAAAACAGTATTTCATTCTTATCCGCAGCCAGCGTGCCCTAGAAACCAAGTTAGTGTATATCAGTGCGATATGGAAAGAGAATACCAACTGCAAGTGTTTTTTCTGCCTCCTTGTTGTCGAGGCCTCCGAGTTGTATCAACTTCCAGAAGGCTGTGTTGTATAGATTATTTATGTGACCTTTTACGTCAGTAAAAACAGAACCTGGTGTTGAAAATTAGAGTCGCCTTACAATCAGCTTGCCGCCAGCTCATGTAATCACGAAGATTCTGCACAGTTGGGTAGCAGACCGCTCGACCGTCAAAGGTCGGGAGAGGGAATGAGAGGGGAGTGTCTGGAAAATAGGTCGGCCACAAGTAGACGTAATTCGCTGTAAATGTAGACACAATTGTGGTGACGAGTTTGCTGAAGTTTTGTCAGTCGACGCCGAATGTAGGGTAAGCTGAGATTCTTGCTGCGCACCTCGCTCTCCTCTCGAAGAGGTTGCTAGATTTGTGAAAAACAAAACTGAGAAGCGTTAGACTGTAGAAGATACCTGGAATAGTCGATTCATAAGAACGTGTTACCTATACTCGTCGCTTACTCCATAGGCAATAGTGATCTCGGGGATATCAGTCACCACAGCCTTGGCCGCCGCATTCATAAGCTCAAGTGCTCTTCGGTCATTTGGCTTTTCGAACTCATATTTGGCACACATCCTTGGATAAAATTGTTAGATACTATAGCAACAGTTCCATTTCATCTGTGCCATTACTTGGTGAATCCCCTGCCATCTATGCGTACTACAATCCATGTGTTGGGCAAGAGGGAGTCTGGCTGCTCGAAATTTCGAACATATTCAAACCTAGACCACCATTTAGCATGTGACAGCATAACCCGGAATTAGTTCATCGTACTTGGAGTTCGCCATTCCGAAATCCGGCAAAAGCTGCCGGAGCTTTTGTAAAAGAAAAGGTTTACTCATTTGAGCGTAAACAGAGATACCGAGTACTTGTGCGTCATGCTAGCGCACATCCCCGCGGTGGAGCATTTTCAGGTCCCTCAAATTCCGCGTTTAGGCTCACGCCTTGTGGTGAAATATTAGATGCACCCCTCGCGTGGCGCTTTCTTTTCATCAGCCTTGCAGCTTCGCATTCGTGCTTTGAGCCCGCAGCCTTCTCGCGTCTCCTCTACCATGTTGCTCTGCTTCTCTCGAACAGCCCCAGCCTCGTTACCGCCACGATGAATCTCCTTCTTTCCGACGACTATCTCCTCCAGGATTATCCTGAGAGCATGACCAGCACGATCCGATCCGGCCATGCGACGATGCTGAGATTTAACCGCAAGGGCGACTACCTTGCCTCCGGCCGGGTGGATGGAACCGTCGTTGTTTGGGATCTGGAGACAATGGGCGTTGCTCTGAAGATGAGGGGGCACAACAAGAGTATCACATTCCTGAGCTGGTCAAAGTGTGGGCGGTATCTACTCTCGACATGCCAAGGCTGGAAGGCCATCCTCTGGGACCTGGAGACTGGGCATCGACATCGTGAAGTGCGGTTTCGGGCTCCAGCTTACATGGCAGAGCTTCATCCCGAGAATCAGTACGTGCATCCTGCATCTTGCGTAGCAAACGGCGCCATTGCCCCATTTACTCACCTACTCACCTAGTAATCTTTTCGTCGCGTCTCTATTCGAAGAGCAGCCACTCCTAGTCGACATCTCCGAACCAGTAGACGTCAAGCGCGTTCTACCGTCAGCGCCGAGGCGGTCGAACGCCGACAGCGATATTGCTCTCAAAGAGAAACAAGCAAAAGAAGATGCAAAGCAGATGACGACGTCTGCGATTTGGACAGCGACCGGTGACCACATAATAGCAGGCACGAGTAAAGGCAAATTGAATATTATCGATACCAAAACACTCGAAATCATATACACAGAAAAAATATGCACAGGTGTTATCACCACCATGCGAATAACAGGCTCTGGCCGAGATCTCTTGGTAAATTCACAAGATCGAATCATCCGGACGTTTCGAATACCAAATCTTTCCGTGGAAGATCTCGACCCGGATACAATACAGTTGCCACTCGAGCATAAATTCCAAGATGTTGTTAACAAACTGTCCTGGAACCATGTTACGTTTAGCGCAACGGGCGAGTACGTGGCCGCGTCTACGTATAACAACCACGAACTCTACGTTTGGGAGAGGAATCACGGCAGTTTAGTCTGCATGCTGAAAGACCCCAAGGAGGAGCAGGGCGTCATTGAGTGGCACCCTTCTCGTCCGCTCCTGGCGGCATGTGGATTGGAGACTGGCCGGATATACGTATGGTCCGTCATCAGCCCTCAAAAATGGTCAGCGCTGGCGCCAGACTTTGCTGAGGTGGAAGAAAACGTGGAATACATGGAGAGAGAGGACGAGTTTGACATATATGCGCAAGAAGAGATTCACAGGAGGCGGCTTGACGCCGAGGACGAGGACGTGGATGTGCTGTCGGCTGATCACGCAAAAGAGGGGGATGATCTGGAGAATTTTCGCATGCCCATCTTATTTAACCTTGGCGAAAGTGATAGTGAAGATGAGTTCGTTGCGGTTTCGACCGGAACCATGCGCCGAAGGAGTCCGGGAGAAAGCCAGGCTGATTTAAGCGCTGGAGCTGAACCAGCTGCCCCTGTGCGCAAGAAGGGAGGGGCTGGGGCGAGGGGAGGAAGAAATAAAAAGAAATGATTTGGATGGAGACTTGATTTCAAGGCGTTTTTTACTTTTACTTTTTTAATGGGTACCTTGCTGGTGCCGGCAAACATGTATGAATGAACAAATCATGGTGCTAGGCAGCGGTTACGATGGCATGAGATATAGAGTCCACGAGTATAATATACCTATTGGAGGAAATATTGCAAGTTCAGTAATATCCCTTTTGTGTAATCTTACCCAACAGCCCCTTTACCTTTCAACGCTTTCTTAGCCGTCTACTGGGCGTACAACAAGCTTTTCCCTTTCCCATGAGAACCCACAAGATACCCCATACCTTATTTATAGTAACTGATGGTTTGAACCATATAGTACCTTCAAATACTTCATCTGGATGGATAGAGTATTACGTCTAGGTACCTTGGATTTCAAGGTAGGTACGTGTAGGTAGCTAACACCTTAGCAACTGTAGACCTTAATGTTCAGGTGTCGGAACAGTACTAATGTGAAAGGAAGCTTCCTTTTCTCTCTCGACTTACCTTTGACTTGTCTAATAGGTAGGTGATACCCAGCTCTTAGTATCTGCTACTATCGTTACTTTACTCTGGTATCTGCTACTATCGCTACGTGTTTCTACTATCTGCTGCTATGGATACCCAGGTATATTGCTCCAGTTTATGGTATTATCATCCAAACTTTATCCTGATTGATCTATTATTAGGTACCTCGTATGATGCAAGCAGTGAAAGTTTCCACACCAGTATTCTCAGCTAGGTATATAAGACACGAAGGTGCCCCAAAATCCCCACAGTAGAGACTCACCAAATTTGAAATCTATCAACATCACTATGCGGCAGGTATTCGTACGTCCAGGGGCTCCAAAGCCTCCAACTGATGAAGAGCGCCAGCTCTACTACTACGGGCTCCCCTCTTGCCCCAAACTCGTTGCGCGATCAAGCAGGCATATTTGGGTAAACGAAAACAAGTTCCAGTATAATGCCTGTCACGATTCCCATCTTAAAACACTTCGACCGGTTGGAAGGCGTCCGTTATTACATCGGCTGTGGAATAACGCATCGTCTTCCCTCAGGGTCCAGATCTTACAAGCTGTCAGCGTGGCCGACTGGACTGCTATTGATATTCTTCGCGTCTGTATCAATACATGTAGGGAAGGCTCCGTCACGCTTATGATAGCTGTCAGCCCTGGGTCACTATCTTGGAGAGATGGCTATGCTATCGCACTGCGATGCAAATCTATTTTACAAGCGCATGGTATCTATGGCGTGGACTGCGAGATACGAGAATCTCTGGTCACTTTCTGTACCAAGGATGAGTCCGAGACAAAATCTACCACCAGGGTCTCTGTCGAATCCTCTGTCGAACCATCTGTCGAACCATCTGTCGAACCATCTGTCGAACCATCTGTCGAATCCTCTACCGACTCTTCTGCAAACTCTTCTGCCGACTCTACAAACGAGACAAGCTCATCGACAACCTTTCAGCTCTTTTCAGGACCCATGCCAAAACATGACGAGTATTTCGCTGGTTATACGTGGGCAGCATTCTCTGACGCGCTTGGCACCGCTATCGCCATGAAGCACAGAGATTCTTGGACGGGCACGAAAGGCCTGTACCTCTCTTTGTCGCCATCTTCTCCTGGAGTCGAGCCCAAAGTCCTGGCTTTGACTTGTAGACACGTGGTGATTGATTCTAAAACAGAGGGCTTAGAAACATACTGTCGCCCAGAGTCTGCTCCCTTCAAAGATGTCGTTCAAGTGGACCAGCCGAATTATGAGTACATGGTCAGATTATTGGATAGCACTCTATCGTTATACCGCCAGAGCTCCGAACACTTTGACGGTGATCTCCCTTGCTCACCTATTGCGAAGGGCACCCTCTCTCTCCTACAAGCCATAATGCCATTCAATAGCGCTTCCTCGAGGGCTTTTGGCCGGCTTTTATACTCGCCTGGGTTGGATACTACAGCAACCAAGCGTGACGCCCAATGGTCAAGAGACTGGGCATTAATCGAACTACTTCCCGGATCCCACCAATCGCCTCTCAGTTTAATAAAGAACAAAGTGGATATTGGATCGGCCCTTGATTTTATCCTTTTGGAGTTTGCAAAAAAACGAGCGGCCATAGATATTGAGCTGGAAGACGGCTACCAAACCATGAAAAACACTATCGTCCCAATCGACCAAATTTTCAGATCCGATTGCGCCGCTGAGGATGAGCCAATGATGGTGATAAACTATGGATTGAGGGGGTGGCATAGATTGGGTCTGGGGAATACGGTGAAATCGATCGTTCGCCATCCAGAAGCCCCAGGCGGTATAAAGCGGGAGAGTGAAGAATGGGCCATAGTATCGGTTACACCAGAGAGAGAGCAGATTCAAGGGAACTTCTCGACAGGAGGAGATTCCGGGGCTTGCGTTTGGGATATGAAGCATCGCCCCGCCGGTATAATCACGGCCGGCAGTAGCTTCTTCAGACAGGCGTACGATGTTACATATGCGCAGCCGTTGGAAGGAATACTGGCGGACATAAAATCTTGTGGCTACGATGTGTCTCTTAGGTAGTTTAGATCAGAGAGTGATTGGCTATTCAGGGTCCCAAGGACTGCATTGAGTTTGAGTATCGAAAGAGGATGCGAAAGAAGGCTTGCTACTACAGCTATACTTCTCTCCTCTCCGTTAGCATAGGTAGCCATATATGACAACGGAAGTATTTATTATCATAATTATATTCGTCCAGTGTTCGGTATTGTTCGTGATATAAGACGCTGTTGCATAGCGAGATTGGGCACTGAATGCTATCTACCTCTACCTTAGTAGGTAGATAGAATACACACTACGGAGTAGAGTTGGTAGCGATAGTAGAAGATGCTAGCAATGTATCAGATGCTAGAAGAGAATAGATATAGTAGAGGTATAAGCAGACACAGGTAGATAGAAAATGGTGGCGAAAGTGATGGATGCTAGCTTGAAGAACCAGATAGACACACAATACTGAATGTCTTCTCTTGCATCTTGCTGCGACACTTGCAATATCACGGCTTCCTTGGCTGGGCGAACCAGCATGTGAGGCTGATGTGAAACCAAGAGCCGGGGAGCTGAGTCACACCGGCAACAAGCTAAAAGGAGCGTGCAGTTGCTTTAGGGAGTGTGATTAAGATTCATTGCTGACAAAAAACAATGAGAATTTTTCTCAGCGGAACCCAGGCAAGATGGCGTGAGTTTTATTGTCTCTCCACTCTCCTTTCCACAGTGCGGCGCAGAAGTGAACCTCGATTCTTTGCTGCCTGAGGCACCAACTGCTGCGGGCACAAGGAGGTGGTTGGTCCCTATACGGTTTAGCGGCATCGAGGCACCACCAAGCGCCTCACGTCCAGAACTTTCAGGCTTCTTCTGATCGTCTCGCCTCAACCACGACAAAACTCTGCCCACGGCTCAAAGTCATCACCAAGCGTGTCGGGCATCGAGTCTGGCACCTGGAAGCACCCCGAAAACGACGATACGAGCGTCCGACCTGCGATTTACGTGTTCAAACGACCCCAGAGCTGGTGGCGACGGGGGAGACCTGCCGTGAGGTTCTCCTGGGCCTGGTGGCCGGGACTGGCGATCGAGAGGGCGCCATCTCTCAACAACGCACAACCGCTTCTGCCATCGATTCTTCGGTTTCTAGTGATAGGCACTTGTCGCCTCTTGAAAATTCCAGTGTTTTTCTTCACCCTTGGCACCTGTACCGCGACTGCGAGGCGCGTGCTGCATCCGCTGCCCTCACCGATCCTTTTCGACTTGCTTGATTTGTTCAATTGAAATCTCGCAACGACCGCGAAAATGGCGAACCTCCACTTCACCCACTCGAGTGCTCCGCTCAAGACGGTGCAAGAGATCCAATTTGGACTCATGTCTCCCGAGGAGATTAAAAGCATGAGCGTGGCACACATTCTATACCCCGAAACGATGGAGGAAGGCGGCACGAAGCCGCGCGACGGTGGCCTAAACGACCCGCTTCTCGGCTCGATCGATCGACAGTTCAAGTGCAAGACCTGCACACAGGCTATGGGCGAGTGTCCTGGTCATTTTGGACACATTGAACTGGCAAAGCCCGTGTACCACCCTGGCTTCATCAAGAAAGTCAAGAAGATCCTGGAAATTGTCTGCCACAACTGTAGTAAAGTGCTGGCTGATGAAGTTGGTCTTCTCTTTTCCATGAAGCCTTTGCCTCACTGGATGCTAACCTGAACTTTACCAGAGCGATCCCGAGTTTGTCGCAGCAATCAATACTCGAGATGCAAAGCTCCGCTTCAAGCGCGTATGGGCTGTCTGCAAGAAGAAGCGGAGATGTGAGAATGAGGACCGGACAGACAAGAACAAGGACGAAGAGTTTGCGCCTGGCATGAAGCCCGCTCTCGTGGAAAGCCATGGTGGCTGTGGCAACGTGCAGCCTCAAGTGCGACAGGTTGCCCTTCAGTTGAAGGCCGCTTTCGAAGTGGCCCAAGAGGATGGCCCCAAGCGGAAAGAGACGGCTCCCATCACTCCAGAGATGGCCCACAGCATCCTTCGTCGCATTTCCGAGAGTGACCTGCGTAACATGGGTCTCAACTCGGATTACGCCCGTCCGGAATGGATGATCATCACCGTCCTCCCCGTTCCCCCGCCCCCAGTCCGTCCCAGTATCTCCATGGATGGTACCGGCACTGGCATGCGAAACGAAGATGACTTGACCTACAAGCTTGGTGATATCATTCGTGCCAACGGAAATGTCAAGCAAGCTATTCGTGAAGGCTCCCCACAACATATTGCGAGAGACTTCGAGGAGCTGCTTCAATATCACGTTGCGACCTACATGGACAACGACATTGCGGGCCAGCCTCGTGCCTTGCAAAAGAGTGGTCGCCCCGTCAAAGCCATTCGTGCCCGTCTCAAGGGAAAAGAGGGTCGTCTGCGAGGCAACTTGATGGGAAAGCGTGTGGACTTTTCCGCCCGTACAGTCATCACGGGAGATGCCAACCTGTCTTTGCACGAAGTCGGTGTTCCTCGCAGCATTGCCAGGACTCTGACTTATCCTGAGACGGTCACTCCTTACAACATTGGAAAGTTGCATCAATTGGTCGAAAACGGTCCCAACGAGCATCCTGGAGCCAAGTACGTTATCAGATCCGATGGAACCCGTATCGACCTGCGACACCATAGGCGCGCAGCTCAAATCTCCCTAGAGTATGGCTGGAAAGTTGAGCGTCATCTGATGGATGGTGATTACATCATCTTCAACCGACAGCCTTCGCTGCACAAGGAGTCCATGATGGGTCATCGCGTTCGAGTTATGCCTTATTCTACTTTCCGACTCAACCTCTCGGTTACTTCTCCATACAACGCCGATTTCGATGGTGACGAGATGAATCTCCACGTTCCTCAGAGTGAGGAGACTCGTGCTGAAGTCAAGGAGCTGTGCTTGGTCCCAAACAATATCGTCTCGCCTCAGAAGAACGGTCCCTTGATGGGTATTGTGCAGGACTCTCTTGCCGGTGCTTACAAGATTTGCCGACGTGACACCTTCCTTGATAAGAACCAAGTCATGAACTGCATGCTGTGGGTTCCCAACTGGGATGGTGTTATTCCGCAGCCCGCTATCTTAAAGCCGAGGCCACGTTGGACTGGCAAGCAGATCATTTCTATGGTCATTCCCAAAGAGATCAGTTTGCATGCCCCCGAAGACAAGTCAGATTCTCCTCTCAAGGATACCGGATTGCTCATCCAGGCTGGTGAGCTCATGTATGGTCTCATGAAGAAGAAGAGCATTGGTTCCGCCTCAGGTGGTGTAATCCATCTCTGCTACAATGAGTTGGGACCAGAAGGTGCCATGGCGTTCCTTAATGGCGTTCAGCAAGTGGTTTCCTACTGGCTCCTGCAAAACGGCCACAGCATTGGTATTGGTGATACCATTCCGGACAAGCAGACAATCGAGAAGGTTCAGGTGCATATTGACACCCAAAAGGCAGAGGTCGCTAGGCTTACGGCAATGGCTACCGCCAACGAGCTGGAGGCTCTGCCTGGTATGAATGTCCGAGCTACTTTCGAGAACAAGGTTTCCATGGCTTTGAACATGGCTCGTGACCAGGCTGGTACTACGACCCAAAGGAGTTTGAAGGATTCAAACAACGCTGTTACCATGGCTGAGTCTGGTTCCAAGGGATCATCTATCAACATTTCTCAGATGACGGCGCTTGTCGGACAGCAGATTGTTGAAGGAAGGCGTATTCCATTTGGCTTTAAATACCGAACTCTCCCCCATTTCACCAAGGATGATTACTCACCCGAGGCTCGCGGCTTTGTAGAGAATTCTTACCTCCGTGGCCTTACCCCCTCCGAGTTTTTCTTCCACGCCATGGCTGGTCGCGAAGGTCTCATTGATACTGCTGTCAAGACAGCTGAGACTGGTTACATTCAGAGACGTCTGGTCAAGGCGCTGGAAGATCTCAATGCTCAATACGATGGAACGGTTCGCAACTCTCTCGGTGATATTATTCAGTTCCTGTATGGTGAAGACGGTCTTGATGCCATGTGCATTGAGAAGCAGAAGCTTGGCATCTTAAAGATGTCTGACGAGGCGTTCGAGAAGAAGTATCGACTTGATCTGGCCAACCCCCCTGAGTGGTTCCGAAAGGACTACGAATACGGTAACGAGTTGACCGGCGACAAGGCTTCCATGGCTCTTCTTGACGAGGAGTGGGATGCCCTTCTTGCCGATCGCCGTGAAGTGCGGCAGATCAATCGCTCAAAAATGGGCGAGGAGTCGATGCAGCTCCCTCTCAATATTGGTCGTATGATTGAGACAGCGAAGCGCGTGTTTAATGTCAAGGCAAACGACCGAAGCAACTTGAGACCTTCTGATGTCATTCCTGTTGTGAGGAATGTCATCAGCAAGCTCAAGATTGTCCGAGGCGACGATCCGATTTCCAAGGAGGCAGATGCTAGTGCTACCATCCTCTTCAAGTCTCTTCTCCGTTCTCGGTTAGCCTTTAAAGAGGTGGTCAAGGAGCATCGCTTGAACAAGCTCGCTTTTGATCACGTCCTTGGCGAGCTTCAAAACCGATGGGATCGATCGTTTGTTAACCCTGGTGAAATGGTTGGCGTTCTTGCCGCCCAGTCCATTGGTGAGCCCGCCACGCAGATGACGCTGAACACCTTCCACTTTGCTGGTGTGTCTTCCAAGAACGTCACGCTCGGTGTGCCCCGACTCAAGGAAATTCTCAATCTGGCCAAGAACATTAAAACCCCCAGCATGGCTGTGTACCTTGATACCCCACTGGCTAAACAAGAGCAAGCGAAGAAGCTGCGAAGTTTGGTTGAGTACACTAACCTCCGATCGATCACTGCCGTCACTGAGATCTATTATGATCCGGATGTCCAATCCACAACCATTGTAGAGGATATTGATATGGTCGAGTCCTACTTCTTGATTCCCGATGACAGCCAAGACACTATCGATCAACAGTCGAGGTGGCTCTTGCGTATCACACTTGACAGGCAAAAGTTGCTTGACAAGGAAATCAAGATTGACGACGTTGCTCAGCGCATCAAGGAGGAGTACCCCAATGACTTGGCTGTCATTTTCAGCGACAACAATGCCGATGAGCAGGTTATCCGAATCCGCACCGTTCGACAGAACGACGAGAAGGACGAAGATGGAGAGAAGAAGATTGAAGACGATGTGATGCTGAAGCGCCTTGAAGCCCATCTTCTGGACACTCTGACGTTGCGAGGTGTGCCTGGCGTTGAAAGAGCTTTCTTGACCAAGGGCACTCGTCTTGTTGAAGCTGCTGACGGATCTGAACTCGCGCTCAAAGACGATGTCCGCTGCACACAATGGTATCTGGATACCAGCGGTTCGGCCCTCCGCGAGGTCCTGGCCGTTCCAGGAGTTGATCCTACGCGAACCTACACCAACGACCTGTGGCAGGTTATTGAAGTGTTCGGCATTGAGGGTACTCGAGCTGCCCTTGTCAAAGAATTGACGGCTGTGTTGGCCTTTGACGGTTCCTACGTCAACCATCGACACATTGCTCTGCTTTGCGATGTCATGACGTACCGCGGAAGTATATCTGCTGTCACTCGACACGGTATTAACCGTGCGGATACCGGCGCGCTCATGCGATGTTCGTTCGAAGAGACGGTCGAAATTCTTCTCGAGGCGGCTGCCACGGGAGAGCTTGATGACTGCCGTGGCATCTCTGAAAACGTAATGCTCGGCCAGATGGCTCCTATGGGGACTGGCCACTTTGACGTCTTCCTGGATCCGAAGATGCTGGAAACCGTCATTTCAGACAATTCTCGCATGGGACTCATGCCGGGAATGCCTGTCAAGGAAGGAGAAGTCGAGGGTGCGGCTACACCTTACGATACTGGATCTCCCATGGCCGATTCTGGTTACCTCAGTCTCAACTCTCCTGCTGCTGGAAACTTCTCGCCCATCCAGGGAGCGGGTTCAGAAACACCAGCTGGATTTGGAACCGAGTACGGTGGCGGCGGCTTTGGTGGTATAGGATCTATGAGCCCATACTCAATGCGTGGAGCGACCAGCCCCTTCAGCACTTCTCCAACCTCGCCATTCAGTTCAGGTATGGGTGGCTACTCTCCATCATCGCCCAACGCTGGATACTCGCCTACGTCTCCCATGATCGACGGTGGCATCGGCCGATACGCGACATCTCCGTCATTCAGTCCTTCTTCGCCGTCTTTCTCGCCAACTTCACCGATGCTGCGACCGACAAGCCCTGCCAGCCCCAATTACAGTCCCACGTCGCCAAGCTACTCGCCGGCATCCCCGTCATCGCCAAGGCACTACTCGCCAACATCGCCGGCTCAGTTCAATTCTCCTACATCACCCAGCTACTCGCCTGCCAGTCCCAATTACAGCCCTGCTTCTCCCAATCTGCATGGAGCTGGCGCGACTTCTCCGTCGTATTCTCCTGCCTCCCCCTCGTGGTCTCCGACATCTCCAGAAGCTTACTCGCCTACGAGCCCAAGCTTCTCCAAGAGCCCCGGGTCGCAACAATCTCCCACCAGCCCCAGCTACTCGCCCACATCTCCGTCGTTTTCTCCTCGGACGCCTGGGCCGGGAGCTTCTGGAAACCAATAGTAAGTCATACTCTGGAGTCTCGAGACCGTAATACCCGTCATGAACATGGCTGACCAACTTGTCTTATAGTTCACCTAATTCCCCCGCTAACGATTGATTTTATCCTATAATGCATATGAGGCACGTTTTGCCGTCGACCATTGATTTGTCATTTTTTCTTTACCTTTTTTCTTTATCTTTTTTTCCTATAGTTTTCCCGGTGGAAGGACTGTGAGAACCTCAGCATGATAGATGTTTATGCAGCCGGTAGTAAAAGCCGAAAGTGGATAAAAAAAGAAACACCCATACAAAAAACACTCATAGTTTTGTCGATTCGCGGTCTTCTTATCAGAGATAGAAGGGGTTGACGACAGGTTTGCAACTGCTGTGTATACTAGACGCGAGAATGAAAAGTTTTATCGAGGAGATTGACGACCAGATTGGAATCAGATTGCAAAAGGATAGTGGGCTTCGCGGAGGAGAGCAAACCTGTCACTGGAACTTGAGCTTTGAGAAATGGATTTGCTTAGTTGAAAACAATACTGCGATCCTGAACTTCCAAGTGCCCTTGTTCCACTGTGAATGCTTGGTGATGTATATCTGCCATGTTTTGCATACGGGATCTGACCTTGGGTCATCATTTTGCTCCTGGAATTTGCAACCTTGATTGTTGGTAAGCGAGAGGTTTGGCTTATAGATTAATACCTACCTACTAGGTAGCGTAATAGAGGTACAATTAATGTATCGATCAAAGCAATTGACTGTTGTTTTGAGAACTCGCCGAGACGGCACCTTGGACCTATATGATTGCTCGATCGATGTACTTTGTAGTGACGGTTCTGTATAGAAAGCTGCTAGAAGTGACAAGAACATGGCGGTTCTAGCTGGTACCGGAGGAAGTGACTGACAGTAGAAGAGAGTAGCTGATAGAAGAAGAGGATGGCTGATGGTAGAAGAGAGTTGGGATAGTAGAAGGGGGTAGCGATAGTCGAGGTGGTAGCGACAGTCGAAGGTAGTAGCAATAGCAGCAAATATAAAGAATGGAGGCAGAACTGGTCCGTCTTGTCGTGCAATAATGGCATCTAGCAGTCCACAGTCTTGTTCGCCATGAATGATCTCTTAGCTTAGTGTGACATGGACAGTTTCTCCCCTCGCAGAGGTCGAGATCGCCAATTTAGAGAAAGGTCCTGCTTCGTCCACCATCGTATTGACCGTTTGTTGTGCTTCAAAATAAGGCATGAGCATCATACCTGGACAGTAATCCAGCCACGATTTCCCCCCTCACAGAAAAGCTCACCCTTCCAACTTTTACTCATATAGCCATGAACCATTTCCCCTTACCCAATGCGCTGTCTGCCTTTACTTCTTCAAAAAGTCCAGTATAACCTCCCATTCCCCTAGACGCTCCTCATTCTCCCATGACATTTTCCTTCAATGTGCTACTATTAAACCCACAGCGCAGTCATCCTAGCTCCCATCGTCTCAATCATCTCTCCTGCTAAATCTGCCGCTTAGCAGCCCTGTCGACACTACACATGCATTCACGCATCTCTAGTAGATCATGTGATCTTACCAGTCAGACGAAAAGACCGTGTGCGCGGGGTTTTTAATCTATACAAAAGACCGTTGTTGGGTCGCGCAGGATGATTATTGCACGAGAAAGGAGGGAGTAAAACAAGCGCCCAATGGTCCACACCATCCAGAACCGAATATCGACACATACTACATGCCAGTAAGAGTGATTGAGCCGTTTTTGCTTTGAAAATATTCAATCACACCTATTTCCTCCCCTTTTAACGGTACACAATGCATCTATCCTCCCAACAATCTCCGCATCACGCTTGATTACACGCTGTCCGTTGCAACAAAGAAAAGCCTTGGCGCAAACAAAATCCAAACCTCACCATGACTTCCCTGCATACATAATCTCCTCCTCGTCTCATTCTACAAACATGTTCCTCTCCATCCCGGTTCGTATCCTGCCGCTTTTGGCCCGTGCTTCAGTCAAGCTATTTCCCCCCCGGCAGCTAGCCGGCCGTGTCTATGCAACGTCTTTCCCGCTCTCCCGCCCTGACCCGCCGCTTTTAAGCTTGTATTGCCGCAAAACACGGGCGGGAAGCTGTCTATGCTATTTCGTATCGGTGCCGAGCCGGATCCTGGTTAGCCGGCGTAAAGGGCCGTGCTGCAATTTCTTGCGGTTCGTGTGATGGAAGATGAATCCTTCCGATTGTACGTCGGCACGGTCGCCTCGAGTCGCTGAGGACTCTGCAAATTTTATAGAGTATTACACTATTCTATTGCGTTGCTGGTCTTACAGTAGGCTTGAATCATCCTGCAGTCTGTCAAAAATACATCATGTCCTAAGCAACATCGCCAAGACCTTGTCTCGATTGAGCAGTGAATTCGTGTTGTGGGGATGTTCCAGAGATACTGCATAACCAAACGAAACACATAAAGTACATCAAATCGAGTGAATTGGCAGTCAGCACTGAAGAGACACCCTGGCAACGCAAAGAAGAAAAAAGCAGCCTTGGTCTGTCTAGACATATTCCGGCTTCTTGGACAGCCACATGATGACTGCTATCACGGCTAGCCAACGCGGCCTGCTGCTGACATTGCGTAACCTGATTTTTGGCCCTCCAAGCGGGGGACAGAGAAACCGAGACCGAGAAGGTTATAAACACCCACCCGTTAAATTATACACCTGTGTTTCAAGTATCTGCTACTCTATCTACCTTAACTGTATATCTCCAATCCCTGCTACTATATCTATATTTCTCGGGTACCTGCTACTACATCTATATCTCTCTAGTAACTACTATTATGTTTATATTTCTTTAGTAATTACTCCTATATCTATATTTCTATAGTAACTACTACTATGGTTATACAGGCCCTCGTACCGCCGGCAGATGGGGAAGCGGCTCTGTGGGGAAGAGGCCGTATTCTGTGATACTCTTCATGTTGTTACGAACGCGCAGCCGCAGCCCTTGTGACAAACCGAAATGTCCCACCAAGCGGCCAGGCTATGGGACCCCGCGACGGATGTATCAAAATGACGAGCATAGGGCGAAATAAGCTAATTATGTGTATTTCCGGTTCGTCAATTGGTGGCTGTGGACGATTAGCTCGGAAAGGGGCTGCGGCCGCATATGCGGCCAGGCTGTGTTGGCCGACCAATGGCATTCAATACTTGACCACTTGGCTCACGAGGCAGACAACGTCTCGACGGTGAATCATAGGAAACAATCAGTTAGATTGGAAGCGGGACAAGAAAAAGTAAAATAAGACACCGTTGTTGAATTTGGTATGATGCTCTAATTGTGTGGCCTAGGTATAGGCAGAAAGGGCTGTGGCCATAGGAAAAAGAACAGCCTCCCCGCAAAATCCGCCATATCCATTGCCTCATAACCATTGACTATGTACATGCGCTATCAACCATCAGGTGTACAAGTGGAATGTATCGTTCCAATAGGACAGGATGGAAAGAGAGAAAAAGAAACAGAGTAAGTAGGAGAGAGAGAAAAAAGGAAATAAGGAAAAGACGAGACAATGATCATCAAAGAAAAAGTGAAAAGTAAAAAGGCAAATAGATGGCTTGCAGAACGAAGATGGAAAAGAACAAGGAAAAAAGAAGACAGGCTAAAATCAAGAGAAGAAGGCGTGGATACTCCTCTTGCGAAAGATGAATCCGGCATCAGGGGTCGGACGAGTCTAGGCCAATTGCTAGGCCCTCCAACTTTTGTCTATAATTGAGTGCATAATAGAGAGAGATGTGAAGGGAAGAAATGGAGATGAAGAAGAGAAAAGATGAGACAAGACGAGATGAGATGAGAAAAAAGAAAAGAGAGATGGAGAAAAGGAAGAAATGAGACGAATGAGATGAAATCGCTTCGAGTCGTATGAACCAATGAGTGAGGGCGATATGAGTGCCAGTCCATTGATGATGATTATTCAACGACCTGGATTAGGGCACTCGGCGCGTCTGCAGTATCCTTCCCATGTCTGAGTGCCTTGGTCTTCGATTTTGGAGCAGCCACAGCTGGGCTTGCGCGCGGACTCTGTGACGGTGCAGCCACAGTGGGTGTAGTGCTGTCGAATGATCCAGACACACATGTTGATTGTTTCGGGAGAGAAAGTGGCGTTGGAGTACAGTGTAGAGAGCGTAGAGCAGAGAGATCTACTGGACGAGTTATTCCGAATTGGACTTGGCTCACTGGGAGAAAGAGGGCTTGTCAGTACTCTGCGCAGAAGCTGTGGTCTGTCTGCTTGGGAATGGCTCTTGCGTACAAAGCTCGATCGTTTGATCCTGTTAGCGTGGAAAGGATTGAGACGCTGCTTGTGTCTACAAAGCTCAAGAACTGAAGATGGTACGGGTGGGAGTGCTCAAGATGAGTGAAGGAAGCTGTCTGGAGGAGATTGTGGGATGGTGCTCTTGGTATTGAATGCTGAATGAAGCTTGGGAGGAGATATCGAGAAGCACAGCAGGTGTGTTTGTCGTTTATATATCTTGTGGAACGAAAGCCTCGGGACTGCGTAGAGGCTGTGAATATACATTCGGGTTTGTTTGCTCAGAGCAGGCGTTCGTTCTTACCCAGGAACAAAGCCCCTTGAGGCAGAGTACAGGTACAGGTCCCCGACGTCAACTGATGTATGGCTGTTGGGTGTTTGCTTCTTCTTCTTCGGGACTTGCCAGACGCATGCGCACGGCTGTTGGATGCACATTTGCATGGCCCCAGAGACATGACAAGGAGACGAGGAGCCGACATGTACGTTAGTTCGCCACCGATGTTCTGCTCGTATGTGTACGTGCGGCCGTTGTTATGTGCGGTGCCGCGGGATGGTGTTAGCTGTTCGTTTTGTGTCTACTGGGCGGTCGGTGCGAGGTTTCTGTCTGCCTTCTGGCCCGTTCTCTTCGCCAGGGGGGCATTTTGTTGTTCTAGGAAGAAGGGGGAGGCAGTGAGGCGGCATCAAGTAGCCCTGACCGGACCACGAGGCATCGCAGAATCGGCAGTTTGCACAAGGCCATGTCAAAGCCCAGCTGTGGGTGTACCCGGTCGGCAAGCAGGGCCTAGATGATGCTGATGCTCAGAACCAACAACGTCTGGGGCGCCTGGCCCCCCCCTGTCCATGTACGTGTATGTCCGAGTGCGTGTACTTTGACGCAGCTTGGATGATGCGAGCTTGACTGCATGTGTCTAGATGCATGAATGCGTGGTGGAAGAATCTTTTGCATCTTTTTGGTGTGGGGGGTTGGGGAGATGGATGGATGGGCAGAGATTGGCCGTCAGTTCAACTCCGTCTTTGAGGAAGAAGACGAAAGTGGAGGCGATTTGCATCTAAGATTCTCAAGGCCTAGCCCCCACCGGGCCTGCAATTCGAAGACACCAATGCGAGGCGTCTGGAGCTACGATGCAGGAGCCGCAATTGGTGCCGTGATGCGATATGGCTAGGCAATGCCTAGGGCTCTAGCCCGAGTGTCAATGCCATTCTGTAGTGGGCGAGGAGTGACATTGTGGGCATTGGCAGCTTCACTATTCAGAGACACGACTCCAGCTGGCGATGATGCCGTATTGCTTGGGCTTGTGGTGTTGAAGTCGACGTTGACTGTTGATGTCATCCGAGTCATCGCAAAGAGTCATTCAAGCTGGATAAAATAAATTTCGCTTAATTTCGCCTTCTCCTTCCGGCCTTCTCCCTCCGTCATTGACCAGAAAAACTACACGCCCATGCGCCCCCCCATTTGCTCGACTTGAGGTTGTTGGTTGTGTCTGGTTGAAGATTTCAAGAAGGCGGAAGAGCCGTTTCGACTTACATGCCCACACGCTAGAAGGGCCCTTGCAAGATCTTGACTACACGGACACGGACACGGACAGCGCGGTGGAGTCACAAACAATGACCGTCGTGTTGTGTGCCGCAGGAGAGACGGGAAAAACATGCCTTGGGTGCATGTAGCCGGATCGTCATACCAGCTGCCCACATCTCCCATCTCATATACGAGTTTACGTCTGCATGTATGTACAGACAGTACCTGGGGAGAGAGGTGGAAGCAGGGACAGGGGCCACGGAGACGAGGGAGGGACATGACTCTTTTCTTCCTTGAGCCGGAAGAAATGGGCTCGAGCTACATGAACTAGGTATGCAAGTAGCACTCTGCAGCGGCCATTGAGGGGAGAGGCAACGAGAGCGGAGTGGAGAGGGATCGTAGCTACATGATGGCTACGACTAGTGAGCAGATCAGGGATCTGGAAGGGGGGGAGGTGCGGATAGAAGAGCTGCAAAGTGTGTAGAATCATCACATCGTGTGCGTGATATTGCGGTCCGAGAGAGAACAGAGACGCCAGCGCAACGAGAAAAAACGGGACGCGCGGGTCACACCAGAGAGGCCATCATCGACGGCCACTTTTCTTGTCGTGGTGACTTGGCGCGCTCACCGAGAAAGCCAGTGTCACCGGAGATGTCCAGCATCTTGGCTTCACAGGGCGGAAGACCGTGTATGTAGTCTTGGTCTGACACCAGCATCACGACTGGCCGAACTGGATCATGAGCAGGATTCAGCATCATGCCAGCTTCACACATTCCTCGTCGGAGAACAATCCGGTGGCAGAAGAGCCGGCTCCTGAATACGTTTCCCGCGAACCAAAATGTGCTTGTTGGCCCTGGCCAGTTTACCCAGCCAGGCAAGGCGTTGCTGTGTGTTGCGCCTCTAAAAAAAACCGACGGGGGTATCGCAAGCGTTAGACGCCCTGTGGATCCAATGGATGTCGCACATGATCCGCAGCGAACAGCGTCTTATTCTACTTGTGGCATAGCCGGTGAAGCTATCGCCAGATACGCCAGCCCAGGTACCTTGGAGACTTGAAGCACGGCAGATACACATGTATCGATGCTTTGTGTGCGGTGGACGGCGAAATACAATTGCCAGACCAGGCGGGGATCAACTGCTTTCCTCAAATCTCGGCCAAACCAAAAAGTCTGGTCTGTCCAACAGCAGAGAATGCTGGCTGTATTGCGTCTACTTGGACCGGGGGTGAGACGACGCTACATGTTAGCAGCAGTTGGGGCCACATGAAGCCATAGCAGCAGTGGATGAACATTTGGAGAGGAGAAAAAAACTCTCAACAAGGCGCAATTTAGTTCCTAGGTAGTTACTCGTATGTGCCTAAAAGCGCATCAATACATGACTCCTTGAATGGTTAATTATTCCACATTCTATTCTCCAATGCCTCAACGATGGCTGTCAAGCCTGAAACCTTTCCATGTCACTGTTTGTAGTTCGCGTTGCTCTCCTTCAGCCGTTCGTCTCCTCGTCACTAGGCACGAAATAATGCCCGCAGATGTCGATTTTTGGTGGCCCCTGGATAGAGGGACCCCCGAACCGAGGATTGATTAGCGACATCCGGATGAGACGTGGTGGCTTTGCTCTTGTTGACGCGAAGAACGCCGTGATGCGGGCTGTTGTGGCCCAATGCGGAAGACCAGCGTTGCATCATGAGCTCAAACGGGCGAGTCGTCTCGCATATCGGAGCCTTTGTTCCATTGCAGCGCGGCTCTCTCACGTCAATCCGCGCTCAGCGACGCCGGGGGCTCGGTCAAAGAAAGCCTGCGCATCACCCCCAAGGATCTACGCTCAGTTGAGTTGAAACAAAGGCCATTGTGGCAGTGGCGGACAAAAAGCTGCTGCGCCAGAAGCCCTATTTTGGTCCTGAGCGTGCAGATGGCGCCTGGGTATCACGGCCCAGCTGCAGCTCTCACGAATCTCGGCGTCTGGATTGGACCCGCGCGGCCAACACGGCTGATACTCATGTGGGCTGTGGCGTTGACGTGGAGAAGTCGAACCAAAAGGAACCTCTAGCTGGAGCAAACGGCGAGCGGGGGGTTCGGCAGCTTTTTCAATAATAGAGGTTTGGTTTGACGGGGGAGTTGAGAGACTCTTGACAGTTGTTGCTCTTTGGCCCCCACCTCCGATATAAGGCGTCATGAGTTTGAGATGAGATGGGGTTGTAGCCGTGTCACGCCTTGGTAAGCATGGCAATTTACTACAAGATGACACAATGACTTGTGTGTTTTATCCTTGTGAAGATACTAGGCGAAATTGCATGCATTTTTGTTTCACTTGATAGGTAGCGTGTTGTATGAGGCGATGGAGAGATCAATGCGGATGCAGATCACCTCGGCGAGTGCCGGCCCCCGGGGAGATCAAGATCTACAAAAGTGGCAGCGGTGGTACTTTCAAACAGATGCTGATTGAATACATGCATGCATCGTCATCATGCCGCCTCATGTTGTTTGCCGTAGCAGATTGCAAACGCCGCGTTTGTGCCTTGGCCCAGGTCTGACAGAGCAGCTGTCATCGGAAGCAACGCTGCAGTCTGGCTCCGATCTACATGAGTCTTGTGGTGGTCCTCAGCTGGGGGGTCGGAGATGGGGGCTTTAGCGATTGACTCCGTGGTTGGGACGATAGTGTTTGGTACATGTGCCCAGATTGCCAGATGACTCAATGTTGCTTGTGCTGGCAAATCGAAATCCCGAATTGATGCTGCAGTACATTGTCTCACCAATCTCACCAATGGTAGGCTGAAATGTGGCTTTGCACTGCTAAATGCTACCACTTCCAGAACTCCAGATTCCGGTTCCTGGGGCTGCTGAGCCTCACAGCGACCTGCCAACGCATCCAAGCTCTGACAATGTCCATTGGGCCTGTTTTTCTGGCTGTTGCTCTCCATCAATCAATTCTGTCATGGAACTCAACTGATTAGCCGCTCCAACGCCAGCCTGCGCCGCGCTGCTCGAGGCAAAAATAGAAGAAACACCTCAAGCAAAGCACAGCCGCCGAGCATGTATGCAGGTACCGAGATACTTGAAGCCTTTCCAGGCACAAGGCGGTTCTTTGGCGGGGTCGGAAGCGATCCTGCGCTGTCATTGGCCAGCTGGCGGCATGTCAGCCTGGCACGCGCGGCTGTGAAGGGCGGCTCTGGCTTTTCCTCCATTCACGCTTTGGACACAAGCGACTTCTTCCAGGGATCGCGAGGCGCCAACGAACCGCCCTCAAAGAAAGATGGACAGACAGACAGAATAAGCGCATCTCGACACGTTTGCTCTCCTGATGTATGTCGACCGCATACCGGCCTCATGTCGTCATTCCTCAACGACCTCCAGTCCGGTCTGGATTGGCAGAGACCAGACCGTCGTGGCTGGGGCTTTACCTCAGCACCAACGCCTGAGACGCCGCGTTAGACGCCTGATAGGAACAGCTCCCCCAATGGCAAGACTGCAATTCACGACTACTTTCGCTTATTGTTACCTACCTGTTCTTTCTGCTGATTCCAATATCGGACTCGACTGGGCCACTCCTCTCCTCTCTTTGTTGTCTTCTTCTTCGTGTTGGTCGTGCACCTGCTAGGTTCGTCCAGTCGACGAATCCGCGCGCGCGGTGCCGCTGAGGCTGGGACAACATCATAGACTCACCCCATCCGCCTTGCTTGACTGGCTCAGGGGTTGTCAATCATTGAACCACGCCGAGTCTTCCCCCGCTCCGGCCCGCTGTGTGTTGGTTTCTTCGTGCCGTGCTGCGGACAAGGATTGAGGTGGTGATGGCGTTGTTGCGGGATAGCTCGCTCTCTCGATGATATCGCGGGCAGTGGCTCGCAAACTGGAAGAATTTGGAGGAACCAACCACTGGCCAGTCTCATGCATGGTGCTACAGATAATCGCCCGTTACTCGCTGCATGTCCACATGCCGAGGCTGCGTTTACGGACTGCCATACTTGCTGTCTGCCTTTGTCTTCGCCTCGCTATAATTGGGCCACTTGAGCCCCTTGGCCAACTCCAAGTCCGGTCCCAAGATGTGGTTGATTGTCCACATGAACTGGCCAAGAATGCGGCCGACGATGAGACCGACCCCCTTCGTGCGGCTGTCGTCATCTTCCCGCTCAAAACTCAATGCGGCCTTCCATGCGACCCTGATAATTGCCGCACCCGGCAATGCGAGACGGATGGCCGTATTGATGACCGTATATCTAAGCAAGATGTCCTTTGCATCTGCCAGATCAGCCGACACGTCTCTCGGACACTTCAAGAGATGCTAGTGATGCATGGCGCAGCATCTCTTGGGTCTTTCCCTGTTTGATCCGGCAAGGCAGGCTTCAATGGCCTTACTCTCGGTGCCAATGTTACTCCGAGCCAGCTTACAGCTCCTACCGTGTTATCAAGCATGCGTTGCATCATGATACTTGCTTCCGTCCGTGATGTAGTGACCCGAGATCCACACGCAGCCACACCGTGCAGAGCTGACCCAACAGCTTGACCCCAGCACATTTCACATTAGTCAAGTGATTCTGCTCCCAGTTGCAACCTGCTGATATTACTCTATGCAGCACGAACCGGGACATGTTAGCATGGTCCAATGCCCACGCAGAACCAACAAGTTATGCAATAGTATCCCGAAAGGGCAGCGTCATCGGGTCCTCATTCAGACTTTGCCGCCTTGTTCTTCTGATTAAGGCGTAGAAGCTATGCCCAACTACAACCATTCAAGTCATCATTAGGTCACAAAGTACTAAAAGTGCCTGGCACTGCCGCGACTTGGCTGACTGACTGACTGCTATGTATAGTTCCAGCAGATGAACAGGTCTATAACTTGACAAAAGGTGTATCAACGATATTCTCGAGCCGTCTCTGTTATTCAATTGCTTTATCCTGGTGAATCGGTATTGGTATCTCGACTTCAACACTCTAGTTACGTCGGACTTTTACCTTGATCGCCATATACCAACCCATTTTCATCATGATCCAATAGGGGGACAACATGGCCGACATTGGAACTTCTGCAATGGAATCAGTCATTGGGGGCCAGAGGGTCTTGGCCGCTGGACAAAATGTCATCAGTGCATATCTATATTGACTCAATGCCTGTCCCATCTTGCATATATCCGGGCAAGAATTGATTCCAATGTCGTGAGCGGACATAGTCCCGCATTTGCCGAAGCAGCTGCTGTGAGACTAGACGAAAGGGTCTGGCAAACAAGAATTTATTATCCTTGGCTTAACGCGCGTATGGCCCTTTCGAGAGACGCAAGCGACTGTCTAGATAATCAACCAACAAAGACTCAATATCAGTTTTCCCATTCATGAGCGTTGCACTTATGGCGGCTACAATGAGGTTGCCACCCACGCCGAGCATCTCGATGTGACGCTGTTAGGGCGCCGGCTGACGGAACCAATCAGAGCCCATTTTAAGCGCTTGCGATTACCACTCGCGGTAACTCGACCCACTGAGGCACGAAGAGCTTAGACCGAAATCGGGCTGAAGCTCAGTGTGGATGGCTTTGAGAGTTGAACTTCACTGGCGAGAATGCTGCATGTAAACGCCTGCTAATATGATGGACTGATGGGCCAAAGAAAGCGACATAATGAGAGCAATATATCGACTCCTAGTGGGTGTAGTACGACAAACCAATCTTCTTTACGACCCTAATCCCAATACTTCATCTCCGAGGAAATCGGCGAGAGGACAGACGGGCTACGAGCAAAGGCCGGCCCGATGTAAAAGACGGCAGGCGGGCTTCGTTTTGCTCTGCAGCTGCAATATGCATGGTGTTTCCTGCATCTTAATTGACGCAATCACCAACAGATTGTATGATTCTGGTTAGATGGAAACACAAGTGCGGCCGCGGGACTTGGGCATCGACGTCTGCTTATACACACCCCTCCTGGGATCATAGTGCCCGCGTGTCTCCTCCGGGGCCCATGGCTTTCCGGTCTGGGGCTATCGTCACTAGCCATGTAGGAGGATTTTGCCATCTATCATGTTCGTATTTCGGACATGGGGACGAAATCTTCCACATTTCTACGTTACGGCCGGGCTGCGGACAATCTTGTCGATGAGCTGATGTCATTGCCTTCTTCTAATCATGCTACTATTCTTCATACTTGTTAGATTCAAAATGCTAAACACCAATAACTAATTCAAGATATAGTACGGGGAAATATTTCCAAATCTACTTCTGTTAGTGAATATTATCACAGATTTCACGCAATTCTACCATCACTTTCCTAATTATTTACACTATAGTGCACACCAAATCTATTACTTCATCACCTAAACCACTCAACCATAACTTCTTTCCACCCCTCCACCATGAAAATGATCATTTACAAACCAAATGAATGCATCCAGCCGAGAGATGGATTGTTCTTAGCTCTCTTCTCCTCCGTCTTTGTCTAGTCTCTGTATGAGGACTTGCCCTGGCCATCCATTGGCGTCGAAAGTCTCCATCCGCTTGAAGCCTTGTGACTCATAGTAACGAACTAATCCCCCACTGCCACCAGCATAGCAATCGAGTCGAAGCAAGGACACGCCAGCCTCGCGAGCCAGTGCGCGCGCCTTCTCCAGCAGAAGCGTGCCGATTCCCTTGCCGCTGGACGCCCGATCTGACGCGAGATATCTGACGTACAGCTCGGGCTCGGCCGCTGGCTGAACGTAGTGATTCGCTTGGCCGACGGTTATGGCGCCGACGACGCCGTTGATGACGGAAAGCTCCTCGTTTTCTGCTCCGTCGCCTGGTTTCGGGGGCGAGTAGTTGGCATCTACGGCGATCCACGTCCCGCCTGACTCGGCGAGCTCGGTTGCCTGCTTGATCCTGGCGGGGTTGGTTGAGTGTCTCTTGGTGCCCCATTGTCCGGTTTGGCCTTTCTTTACGAGCCAGGCTGTTGCGATGTCCATGAGTCTTAGCATGGCGGGGACATCTTCGACGGTTCCTGGGCGTAATGTCACGCCGTCTATAGTAAGTTTTTGAGGTGCGTTTCTAGTGAAGAAATTAGCCTTCATCACTTGTGTTCGAAATGCAGTTTAGTTATTCGGCATACCCTTCAGACATGATGTGTATGCCGGTAACAGAATGATGACTTGAATCCTGAATGAACTTGAGATTTCAGAACAAACTTGTCTACTCGCTCCAGTTTGTGGTGTCAGAGTTTGAACGACTTAAATATCTTTCATGTTAACTGTTAAGAAGACCAAGTAATACCAGATAACCGAGGCAGGAATATGTATGTTGCGAGCATGCGTATTGCAGGTGAGCATGTGTACGTAAGTGTGTATAGAAGCGTGAACTCGTGCTCTTAGCGCTATTCGGCCAATCATCGGGAGGGGTACCCCGCGAATCCATATCATCCCCAAGAACCCTCTCGAACTTGATAGATGCACTATGCTAGACTACTATGCTGAATTCTGGCAAGGCATGCGTAATCGACCGCTCAGCGTATACGTATTGGGTGACTCTTCAGGAGACACGTGGCAAAGACGAGTGAGGTCAGAGACGAAGGAATCCGAGTGCCCCGCCAATCACCATTCAATCCAGGCACCTCAACAAACTTGAAAGATTAGTATATCTCAAGAATTAACATCTGTTGGGCGGTCTCTTTGATGAATTAACCGAGCTACACTTAGCATCCTGAATTTGAAGCGTTTGCGTCTATTGTATCGTAAAAACTCTCACGGTCTTTCCAAACAGGCAACATGTGCTGTAATTTGAACTACAGTTTTCAATGATGGCGCACACTCGAGCTTTAAGAGTCTAAACCTACCTAAATAATATAGAGTGGCGAGAGCTGTACCCATAGCCTACTTCCGGTGTAGCAGTTTACGCCGAAGCGGTGTTCCGGGAGGGACTGCCGAAACGGAGGGGATGCTGCGGAGTGCTCCACCGTTGAGGCGGCGCCGGCGGCCGGAGTGAGCCCCGTCGGCAAACCCTTGTCGTGATGTAATGGACATTTTGTTTCATCTCAATGACGTCGTCAAGTTGAAATAAGCTCGTCACATGAGTCTGAAGAGAGAAAAATTGGCTTGAGATTATTTGTTGTTATGGGATTACTATTCTCTGCTACCATCGCTACTCATTATAGCTCTGCTGCTCTTCAGTAGTATCTGCTTGAGACATAGGATGCCGGATAGCTAACTCGGGGTACTAGATAGCCACCCCTAAGCATCTCAGCTTCATTATTTCTTTCACGCACAAGGTACAAGTTTTATGAAGATATACTATAGCTTCCCTCCTATGATACAAAATATGCCACGTGCCACAATCGCAGTAGGATCGAGTTGAGTGTTGACCACGGCCAATAAAGGATATTGGACCAACATAGAAGCAAGTCTGCAATTAAAACTAGGAATCATCACCAGTAGGTAGGTTTTACACTTCCTCTCTATTTCAGCTTTCTCTTATGCTTGAATACTACAAAGGTTCAATCAGCTGGGAGAGCTAGTTCAATGATAAGTCGTCCCTTTTAGTCATCTTGTAAGAACTCCTCTAGCAACCTCACAGCTATGGCGGTGAAATCTTTTTCGTATGGCTGCTATGTTGATGCGGATTTTATCATGACTCGCGCTTGTCACTATCCGGTAAAAGAGACAGGGAGTGACTTGCCAGCCTCCGGTATCTACCGCCGTTGCTACTCTTTCTGTTGACTATTTCTAGTGACAGCCATTACTACAATCCTTCAAATGACAGCCATGGGCACCGTCAACAGGATTCTCGCACGCATTCACCATAATGGCCTGGATTCACCATAGATGGTGACGAGACTCACGACACTTCCAACCAAAAGCTCGTGCAGAAACTTGACAGTAACAGCAGGGGCACTCTACCCGAGAAAGACCAAGTACATTACCTCTGCCGTTTCTACCCGCGTCGTGCTCGCTAGATTTTCACCCTCGGATCGCCTTCACAGGCCAAACGTCATTAGGAATAGCGAGGATGCAGCAATCGGCCAGCTTCGGGATGGCAAGCGTCCTCTCGGCCGGGCAAGGGTGCAAAAATCTGCGAGGGCACATCTCGGGTCTCGGGATCGAGAAAGTGGCATGTTCCGACGCGGATATAACATGGGAAACCCAGAAAAGGTTAAAAAAAAATCCTTACTCTTCCAATGTCAGGAGATCTCAAGGCCAATTCCCAGATCTAATGTATCTACTCCCCGCATTCTGGGCTCTTGGCCCACAAGACACATGGGAACAGCAAAAGCTGGGGGTGGGAAATCCCGACAATCGGTTCCGAAAAATCCCTTTGGGTGCCGGAACGCTCATCCAATAGGCCTCGAGGATCGGCCGGGACTGCGGTCTTGACCCCCGGATCTGTGGCATTGTGTGATACTGCCGCAGTGGAGCTCGGCTTCCGTGATGTTGCATCTCCATCTTTGACGTTTGACATTAGACTCTTGGCCCGAGGCACCGTCTTGCTGCTCCGGGTGGCTTCACGCTCGGGGATGACGATGGTTGCCGTCGGCAAATCTCTGGCTCTTTATTTCATGTTTTATGTTTTTTATGCAAATCAACTTGAACTCATCACGTCACTTTGCTTTAAGCCCGATCAGCGCTAGGGCTTTTGCAAATTCGCACGTGGGCTCTTATCTCCAGTCCCTTTGCCGCGAAGACCGCCAGAGCCCGAAAGAACCGGAGGACAAACCAGGCACGGAAAAAAAAAAAAAAAAAAAAAACGAAGTGAGACCCAGGCCGAACCCCGTCCAGGCGTGGGGGGAAAGATCTCTGCCATTGGCGCCAGCAGGGAGCGAAGGGGGCCGCTACCATCCATGGAGAGCTGCATGATGGTCTCAACGGACGAATTATCCCCTGGCTTTTCCCAAGGTTGCTCCTGGATGTGCTGCGGGCGACGTTATGCAGCAGCGCCTGGACCCAATGGCGGCTCGGCCAGGGCCACCGCCATGGACAACCAGAGGGGCAGCGCTGGTGTTCACATGATGATGATGTGTGGTTTTGGAGTGCCCGAGAACCTTTGAAGGCTGCTGGTTGGGAGGCGAAATGGCTGCCCGTGTGTCGTCAGATCCGTCGCCACGTCTCAGCCCACCTCCTGTTCTGCGACCTCCCATGACACCCCCCTTTGACGGCATGCTATGCTATACTATCCATATCCGTGGCCATGGCCATGACAATCTCTCTCAAGCATCCGTGCTCCCGATCTTGCGCGGGTCCCCCCATGTCATCCGTGTCGTTACTGTAGGACTAGCGCTGTCTGGAGCAGTTGGCGTACACACTCGTACTGTACCTCCTTGGGATGTACTCGTACCCAAATTGCTGTGACACCAGTGCCCAGAGCTTGGTGAGCATAAAGAGCACGTAATCCGCTCTTCCGTGGGCTTCTTTCCTGCTCTTCTCTTCATTCATCATCCATCCTCCACATATATATTCCCAAGTTTCTCTTCCTTTCATCTCTTCTCTCATCATCATCCAACCTCCCTCGTCAACAATCTCTACATACAATCTTGCTTCCTCGCCTTGCCATCTCTACCAAACTCTATACTCTAAACATCCACAACACTCAACATGTCTCTCGACTTTGCCCGTGCTGCTCTGGCTGAGCGCCGCCCTTCCTTCTTCCTTTCTTTGGCGCCTGCTACGTCTTCCTCATACCCGCAACCTGAGAACAGACGAACCTCTGTTGCCGAGGGTTCGACCAGGCCTCGACGAGCTTCCATCAGCTCCCCTACCGGTCTCAGAGTCCTCAAGCTCGGCCCCGTCTACTACGGTGAACACATGGGCCAGAACAAGGACGACTTCTACGATGTCCCGTCCTCTCCTCCTCTCCCGGCCGTCACCCCCTCTTCTTTCCTTTCCCTGGCACCGGCCACTTCTGCCTCCTACCCTCAGATGCCCGCCAGCAACCCCGTTGCCCTTCCTGAGAGGCGACGATCCTCTTCCAGCTCCACCACCGGCTTCAGGGTGTTGAAGCTGGGCCCCGTTTACTGGGGACAGCACGCCGATGATCACAAGGACGACTTCCACGACGTTCCCTCTTCTCCTTAGAGTGGGCAATTGCAACTGAAATCAAGGACAAACACTGGGAATTAGCGATTGATCTTTTATTTTCATCATTTTTTTTTCTTTCAGCACCCCACGAGGGATGAAGCGAGCGAAGCTACTGTTTATTATCAAGACACTAAAAAAAGTTTTCGGCAATACACACAAAAAGTACAAGCCGCTATCAAAATAGCGGAAATGACTCGAGAGAGACAGATTTTACCCTCTCCGCCGGCATTGGCGCCAAATGCTAGCGCCTGATGCTCCTGGCTTGGCATATGTTATTGGAATGGATGGATGGATGGATGATCCGGGCGAATTGGGTTTCTTTTTCTTTTTCTTTCTTTCACTGGCGAATGATAGGAACTTCTATGGAAAAGAATGTAACAGTTTGACGGGGCTATTTTAGGTATCACCTAGTTTGCAACATTGTGCTACGGGAAAGCTTCTTGGACAGATTGGTTTAGCAAGATATGCAGTATTGGAATCAAGACACAAGAAACTCTTTTGACCTAACCAACTACGGCCCAACACTTAATTTACTGTTGCTTTTGATCCTCTTCGTGGTGGTGATGACGCCTCCCGCTCTTGGCGTGGGATTGTGTCTCAGTTTGGAGCGACGCTGTTGGTGCAATTGCGAGCGAATGTCAGATTAAGCTTGAAATGCCGTGTCTCTGGTAACGCGAGGGAACGCTGGTGTCTCTGCGTTAAGATTTCTGTGGCACTTTGGGAGCGAGACATTGTGGCGAGGCTGCTTGGCAGCTAGGGAGCACCTAGACAGCTGGGGGGGATTCACGGAGTTTGCAGTAGATGATTGTTAATACGGGTACTCCGTACAGAGTACTAGGTAAGGTATGATTCGTTGGACCTTGTTTAACAAACATCTACATCTACATGCTGTACAGGTACCTTGGTAGGTAGCACTCCGTGACCTCCGTAACATTAGTAGGTATGCCAAAAAGAGAGTATGGCGATTCAGGGGTCCGGGGCGAGCTGCGTCGCTCACTAATACACCAAAAAAAGATTATGACAGAAACTCCACGGACTCTTCCGTCCGAGGGATCCCAGATAATACGGCCATCCGACTCTTCCACTTGACCGCCCGGTGATAGCCGGGGGAGTAGGTATGGCAAAGAAAATATTTTCTTTTCTTTGGCTCGTGTCACTTCACTTCCCCTGTGAGCTGCAAGATGTATAAATAAATAAAAATCTTTCACTAGGCTGTGTATTACAGTAGCGAGCGAACCAGCTGCTCGCAGTGAGAAAAAATGGTTCGCTTTTTATGCGAGCATAGCATGATGTGAGCGAGATGGATGGGACGCCATGGCTGGATTGGGTTACTCTGAGGCGGGATTCCGAGGTATTGGGATGGCAAGCATTTGCTGAGCTGCGAGGGATGGGGATCTAGAACTAGAACCAACCCCCTTGTGCTGCATTGGGGAGAGCTGTATGTAGTACCTTGTGAATGCATGTATGTATGTTGTATGGATGGCTGTAGTGTGATGTGTGAGAGCATGTCTGTGTGCTGCAGGGGGTTTGAATGCAGAAAGTGAAGTGAAGAGTGACGAGATAAGCGGGGTTTTCTGTACTCTTCTCTTCGGTCTGCAGCTTGATCAATCAATGGATGTCTTTTGCCAGAGTTTTGTGGTTGGTTTCGTTGATCCAACGGGCGAGATGGTGATACCAATGGTCATCCTGGATGCCAAAGTACACGAGTCTGCCACACTGCAGCCTATAGTAGTACTTAGGTAGTAGATGCAACACGAAATCTGGCATCTGGTAGGCTGTTTTTTCTTCTTCTTTTTTTTTTTCACTTCGCCAAGTGCGGGGAGGGCGAAATACCGCCGCGAACAGAAAATCAACCCCCCCACGTTCAATCCTCGCCGTCCGTCTTCTTTTCCTTCATTTCATTGTTGCTTGGCGGCGCCTCCCTGCCTTCGGGTATCGCTCCCTGGTCAATCCGAAACGGCCGTCCGTCGCACAACAGAGGAGAGAGGAAAAGTACGCCGTGGCTACATGGCAAACTTGCGGTGAATGAGAGGGGAGGGGAAGTAGATGCCGAGTAGCGAGCGGCTGAGGGAAAGAAAAGGCACATCTACGATAAGGACTCCTGTAACTGCTGCAGTGGCTTCTGTTTCTGCCAGGTACCACCACCGGCCATCTGCTAGTACGAGTACATGGGAAGCAGCACTCTTCATATATACATCAATAGGTACCTAAGTTAATTGGGGATGCTCGATTGGCCATTTCCCAGAAAATGAGAGAGCAGGAAGGGATTTAACCAATTGGAGAATTGGAAAATGCAACCCTACGCGTTAAAGTCGTTGGTAGTGGTAGGTACGTACTCGCACTGGCAAAACAGCTCTACCTGCTATAACTGTAACCGAGAGTGTGAAGGCGGAAGGAGGCAGGAGGCAGGAAGAAGGAGGCAGGAGTGACGGGTGACGGAGCGTTGGCGGACGTGCAACGGGGCAGGCAGGCACGTTGCGCAGGCATTGGCAGGAGACGATTGGGGGCGCCAAGCCCAATTCTGTAGGCAGGCAGCCGGATTTCTCATCATTCTCTCCTCTCCCTCATCTTTGCCTATCACGCTCATCTGTCGTGTCTTGTGTTGTACGTGGATCCTGCGAGATACGAGCATCTGAATTTTTTTACCCTTTTTTTGCCATTGACGTGTGCCTTGCAGCTGCAGTGGCGAAGCAATGGCCTGGACTGTACCCTTGTGTACCTGTACAGCAGCCATGCACATTGCTGGAGTCGTCAAGCATCGAACACGGAAACGCCCCGAGAGCTCCGTCATCAACGTCTTTTGCTGCTGCATTGATTGCGTCGCACCTCCATGGATGCCTCGGGCGGACAGGGAGGGACCTTGAGGGACCCTGATCTGATCAGAGGCCGTTGACCCCACATGAGATCTGAGGAGCAAAAGGGGGCCCTTGAGCCTGACTCTGGCCAGTTGAGCTGCTGGGGCTGGAGCTGGAGCTGCTGGAACGCCGGAGCCAGGACCAGACTTGGGCCCTTGCCCCTGTCACGCGCGATAACGTTGCACAAAGTCGCCTCTGGTGTACTATCTCCGGTGATCGTGGCCAGGGTGCTTTACCATGGCCTGAGATAGTCTCACTGAAGACGATGGTGCTCCTGCTGCTACGAGTACTACTACTATTCATCATAAAATGCCATTGATAGTGCTGGCTGCTACAGACGCACGTCAGAGCCCTACAGCGAGATACCAGTATGCAGACAGCCCTTTGGAGGTGGATTCGCGGGTAGGGTTTTGATGACGGCATCCGCCATCTCGATCTCGACTTGATATGCACACGCAACACACACACACAGTACCATATGCAGGCTCATCCTGCCAAGCTTCACACCAAACACTCCTACAGTGCACGTCTCAAACTGGCGCGATACAAGGTTGTTGGGAATAGTAGCTGGTTAATCCGATCAAAGCATCACCTTGTTGGATTTTAGCAGCGAGTTTCAGTGTTCTATCCATCAGCGAGGTCGACTTAATCATTCATCAGCTGAGTAAGAATCAGAGCTGTCACCAGCCACGCAAAGTTAATTCATTACGGCCATGTCATACTAAACCTTATCAAACATTTGCACAGGGCTTCTTCAGATTTGACACATCTATTGATCTTTTCGGCTATTTGCCGTGATCTACGGGCAGCTAAAAATAGCGTCCATCATGGAGATTCAATTCCGTGTAATGCCCGATGGTACATTTGCCTCCAAACCAGATCTCATCTTGCCTATACCAACGACATCAAAAGACGAAATCCGGTGCGTGAAGCCATAGTTGTCCAAAGATGAGATGATACAATGAGCTCTCATCAAGGAGTGAGTTCCAAGATAAGCGAGCTGTATCAATAATAAACACCAACTCCATGTGGCATTTCTCTCAGTATACGCACCCGCATCGTTCTTCCACCCATCTCACCTTGACAACGCGTATGTAGCCGTTGCCTTCACAGCGTGAGCAATCTATCTTGCGAGGGTTCCCATTACGGCAATGTGGGCAGAAGATTGAGGGGCCTTGACAGCAGTACACCCAGCACCTGCCCCGGCAAACATTGCACGACGCCCGGGTTACCTCCTCGGTTGCCATCTTGTACCAACCCTTACCATTGCACTCTTCACAGGTTGGGTTTGGCTTTCGTTGGCGAGAACGGTCAGAGTCCATGGACGACCCGCTTCGAACCGAGCTGCTTCTGCTTGACCGAGGCATTATGAAATGGCAACTTGAGTTTAGAGTGGCCTTGGATACGAATAATTTGTCTGCAAGAGCGATTAGTGTGGCAACCTGAGGTTCTCGGAATTTGCAATCAAGAACTGCCTGACTTGAGGTTAAGATCGAGCTAACAAAGACGTGGAAGCTTGTTGTTGAGTTCATTTACACGCGAGCAACAGCCTAGGATACTGACGATACTTATAGTAATGCTCTTGCGAGTTGACGGCGTTGGGAGATGCTGTTTGTGATGGCATTTTACATCTCTTCATAACCAAACTATGAGGATTGTCGTTATTTGCTGCCACTGTTGTGTATCGTGACACTTGGGAACGGCTTCTAAATGGCTCCCATTGTATGCTGACATTTTGCGAGACAGCGAGATCCATTATCAAGATTTCGAAGAGAGAGAGTAGAGCGCCGAGCCTTCATATTGAGAAATGTTCAAGATGCCCGGCCGTTTGTAGGTAGAAGATGAAGATGCTTTTGACGACTGTGAGTCGTCACATAGGCAGTCGATGGAGCATTGACTCACACATGAAGTACAAGTAGATGGGTACAAAAACGAAAATTCCACAAATAGCCATAAATATTATTTAAGAATAATGGCCAAGCTATAAATGAAGAGGATATACGAGTTGGCGATGCAGTCCCCTTTGTCTAATGGTGGCATAGAGGAATCGATGTACTGAACATGCACCTTGGGCAATTTGCCTACTACCTACCTAACCTATACCAGTACTGAAAACGCTGCTTTTGTCATTTTCGTTGCTATAATTTCACGGAAGTTATCATCAATTACCATCAAGATGTTTTGTAACCAAACAGAAATGGTTGGACAGAAATACGATGTATAACGTCCTCTATTCCTACCGTTTCCGATGTTTGCTATGCGTTACAGCACGTCCACAAGCCTCTGTACGTATGCTGAATCGGCTGGAGAGTAATACAGCGTCATATGCCCAGTAAGTTTTACATGCCAGTATAGATTTACCAAGATAATTGCCTTTCTCATAATGTTCCTACGAAATTCTCGACTATCATTCCGCTAAAAGACTGACTCTTCCTGTAGCGCAGGTTTCCAAGACCATGAGAAAGTTATATCAGCACACCGACGGACACTGTTGTGGACGAAAAACAAACAACAGAGGAGCATGTCTCCCCAGGAACAACATGATCCAACTACACCTGCCAGGCCACCACTCTTCTTCTTCCCTCAGGATCAATCACTTTCAAGATTGCCCTCCAGTCAATCTCAATCACCTCCTCGTCCTGCTTCTTCGCAGCATCATCATCAGTATCTTCATTTCTCCGTCTCAGAAATGAAAGCGAACTGCACTCCTTTCCCTGGTGAAACTCGCACCACGCCCGCTCATGCCTCCCCTTGACCCTCAGCCTCGCCTCTCTTATCCCCGGGTCCGCCAACAGCCTGACCAGCCCTTCCAGCGGCGGCCTATCAAACACTCTCTTCTTCTGCCGCAGAAGCAGTCTCGAAGCCGAATGGGGCCTCTCCTTGGTCCCGGTGCCGTCCTCCACCACCAGAGTCAGATCCCCCAGCTCGCCTCTCACAGCCATGTCCTGTAGGAACGGGCCCAGATCCTCCCAGAGCCATCCCCTCAGCCTATCGATCCTCATCTCCAGCTTTCGTACCCTGCGCCTCGCATCTTGCGACAGGAGGAGGAACCGGCCTCCCGTCTGTCGCAGCAGAAGCTGGCTCTGCGCCTGTTGTTTGCTGCTTCTTTCCGCATCATCCGGCAGATCCTCGGCCGCGTCGTTGATGAAGTGTCGCACATGAGAGGCGTGGTTGCCTGTCAGGTCTAGAATGAATGTGTTTGCCGGTCCGTAGAAGATTGGGTGGGCGATTGCGTATATGGACGGGTGGATGAGGAAGATGGGGACCGGGTTGACGCTGAGGGAGCTGTCTGTGCAAGGACAGAGGGGGATGTTGCCGCTGTTTGGGGCTGTGAGAAGTTGTTGGAGGATGAGCGATAGGATGTCGACTGGAAGGTCGAACAAGTGAAGAGGCTCGGGCATCGTGACTTGATCCCACTCGAGGCCTGTTGGTGTCCTGTCGGTGCCTGTTGTGAGAGGGCAAACTGGCTGTGCAATGTATCAGCCTAACGAGGACAGGCGGCTTGTTAGAGATGTCCTGGGCTTTGAAACAAGGATTCCTTGTGTATTATGTAAATGACAAATGGGGTTTTGCAAATCCAAGATATCTCCAGAATGATGCTTGGGCAGTGAGACTGTGAAGATGGAGAATGTGGGGTGACGGTGTGTATCTTTAAGCCTGGGATTTGCCCTTCGGAGTTTAGAGCGCCGAGTGCGACACTGAAGTAATTGGTCAAAAGTCTACGACCACCAAGTTCCGGCTTGAAGACGCATATGGGGTTTAGAATATTGAACACCATGTACGGAATGGTATCCAGATTAATTAAAGGAGCAAGGAATAACGCTTTGCATGATTGCATCATTGGGAAGAGACTTGGGTGTATCGAGAACATACTGACGGTATAGTAAAGATTCTTTGGCAATATGAGATACGATCGCTATTTGAAGACAAGGTACAATCGTTATTTAAGGATTGTCTGATGATTTCAATATGATCGATATTTGAGCTATTATCGGAAGCAAGTGAATTGTGTATAGCTATGGTAAATAAAGTAGATGTAGGATGCGCTTTTGATTCAAACGCATCATTAAAGTTTGAGTGCGATTGCTGTGCGCATTATGACTGCGACTCCTCAGGTCCAAAAACAGCTGTTCGTAATTCGACGATTCCTTTCGCGATTTGCCTGAAATACTCCCTGAATACCGTATCATCTGTTTCTAGGGCATCAAGTCTTATATTGCATTTCTTGATGGTTTCTTTGTTTTGTTTGTTCTTCAACTTTTGGTTTTGAATTGTCTCTTGAAGTTTCTCAACGGTCTCTTGAAGCTTCGCAATAGTCTGCATGAGCTTCTCAACAGCTTGCTGTGAGTCCATTCTGGCTTGCTTCTCGATGCGGTAGTTTTCTTGTATATGGGCACAGCGGTCTTTGAGTGATCTGATCTGCACGTCGTGGAGCTTTATGCGGTCGAAGTCATGGGCACAAGCTTGCTGATTGGCCAAATGCTCTTTGGCTTTCTCATTTTGTTCTTCGTTCCGGTCCTCGCGATGCTGCTGCTTGTCCTCAATGCAGTCTTGTCCGTCTCCGTCTCCATCTTCATCTTCGATTTCTTCGTAGTATTCAGCTTCGTCGTCTCTCTCGTTCGCTTTGCCATCACATGTCTCAGAGGCCGCGGCACAACAATAGATTTTCGATTTCTTTTGATGTTCGTGCATGGGACTTGTTGTCTTTCTTTTTGCTCCAGCCAACGGAAAACTGGCAAAAAAATCCATCTTGCGCTGCTTTGATGCTTGCTTTGAGCTGGAGGATGGGAAAGTTGTGGTGCTTTGTACTTTGTTCAAGTATTAAAGCGTCTTCTAGAGAACTCAAGTTTTGAGCTTGGCTTGAAGAACGATAAAAATTTTAAAAGGAAGAGGAAATTGGAAAAGAAAAAAGGTGCATCACGTTTGAGTAGAGGAGATATGAGAGCCAGAGGCACGTGATGCATAGAACTGCTGGCAGTTGTCAGTGTTTTCTTGAAGCTCGTGTCAAACGGAAGAGATGTATCGACAAATGCCTGATTTGTATACAAGTAAAGTATCGCGGACTCGTGCATTTACTCAGCAATATTCAAGCCGAAGTTCTTCAATTGGCTGTAAAACAAGCATCCATATTCACTGCCAGCTGTGATAAATCGACTTGCGTAAGATACAAAAACAGGCAACAAATATGATACGGCAAGACCATACCGAGCATATGGGTCCAATTCAATTACCAATCCTGGAGAAGAGTGAATGTAGTAATGCCACAGATGGCCCGTGTATCTTGAGATTTCGGCTATCGAGATTCTAGAGATGGACGAACAATAGACTCGCGTAAAAAGTATTGCAGAAGCATATTGAAAGCAAGCAACAAATATACCGGGGCGAACAGTGCGAACTTTTCCTTGATGGGGATACTAAACTACTACAAACACTATTATTGGGGAACCGAGCAACCACCGCTCTTACAGAGTCAACAGCTTTTGCTTAGCTGGCTGAATTCTGTCTTATTAGACGCAATTTACCGGAATCCAGATGCTCTCGGCCAATACATCTTTAACTCACATAGATTTACTCCTTACCGTTGCATAACGAGAGCAGCTCAAACAGCATGAGCTTGGAACAGGCCTGTATCCAACGAAACCAGCTGCTGCCAGTTGCAAACCAAAATATTTCAAAGGACACGAGTAACGAGTTACGGGGAGACCAAACACCAGCAGATTATGAAGTGCGCATCAGTCAGTTAGAAAGCGCTTTGAAAGCTGCCATTTACGATCGACAACAGCTGATGGAGAAGCACATCGAGGATATGGAAAGAGTGGGGAGGGGCCAACATCAGATTATGGAAAGGCTACGTGCGATGACGGAGGAAAAAGAGGCGACCATGGAAAATATTGAGATGATCAGCTTGGAAATTAGGAAGCTTGCAAAAGCGGAAGGGGATCATCAGTGTAAAAGAGAGAAATCGGACGCTCAAATCTTCGAGTAAATGCAACTCACAGGGCAAAAGGCAAATGAAGAATAAGGGAGGGAAGAGGACTTCAAAAAGGAATGGCGGACAGTTTATATTTCAGTATGGAATTAGGAGCGCATAAAGTCATTAGTGAGGGTATCAGGGTTACAGAGGCATTCGAGGAACTCTATCATGATTTGCAGATAGAGGGAGTCGGATGCGTCAGGATTACAAGGTCATTTGAGATACTTCATCACAGTTTGCAGACAGGAGAAACGAGACATCATTCGCGAGTCATCATCTCGACGCCATAATAACAAATAATGTGATCATCCTTCGTGAAACGAAACTGCAGAGCAAGGGGCCCTTGGAAGAATCAGCATGACATCAAACAAGTACAAAAGCATATATAGTATCCTCAACATTCTCAGCTTTGATCAGGTCAACACTATGGAGGCTTTCTCAACCGCATTATAGTCGCCATCTCCTCCTATCAAAGTTGTTTTCCAACAGCTTCCCACAGAACGCCATCGTCGATGGGGTATCTATTCATTCGTTATGAAGAAGCCAAGATATCGCCCTTCATTATACATTGGATCTGGAACCAGGGGTCAAGTTGGCGTTTCTCCGCTTCGTCAGTATGAGGCTTTTGCCATCAACAACATGCTTTCGATATGCTTCGTCAGCTATGTTGTAGGGTCTGATGATGAATGATCTTGATTCATCTATCTATTTAGAGTTGGCCACCGCCACTTGATGGTTATATAGGCATACGAAGTAATTTTGACGTTGAAGCTGACACCGGTGTCGAGTTCCACGAAAATACCGACCCTTAAACGAAGTGAGCGAGCAAGATGGGAGAGAGTGTTGGGAGATACCTGACCCAGCATCGGCTGGATGTACACCACAGACTCTCTGTCGATAACAGTCTCGTTTCAAATTAATTAAAATATAATATTGTAAGTAAATACTAGAGAAAGTAGCCAATAGTAGTAGCTAGTAGCAATAGTAGGAGCTAGTAACTAATATTACAAGAGAGTAGCAATAGTAGTAGATAGTAGCCGATATACGGAAAAGCCATATACACTCTCTACTCCTTGCCTCCAATAGTATCCTCAAAGACTTTACAGCTCCTGACTCATCGGTATTTTGGAACCTCATACCCCAACATCATGCCCTATTGCTTTACCACTGCAGCAGGGGGAGGCAAAGGAGCCCCGTTCACCGGTAAAACATTCTCCTCATCCGCCCTCTTGTTGAACTCAGGCACGGAATCAAACCTATCGCCTCCATCTACATGGCCAGGGTATACATGGTACGCTGTATAGTCGTTTACTGGCCCTGGCGTCACGTTGGCCATGTTATAAAAATCGGGGGGACCGTTTGTCTGTGCCGCAGCGGCTACTTTCCGGTCATGTTTCTTTATCAGTCCTCTGAACAGAAACTGTCAGAAGCTTGTTAGTATCTTTGCTAAACGGTACTGTGTTGTTGAGAAACTCTTACTTTTTCATGTGCCCGTGGCGGTAAGCCCTTGTTGAGTCTTAATTGGAGAATGATGGCCAGGAGCACATTGACTATGAGGATTGCTCCGATAATGGCCGCAATAATGTAGTATTTTGTATAGGAATACTGATGCGTATGTTAATAACATGAAAATTGTGAAGGTCTGGGAAGCTTTACTCTTTCTCTCACGTAAACAATTACGTCGTTGTGAATTGATGAGCCGAAAGGCACATGCTCATTTCGCGCCTTGAACGCTGTCGACACCATTCTCGGCATAGTCACCGCTATCTTTTTTCTGAGTCAAATCGAAGGAAAAGATAATAAGTTGGTAGTATATAGACTCCAGATGTCAAGCACATATACTATAATACAAGATGGAGGGCAACTGTAGACTAAATACAAATTTGCTGAGCTACATATCGCAATGGCATCAACCAATTGGCGGCCCTTGCTTCTCCCAAAAGCAGAAAAAAAAATCAGAAAAAAGTCATATAGCAACTATGTGTCTAGTGGTGGCGGAGCACGAGAGTCTGTGCTTTTGAAATGTATGAAGGTCCATTTTGAAGATGTCTTGACCAAGACGAAAGAGGGGCTCATTCAATGTCCATCACTCCGATCGTACCAGCATAACTGTTTTCTTGTAATATATCTTGTCTAGTATTATACACAATTGGTCAACCTTACTTAAAATCTTTGATACTTGTCCTGCAACGGTGCTCAAACATCGTAAGATGGTGTCTCTAGAGTAGATTTGTCTAAGTGGGGGAGGTGATCTGAGCCAGGGGCTAGAACTTCCATTTTTACTTGCAACCAACAGAGAGAGTTGACTGGCTTAGATAACTTGAACTCCAGCTACTGGGAAGCATAGGTTCTTATTTGCAAGGTAAAAGAAGTTTGTACAAAGTGCCCCTTTGACATGGTGAAGGAACAAGAAACAATTATAGAGAGCCTTATCATTCAATAGCCCTTTTGTAATGCCTAGATACATATACTACCTAGTATGAAAAAAAGAGAGGACACCGCCGCTATAATACTTTTGCATCCTGTAACGCCAGCCATAATTTATATGTACGCAACATCTGCCTATAAACCCATCCCTCCTCCGGCCCAGGCGGGAAAGGCATCCTCGGGGTTGACGGCGTTGCCTTGCGGTTGCCTCTGGTCTTGACGCTCCGCCTCGTTGTTCTGTACATGCTGCTGTTGCATTCTTTGCCTCCACCACAGGAGCAAAACAAGGGCACCTGTAATGCCTATGATAAGGGCACTCTCGATAACCCCGTCCAGAGGGTCCTCGCCGTCATCCCCGATAGTGCCATCGTATATATCATCATAGTAATCGTCGTCGTACAAGAGTTCATCGTCCTCTAGGAAGTTGGCAATCCATTCTGACAGCGACCAGTCCTGCTTTTTCTCTGTACAACTTGTCAGCAAATATCCTCGACTTTCCAGCTGCTTCCACCTCTCTGTTCGGTGGTTAAACTTACTCGGCTCGTCTTGAATGGAGTGGATTGATCCATTGATCAACGTGTTCCAAGCACTTCGTATCCGAAGCTTCAGCAATCCAAGGGTAACGGGTAGGTACGCTTCATCATTAACCGCCAACGCGTGGTCGTAGAATCTCTTGGCAAGATGGAAATCCTGCGTCAGCCCGACGCCATTTTCATGCATCCAACCCAAGTTGAACAGGGCTTGAGCGCTTTGCGAATAGTCGGAAGCGCCCGTGTAGCACTGGACCGCTTTGCCGATATCCCGCTCCGCGCCAATACCATAAAAGTAGTAGTCACCCATCTTGACAAGGGCGTCGACGTTTGCCTGCCTAGACGACCGCGTCCAGTAAATGAGGGCTAGTGCAGGGTTATCGAGGAGCCCAGATTTGTCCTTTCGTTTGCGCAGCAACTCAGAGAGTGGGAGTTTGGATCGAATCGTGTCGAGGACATACGCAACGTTGGTTTGCGCCTTCTCGTATCCCTGCTCAGCCGCCAAAAGATATTCAAGAAATGCGAGATCGTAGTCTCCAGCCTCGTACGCGTCATTTGCATCTGCCCACGATGAGACAAGGGGCTCTGCCTTTTCAGCCACGCTCTTGTAGTAGCTAAGCGCCATGCTGCACAGCTTTTCGCGACCCAGGCCGTGGAAAACCAATTCTGCCAGATAATAGTTGGCCTCAATGTTGCCATAACGCGCGGCTAGCTCAAAGTAGTTGTTGGCGATGCGAACATCTTCAGTGCCGCCTTGGTCGAGGTATAACTGTCCCATCTGGACCTGCGCTGGAGCATAGTCGTGATCAGCAGATACTCTGAACAGGTCCACGGCTTTGACAACATTTTCCTTGACACCGTAGCCGTGCAGATACATGAGTCCCAGGCCATATCGCGACAGCGCATCAGCCTGGGAGTCGCCGCGTTCAAACCATGTTTTCGCTCTGTCAAAGTTCTGAGTCACTCCGTCTCCTCTCAGATACATCCGGCCGAGGTAGCCGGCCGCCTTACCGGCCAGTTTATCGATGCCTGATTTGGCATTGTCTACTTCGCGCCCATTCCTCCAGTATCTTGACGCAACTATCAAGAAATATTTCCTGGCCAGCTCGTAGTCGTGGTCCAGCCCTCGCTGACCCTCGTAGTAGATGCGACCCAGGTTGAATGAGGCCTTTGAATCGCCCTTTTGAGACATGAGATCCAAGTACTCAATGACATCGCCAATAGCAGCGTTGGCATCCGAGTTGGGACTAGGCTTGAAAGCATTCATGCCGGCGCTTGAAGCACTTGCTCCTTCTCCATATAGACCACCGTCGTCGTCGGCAATGCGCCATGCCTGAGATACCCACGACATTCCACCTGGGGGACCAGAGCGGTACCACTCAACAGCCTTGTCCGCTACGCGCTTGTAGTACTTGACGGCAGTCTCACAACTTTTGGTAGCTCCAATGCCTGCCAGATGGCGGAAGCCAGTAGCCATTTCGGCTCTGGTATCTCCTCGAACGGCGGCGAAGGTGTAGTAGAGGAGCGCTTTGCCTTGGTCTCGAGGGACAACATCGCCAATACCTGTTGAGTAATACAACCCAAGCATGTACTGCGCTGTGGTATTTCCGTGGCTCGATGCCAACTGGTGATAGTATTTAAAGGCAGCCCCGAGGTCTCTGGGGTGGCTGTAGTTGCCGAAGAAGTTGAACTCAGCAAGGATATACAAGGCATCGGAGTTGTTCTGGTTGGCAGCCTGCTCAAGATATTCCACCGCATTCAACAGGGGACCGCTGAGTGTCGTCTTCGATTGCGATGGCGCAGTGACGGGTCCAGTTGGGATAGTCCTGAGAAGCAAGCGCAGGACTGAGCCGAATATTCCGGACGACTCTCGCCTTCTTCGGGGTGGTCGTGGGATCTTTCGGAGCTCGGCAAATGCTGCATCAACGAAATCGTGTCCTTTGGCCATGTCAGCATCTTCCACAGCAGCTTTCGCATGACAAGTGGCTGCATACCAGGTTGCGAAAAGGCAGCGCCTTCCTGCCCTCCTGCAGCGTCTAAAAAGGATTCAACCGCATGTTTATCAGCACCGGTTTGCGCCGAGGCGTCGCTTTGGCTGCCGAGAGGTTTCTGATCGGGGGAGCTGATGACGGCTGAGGCCTGCGCAAGCACTGAGACAAGACACCCGCGTGAGCTTCAATGTAAACAATGCACAATCCGGCGGAGCAACTTACGGAGCAGCCAGGCTATCCAGCCTCTCATTCTGGGCAATTGCTATGTGCCTATGTTCGGAATAGAAGCCCGCGGCATGGCTATCGTGCAGAAGAGAGCAGGCAGTGCTTGTGAGTCGCAAGATGTTGCAACCGATCCAATTCGGTATCGTACAAGCTGTCCACTACTCGGAGAGTAATAGGTAAGCTTCCGCTTCCGCTCCCCATTCCGCGCCAGCCACGGCGTGAGATGACTAATCACCCCTGTTGTATCAGGAACTGCCTGAACTGCGTGTGGCGTCATCGCCGCAGCCGGCACGTGTGGCAACAGCGTGAAGAAGAAGAGCAACGGTTCACGTTTCAGACACAAAGAAAAAGCCACTGCATGCACGGTGAAGATGGCTGCATTATGCACGTCTGCTGCAAATACAGTACAATCTTTTTATGCCTCGTCACGGCCTTGCATGATCTACCACGAAACAGCTGCACAAGATCAATCGCGAGCTGCGGGTTGGAACAGAGATGCCCGGCGAGGTGGGGCCGATTCGGCCAGGGTCTCCAGGTCTCCAGGTCTCCAATACCTTCCCCGAGGCTGGCTGAGATCCAGTGGCGCTGCCAGCCCAGGCGTCTTATGCGCTGAACGTGCAGACGGCACAGCACTGAGCACAGAGCACAGAGCACAGAGCACAGAGCACAGGCACTGCTGGCGAGTCTCCCTGCCTGGAGCTCACAGCGCTAACGCCGCCACTTTTCAGCCGCTACGCGTGAAAACTCAGGGCTGCAGCGCGTTAATGGCTGCCCTAGCCCGCGTCGGAAGACCAAGACGCGCTTCCTGGCAGCTTTTCTCAGCCCAGCCATCCATCGATTCCCGTCAAATATCTTGCACGCATCGGCTCGGTTGAAGCTCTTGGAACTTCATCCTCTTCTCTCTTCCTCTCTCCCAGGATCTCTTTCTTCTTGTGCCACACTCTTCAGCAATTGGACATTAGCCAATTCCTTTCTCGTGGCTTCCATTGTCAGTCCGCCGGCTGCTGCTGCATATTCCCTCTTTCGACGACGACTCAGCCGCCCAACTCCACTTCTCCACAGCCTTCAATTCCGCACAATGTCGAATCTCAAGAGAAAAGCGGCCTCGACAGGCAACGAGACGGAGGCCAAGAAGACAAAGGCCAATGGCAGCATTGCCTCCTTCTTCGGGGCCGTCCCAAAGCCTGCCGGCACCAGTGCTGTTTCTGCATCTCCAGCCGCCAGGTTTGACAAGGCGAAATGGGTTGAAGGCTTGACTGCCGAACAGAAGGAACTGCTCAAGCTCGAGATTGAAACTCTTCACGACAGCTGGCTTGCATTGCTCAAGGATGACGTGACTACCAAGGAGTTTCTCGAATTGAAGAAGTTCCTAAACCGCGAGACAGCGGCTGGCAAGAAATGGTTCCCTCCAAAGGAGGACGTCTACTCCTGGTAGGTTGCCCAACAGCCTTCTTTCATATGCCATGTAGTCTAACATGCCCAGGTCTCGCCATACCCCATTCAACGAAGTCAAGGTCGTCATCGTCGGCCAAGACCCTTACCACAACGTGAACCAGGCTCACGGCATGGCCTTTTCCGTCCGACCGCCCACTCCGGCTCCGCCTTCGCTCAGAAATATGTACATTGCTTTGAAGAAGGACTACCCCAGTTTCGTCGAGCCAGCGAATAGGGGTGGCTTGCTGATACCGTGGGCCGACCGAGGCGTATTGATGCTCAATACATGTCTTACCGTCCGCGCCCACGAGGCCAATTCACATGCCAATCGTGGCTGGGAGCGTTTCACACAAAAGGTTATCGATCTCGTCGCCCAGAAGCGGACACGAGGTGTCGTGTTTATGGCATGGGGGACACCAGCCAGCAAGCGTGTACAAAAGGTGGATAAACAACGCCACCTTGTGCTCCTCAGCGTCCACCCTAGTCCTCTCAGCGCATCCAGAGGGTTCTTCGATTGCGGTCACTTCAAGTCCGCAAACGAATGGCTGGTTTCTCGATACGGTGACGACGGCGAGATTGACTGGGCTTTGAGGCCTGACAATACTACCAAAAAGGCTGTCAAAGAGGCCCCCAAGAAAGATTCCAAGGAGGACGCAGCGGCCTCCACGAACGGAGAGGGAAAGAAGACAAAAGCGGAAGACTCGGAAGAAGATTCCTTGGAGAAGCCAAAGGGTGATGCAAAGACAAACGGCGAGTCCAAGGCAAAGAAGCCCGAGCTCGAAGATGACGAGGATGTCGATTCCGACGAAGAGGCGGCATTGGAGGAGGCCCTTAAAATTGCGGAGGAGCAGATTAAGAACTAAACGGCTTACCTAGAGCTACTGGGCGGGAATTCTACGAATCGGGAGACAGCGACATGTTCATGACTTTTGTCAGTGTATCTATTTACGAACTATAATGGCAACTCAGGTGACACTACTACAGGTAGCGTCGGCGGCGCGGGGTTTGGGACTTCAGATTGAATTACTTGTATAAGAAATGAAAATGATTTGAGACTGGCATCTTCAGGGCTGCAACTTGATTTCGCCTACGGGGCACGGATTCCTCCATACACTGAAGCTGAGTTATAGTAATCTGTAACAAAATCAGAGATGACATCCCCGTCTAGCTGTTGTCAATTTCGTATTTGGATTATGAACGGTCCGGTTAGCCGTCGCTTCGAATTGACCACGGGTAACGGCCACCTAGGTATTCATTCAGCACTGCACTCAGGGATTTTTTTTTTCAATAGCTTTCCACAGAACCGGGACAATAGATGGCCTCGCCCGTCATCAATTCCCCTACCAGGTAGCCAGCAGGCAATAAAGCAGGGGGGTTGAGATAGCGCGAGGGAGCCAGCTGAACATCCCAGCCATCATACCCGAATAAGAGCTTCGAGGTGTAAGAGTACATAGTTGGCGTGTGTCTCAAAGCTGGCCTTCTCGGCAACGACAGCCTTGCCTGGTTGTTAATTACTCTCGCTTTGTAATAATAGTCGTCGAATTATAGGGGCTCTCTTCTTCCGGGGTGCGATTCTGTCCGGTCAATGTTGATGTAGCCGCCATCTATCCACCATGCTCAATCTCTTGATTTCTACGCGTACAATATGGACATACTAGCCTAAATCGTACTCAACCGACGAAGCTGCAAGTCAATCAACATCAAACGGCGTCTCTTGATAGGGCGGGCAACTCGCAGCTTTGCACCAAGTAAGAAGCTGGCTGCTGACAGCCCTAATGGTAGGCTGAGGATTTGTTTCAAGAGATGCTAGCGCAAGCAATCAAACAATATCGCCAGTGGCCCAAGCTTGCCCAATCCCTGCCTCGTATGATTTCATGTTCACGGAGCAAGATTCCCGCCCAGGCACGTACTTGGTCTTCATGTACTCCGCATGGAGAAAGCTATAGGTACCAGTACCACCCGTACTTTATTAAGATCAGATACCCGACTCAGGCGCCGTAATAGGTATTGGGTCTGAAACAAGACAAGATAAGCCGCCGTTAGACAAGTTGGTGTGCATGTGGCGCTGGCATTGCATCGTGCCTAGTTGCTGTGGCATGAGAGACAGTACTTGCATCTACATGTGCCCAATCCAGCCTCACGAGGATAGTCCGAGTACCTGTAAAAAAACCTGTAAAAAACTTGGACACCCATGTACAGCACACACAACCTGGAGTGATGGAGGTGATGAGCTTTTGTACGGAGCTCCAGCTGGGACGCCCAATGGTTTGGCCTCATTTAAATTTCAGGGTTAGCCCGTCCGCTGGCTCCCGGGGCAGCCATGTCTGGCGCCCAGCAAGTACTGGTACTCGTAGTTGTTGACAGAGCTGGGCGTCCGCCGCCAAGGTACAAGCACCATCTTTGTTCGTTACGGCGTAAATGGCCATTGAGAGCGGCCAAGGCAACCCCCACCAGTGTCTCGGCGAAGGCTGAAGCCACTACCGCTTCCAGGCACAAGTACCGGTACTTGTTGCGATGCAGCTCCACCGAGCGTTCGTCTCCATCGTATCGCATCGCATCGCATCAGCATGTCATGGAATCATCAATACGTGTCAATACTCTGTGTGCATACTAGAGGCACATGCATCGACAATGGGAGTGGCACCTTGCGCTATCAGACTATCAGGTACGAGTACAACGCACCACGGCCAATCGCCCAAACTCTTGGCCCGGCATCAAACATCCATGCCAGCAGGACAGGAACAGAGCCCAATTGGGCCGTTGTGACATCAAGGTACTCCGTACACGCATGTATGGTAGCATTGAGTGCCAAGGGAGGGAGCACCAACGGCGACTTAACTGTGATCCAATGCCAACATACTGTAACCAAATCAACCAGCACAATCAACACTGCAGTTGGCCTGCCGGCAGTAGCTTCGATGCCGCCGTGCCCAAGCCAAAAGTACCTCTCCGCGCTGCATTCGCCGGGCGAGTACCTGCCCCCCAGCTGGCGCACTCGCGCGCTCCCACCAGAACAATTTAGCATCTAATCTTAGTCGCATAAAGACCCGTAGACTTGGCCCCTGGTCTGGTCGTGTCGCGCCCCTGAAGGCCAGACGAGCAAAAAGATTCCCACCATCTTCCTCGCCATCGCCAGCAAGCGAAATCATCCTCTTGCTCAGTGTGCGGGACGGTGTCCCTTCTTGAGGATCGTGATCACGCCTTTTTTGTGTGCGCGCTGGCTGCTTCCCCTCGTTGAAAGCTTCACTTCATCCGAGCCTTCACTTCAACAAGTGCCCCTCCTTTCTTTTCGTTTCTCTCTGTCCTGTCGCCTTTGTTTCTTATTCAATCCCGCCCACGCACTTATACGACATTCGCAGCGCGAATTGATTGATTGCCTTCTTTTTTTCTCTTTGTCGAGGCCGGTGGTGTGATTGGCTTCTTCGGCAGGCTCACATCGCTTCGCCTGGGTCCCTTCGCCCCAGACTCGGCTTTGCTTTTTTCTACTTCTTCTGTCTGCAGGCTATAATCCACCGCTTCTTGACAAGCTGGAATCTGGCGGCAGCAGCAGCAGCAACTTCCTAACAGCATATTTCTTTCCTTGAATGATTTATGCGAATCGTTGCATCGACAGCCCATTCTCCAGCCGCTGAAAGAATTGCCCAAAATGCCTGGCATCTTCTCTCGTCGCAAGAAGGACGCAAAGTCCAAGAAGAACGGACTCGATGATGCCGATTTACTTCCGCAGAAGAAAACATGGGACGATGCTTGGACGCGCAAGACGGTCGATCCCGAGGAGATTCGAGAGCTGCTGCACGGCTGCTGTGAAGAGCTCAAGTCGCGAGGTAGGTCATTCACCCAAGCTGAACGTTGGGCAGCTTGCCGCGATTCTGGCGATTTCTTGCCTATTTACCTTTGACTAACGACTGCGCCGCAGGCCTCGATCATCCATTCTTCCTGCTCCCTTTCCGACCGACATCGAACCCCAGTGCCGTTCGCACCTTTATTCGAAACTTCTTCAGCCAGGACCCTCCGATTAGCGGGGAGATGCTGCTCCAGGAGCTGCGCATGACAGAGCCCATGGTACGTATGTGTGTTTTCATGGCAAAGCGGGTTGCTCACAAAAAGTGCAGGTCATCTCGGGAGTCGTAAAATGGTGCTGGAGCCGTCTTCATGGAGGCCTCGTTGGCTGGGATGCGTACGAGTTGTTCAAGGTTGGAGAACGAGGTATGTGATGGGGATTTCTAGTAAGCGTTTACGGTTACATGCGGGTGCTGACTTTCGGTGCTACCCAAGACTCCAACATGGCCCGCGATTCGTTCAAAACGTTCATCCCCCTCAGCGTGGAAAATGCGGCGCGCCAGCAGATAATCTTCGATTTCTTCGGCCTGATAGCGGCGGTCGCAGCTCATGGCAAGAACAATGGCTTTGGTGGGCGCAAGCTGTCTCGTATGGCCTCATGGTGGGCCTTTGAGCACAATGATACTGGTAACGGTTTCGACGGTGGTTATGGGGCATGGCTTAGGTACGACGACGATCTGCCAACTCTGAATACGGGATATCGATGGAGCTTCATGCTAATGTCTTCCGTGCTTGCAGTGCTGCCGATGCCACCAGTCATCTCTTTTTCGCTTATCTGAGGTCGCTTTCCCCTGAGCAGAACCCCACAGGAATCACCATGCTGCCCAGGTCCCTCCAGAAGCTGCTTCAGGAAACCGAGTATCCTCCGCAGAGGCCGGAATTGCTTTTGGTCAAGACCAAAAAGGTGGTCATGATTGTCGACACAGTTTCCCCAACTCCGTTCGCCTTGTTGCGCCGAGCAAACCACTTTCAATATCGCGACTCTGATAGCGAACTCCAGGAATTTTCCAGCTACGAAGACCCAGTGCAGGCACTAACGGACGAATGTCAGCGAGTCCTCAAGGCAATCTCATCAGCTAATCAGTCACAAGCGTCGAGCGTCAAGGTTTCTACGAGCTTACGGGATGCCTCTTGGTCCCGATTCGAGGATATTGGATTCGCCAGCTCCCTGGAGGAGGACGACGATGACGAAGGAAGCGTCGTGCCAAAGAGAAACCAACAGCTCAAACAGTTCCAGGGGCTCCGCAACAGCCCTCTCTCTGGCGGCAACGGATTGGCACGCCCGACTACGCCTTCATGGGCGGACTTTTTGTCGGCCGGTTTTGTCGACGACAACCAATCGAGGCCCAACTACCTGCTACCTCCCGACAAAATCCTCCCTCCGCTGTCGCCAGATGGTCGTCAACACAGCTCTCAATCCCATAACCCGAGGCTCGAGAGCGAACGTGATGTTGAGCCTGGAGAGCTCGCAAGCATTAGGGTTATCGACCTGGATGACGCTTTCTGGTGGGTGTGGATGACCAGTCTTGCACCTGAGGAGACCCCCGAACGCAAATCGGCTTTTGGTAGATGCGCTGTTGTTGAGACTTCGATCCGTGGTTGCCGCTGGCTTGTTGTGGAGGAGATCATCGCAGGAGCAGCTCCCGACGCGCAAGAAGGAGCCTACATTGCGGAAAAGAAGGGATTGTTTTCATGGACAAAGCGCTCCAAGACCGTCTCTCGACGCAAGAAGTCTCTTGACAAGAATGACAAGACCACAACCGCCAACGCCAACGATAGCAAGGCCAGCATTGGTCCAGATGCTCATGCCAGAGTCCAGGCAAAGGCTGCCCAGCTAAGAGCTCAGCAGGACCGAGAGGAGAACCGCCCGCCGCCCGTTGTCCGCCGCGGCCGCACAGATGCCGAGTTGATGGCTGAAAAGACTAATAGTGTTATGACCCTTCAGCCCCATATTCTGGGCGAGGCCTCCTCAGCCATGAAGTGGGTTAAGAAGTACGACAAGGGCACCATCAAGGATATGTACATGGCCAACGACAACGCAGGCCGAGGAACCGCAGTTCCCGAGCCTACCGAAAGCCACGATACTTCCGCCGACAACCTTCCCTCACCCGCAGTGCCTCCAAAGGATACTCTTTTGACACCGGCCGCCTCGCCTTTACCCCATGGACACTCTGCCCTATCATTGGTTCCCGAGAATGCCTTGGAAGAAGCGCGATCTCGCTCTCCTCTCCCGGAGCAGGCTGCAACTCCTGTGTCTGCTACTCCTGAGCAGCCAAAGGCAGAGCCCAGCCTACCAACACCGCCCAAAGAAGAGCCCGCTGCCCGGGTTACGTCGCCTACCTTCAACGGCAAACCCTCGTCGTTCGAAACTCCACGGAGCCCCGAACCCGCGAAACAGCAGAAGGGTGGTTTCTTGAAGATATTTGGACGCAAGAAGCGTGCCTCCAAGAACTTGGAAAGCGTTAAGACTGATTTGAACAAGATGCTTGAGCAGAACGCTGGCAAGAAGTCTATCGAGAAGCCAATGGCCAGTCCTGCTGTTGTCTCCCCAATTGAGCAAGAACCGGACACGCCAGTGGACGGAGAGCCCATCTACGAGCCGATTTACGACCAGCCGGCCGACGATGATGCTGCACACGACGATGCCCCTAATCAACCAGAATCTGAGCACGATTTCTCAAGATTTGACCAAGGCCCTCTGGATGATGTACCAGCTTTTGTTCCAGAAGATGATGAGGATGATGAATTCGAGGATGCGGTGCCACCCCCAATTGCTCGTCCTGCCCCCAAGTTTACCTCAAAGCTGCCCGTGAAGGAAGCTACTCCTCTTCCTCCTGTGAAAGAAGGAGTCCCTGCTGGAGTTAGCCCAGGCATTCAGGACCGTTTTGCTCAGCTCCGCAAGAATGCGGCTGAGCGAACTTCTTCCCGCCCGGATGACTTCCCCAAGCCCACCAAGACTGAAGGCGAGGATGGAGAAGAGAGTACGTGCTAAAGACTATCCCCTCCCAGATTATATGGTTGCGCATGCAATTTACTGACTTTTCCAAAGCAATCGAATCTCGAGTCGCACGCATCAAGGCCCGAGTCGCCGAGCTCACCGGCAACATGGAGGGCACATCGGCCCCTCTCCGTAATAACTGAGCGATCAAGATAAACCGCTTGAATCCGTCCGATTTCTTGTTATCAATACTTCTTCTCTTTACTATTTCTGCCGCAATTTGATACCACTCGTCGTCATTTTCCCTTGAACGCAACCAGAGATACGATGCAATGTGCAGCGTTTCATTTTTAATACTAGTCCACATTCTCTCTTTGTCTCTCCTCCTCTCTTTATCCCATCTTTTATTTCTTTCAGACTTATGTATGATACCACCTCAAAAATAGGAGACGAGTGTAGGGAACGTCAAAGCAACTCGACCTATAATTTCAGCCCTTTTCTACCACGCACGATTTCAATCTCCTTTACACACGAGAAAAGATAATGTTTATGCGTGTGGAATTTGGAACCTTTCTTTGGCGTTCCCCTCTCCTTCCTCTATCTACCTGCCGTTTTGATCCGGGATAAAACTGTCTGTCATATTTCCCTATTTTCTTTTTTCTCTATTCTTTTTTTCCCGCCGAGTTTTTCTTGATTTTGTCCTGTCCTCAAAAAGAAAGAGCGTTGGAGGGTTCCATATGGAGATGGAAGATGATGAATGTCGTTTGATACATAGTCCCTCGAGGTTTTGAAGCCTGATATAGAACCTGAGAATGCAAGAAATACTACTCGTGCTTTTATACTTTTTTATTGAGATGTGTGATTGAAGTTTGAGTATCGCTGTGATTATATCATGGTTTGTTCTCTGTTTATGCAAAAGTAGATATGCACAATGGCAAACCTACACGCCGCAGGTGACGGGGTAGACATGGTAGACAAAGTAGACATAGTAGACATAGTAGATATAGTTTTGTTAGAAATTGATCATGATCAAGCCCAAATACTGTGCCTTGTCTCGCGGCATCACACGTATTTATTGTTTGCTCAGATATGGTAGATACATATCTTCTTCTTCGTATCTGCAAGCTATAACGAAATATCCCTGTATCCCATGACCTGAAATTCCCAATCCTCATCATGACCCCGTCGCCCTATGACCCTATTATATATTCCTTAGTTCAAGCAGAGTTCGGCTCTGATCTCCCCAACTACCTTTGACATCTCCAACATGATCTCTTGATTTTCCTCCGTATTCTTTTTCTCACGATTCTCCGCAGCCTCAGCCCTTTGCTCCAAAGTTTTAAACTTTTGCCCGAAAACCTCCAGTTAACACATCTGATTTCCGTAACAACATTTTTGGTCACCTCGTTACCCGAGACCATATTGATGAGATCCTCACGATTCAACTGATCTATCAGCGTCTGACGCTGATACTTGATCATTGACGATGTACCCTGGTTATCATTGTCCAGCTCATGGCCGTTCTCAATGATGCTCTCAAGGTTTCGCATTTCTTCACCAATATCGGGATATATTTGGTAGTATGGTCCCGGCTTGTTCAAGAGATCCAGCATGATGAATTTCTCTTTGACCAGATTCATATGCGTATCTGGGATTTCCTGCCTCGGATATATAATCCCCTTTCACAATGATAGTGATCATTTTCCGAGCTTCCTCCTTCGGCAGATCCAACGCCTCCTGGTGGTACATCTTAACGCATCGAAATGCTTCAATCCATTTCGGGTCGGTTCTCTTGATGTTCAACTCACAGAATGTGAGCCGGGGCGGATTTTCGTCGTCTTGGATTTCGGTGTCCATGGTTGACTTGTCTCCAACTGAACTTATGCTGTAGGAGGATAGTAGCATGATGATAAGAGAAAGGAAGAAGAAGAAGGATCAATATTTTTGCGAGAATAAATAGAGAGTAGGTGGTCAAATGATAGCGGTAGAGTAAATACGGCAGAAACAATAGTGCCTTGACTTCGATGTGTTCAGTTTGCAGCTGGCGGCAACTGGAAGTATATTGCATTATCTTCATCATTTTAATTCGAAGTTACAGAGTGGGACTACATGGAGTGGGTATATTTTCTACCGGCGCTTTACCCAGAGATCTTGGATACTGAAGGATAAGTGTCGTTGTTTTAATGCCCACATCATACTAAAATGAAGTATATATATTCAGCAACAGGGTACTATAGTGAATAGGGGCGGCAGCTTAATAGCAGCAGAGACAAAGGTTTTCATCATGTTTCCTAGCTTAATTGATGTTATCCAGTTCCCAACTGGCAGTGGTGAAGCAATAGGACATGATACTGGGGAACTAAGTTCACAGATGCCGGTGAGTTGGAATATTTTAAGGTCTTTGGAGATCCATGCTATTGGAGGCGAGGGTTAGATTTTGAGCGCCCTTGAATGGCAAGTAATGCGTATTTACTACGGATAACAGTATCCTAATGGATGATGGTCAATGTACAGGTTTTGGCGCCGAAGCCTCTTCAAAAGGCAGAAAATGGAAAGGAAGCCAACGTGCTAAACGCCACCGACGAAAAGAGAAAGAATCAAGACAATAAACAAGTAAAAGCCAATAAAGCAAACTCCCAGAATGTTGAACCCTCGGGTATAATGCACGTATATCGTCACTCGCTGCGGATCAGTCATCTTTTAATCTTGCACTCGCTAATCAACCTCCATGGCATCGCACGTATCGTCCACGTGGAAGAACGGAGCTGGCGCAGGGTCGCTGCGTGGCATCGTTACGGCGGGGGCATGGAAGTATGTCTGAGACGCCATCTGAGGCGGCATGTCGTTGTTGGGCATCTCGTCGGGCTTGGCCACCTTCTTCTGCTCCTCTCTCGCTCGATGGCGGGCTTCGATGATGGCCCTGCGCACGCTGTCCTTTTCTTCGGGCACGGAGAGGGACTTTGGATCGCTGTAGAGGACCAACTGCATGCCAGCCAGCTCGCCGTCGTCGTTGGCTAGGATTTGGCGCGGGATGCGGTTCTGACGCAGATGCCTCTCGATGTCTGGCAAGAAGACGAGCTTACCGTCGTCGTTTTCGCTGTCGGAGGAGAGCTCGGCATCCAGATCGTTGATGTACACCACGTGCTTGGAATCGTCAACCTGCATCGTCTCATTGTCGTCCGACGTCGGCTTGGGGCATGTTGACGATGCGGTGGCAATGGCCGGTGTCTGGGCCTTGACGTGGAGCTTGGACTTTGGCTCTGTCACGGGCGTTAGCGAATTGACCGCTTACGGAGGTTGCTTGGAATGCATTGGGCCGCTTTAACACGGGTGGGAAAAGAAGAAGAAGAAACCACAAGACGAGAAGGAAATGAGAATAAAAGAAAAGAGTATCAATCAGAATCAGCTGCACATCTCACCTATATTGAGCCGGCTGAGGCGCTTCGACAGGCGCTCGCGATCCGAGTCGAGCGTGTCGGCCTTCCTCTTGCGCCGCTGCCTCTCCATAAGGATGCCTGGCGCGGGCGAGGTCCCCAGCATTGTCTGTGTCTGTGTCTGTGTCTGTGTCTGTTCCGTTCCGCCCTGCTTAGCCGAATTGGAGAGCGAACAAGGAGAAAAAAACGAGCACGACTTGACAACAAGAGTTATGCCACAGCTAACAAACTCGCGCCCCCGCGTGTGAAGTGACTCCCGTCTGTGCTGATGCGGACGCTGGCAAGGTCGCGGCTACGGTGCAGCTCGGCCAGAAGCGGGCGACAGACGTCCTTTGTAGGCTTGAGTCACTCTTGTAGAAGTTTCTACAAAACCCACCCGCCACAACCCCGCCGATTGCTCTCCGAAGCATCGCATCTGCAACTTCGCCTCTGCACTTTTGCAACCACGCGCGCCGCTCTCCAGCCAAGACTGCAGACTCACAACTTCGCAAGCATGGCGGGCAACTGGCCCGAGGCGCAGGTGCGCAAGACCTTTTTCGACTTTTTCGAGCAGAGGGGGCACACGCTGGGTAAGTGGTGAAAAAATAATAATGAACCGTTGGCGATGCCTCACCCCTCCAGAGTGGCGGGGTTGACTCGGCTTGGGGGAAATGAGAAACCGCCAACTCGCCGCAACGACAGAAACAAGATGCCGGTTGATTGTCTGCAATGCTCGACCTCAATCTCGTCCATCTCGTCTCTTTTTTCATCGATTGCATTGCCTGCTCTACATCATTTATCCCATCGTGGCGAGCCATCCATCGTCACCAAACATATGACTGACACATGCTGATTTTTTCCTTCTTCTTCTACAGTACCCTCCGGCTCCGTCGTCCCTCATAATGACCCGACCCTACTCTTCACCAATGCGGGTATGAACCAGTTCAAGCCCATCTTCCTCGGCACCGTCAACAAGTCCGACCCCATGAGCAACCTCAAGCGCGCCGTCGACACCCAAAAGGTCATCCGCGCTGGTGGCAAACACAACGATCTCGACGATGTCGGCAAGGACAGCTACCACCACACCTTTTTCGAGATGCTTGGCAACTGGTCATTCGGCGACTACTTCAAGAAGGATGCTATTGAGATGGCGTGGGAGCTCTTGACCAAGGTCTACGGCCTTGATCCTACACGCCTCTACGTCACATACTTTGAAGGCAACCCGGCTCTCAGCCTCGAGCCCGATCTGGAGGCCAAGGACTTTTGGCTCAAGACTGGTGTGCCTGAGGATCACATCATTCCTGGAAACATGAAGGACAACTTCTGGGAGATGGGTGACCAGGGTCCCTGCGGTCCTTGTTCCGAGGTCCACTACGACAAGATCGGAGGACGCAACGCCGCCAGCCTCGTCAATATGGACGACCCCATGGTTGTCGAGATCTGGAACCTCGTTTTCATGCAGTTCGACCGACAAAAGGACGGCAGCCTCAAGCCCCTGCCTGCCAAGCACATCGACACCGGCATGGGCTTCGAGCGTTTGGTCTCTGCCCTCCAGGATACCGCCTCCAACTACGCCACCGATGTCTTTACTCCCCTGTTCAAGAAGATTGAGGAGGTCACTGCCGCGAGACCCTACACCGACAAGTACGGCCAGGACGATGTCGATGGCATTGATACCGCCTACCGAGTTGTCGCAGACCACATCCGAACCATGTCGTTCGCCATCACGGACGGTGCCGTGCCCAACAACGACGGCCGCGGCTATGTCATTCGACGAATCCTCCGACGTGGTGTCCGATATGCCCGCAAGTACCTGAATGCCGAGATTGGCTCATTCTTCTCCAAGATTCTGCCTGCCCTGGTTGAACAGATGGGAGAGCAGTTCCCCGACCTCGCCAAGAAGCAGGGAGACATCAAGGAGATCCTCGACGAGGAGGAGGAGGCCTTCTCCCGAACTCTGGACCGTGGTGAGGCCCAGTTTGAGAGATATGCCGCCAAGGCCGCCAAGGACGGCGTCAAGAAGCTGGATGGAGATGTCGTCTGGAGACTCTACGACACCTTTGGCTTCCCTGTCGACTTGACCAAGCTGATGGCTGAGGAGCGAAGTCTGGACATTGATGAGGACGAAGTTGCCGTTGCCCGTGAAAAGGCTAGAGAGGCTAGCAAAGCTGTCAAGGATTCAGTACAGACATTTGCCAAGCTTGATGTTCACAAGATTGCCGAGCTCGACTCAGAGCTCAAGGTCGCAAGGACAAACGACGACGCCAAGTATCTCAGGGGCGACAGCAAGGGCAGGGTTCAGTACATCTTTGATGGCCAGGCTTTCGTCAAGTCGACCAAGGATATCCCCGCCAACACCGCCATTGGCGTCTTGCTCGACAAGACCAACTTTTACGCAGAGTCCGGTGGTCAGATTGCCGACACCGGCCGCATCGTCATTGATGATGTCGTCGAGTTCAAGGTCATGGATGTCCAAGACTTTGGTGGATACGTCCTCCACAGCGGCTACATTGAGTACGGAGTGCTTTCTGCCGACGATGAAGTCATTTGCGAGTACGATGAGCTTCGCCGCTCGCCTATCCGCAACAACCACACCGGCACACATATTCTCAACCACTCCCTGAGAGAGGTGCTCGGTGAAGACGTCAACCAGAAGGGTTCCCTGGTGGACAATGACAAGCTGCGTTTTGACTTTTCACACAAGACTCAGGTCAAGCTCGACGAGCTGAAGAAGATTGAGGAGCTCTCCAACAAGTACATCCGCGCCAACTCCAAGATTTTCTCCAAGGAGGTGGATCTCGACCTTGCGCTCAAGATTGAGGGCCTTCGTGCCGTCTTTGGCGAGACTTACCCCAACCCCGTGCGAGTGGTTTCCATCGGCAAGGATGTCGATACCCTGATTGCGGACCCCAAGAATGCCGAATGGAGAAAATACAGTGTTGAGTTCTGCGGTGGCACCCACGTCGACCAGACCGGCTTGATCAAGGACCTCATCATTGTCGAGGAGAGCGGCATCGCAAAGGGTATTCGTCGTATCATCGCATACACCGGCGAGGCCGCCCACCAAGTCCAGCGCGAGGCCAAGCTGTTTGAGCAGAAGCTGGTTGACCTTGAAGCCCTCCCCTTTGGCCCCGAGAAGGAGGCCCAGGTCAAGGCCGTCTCACAGGACCTTAGCCAGCTGGTCATCTCAACACTCACCAAGGACGAGTTCAACCAGCGTTTCCAGAAGACTGCCAACGCTGTCGTTGCCGAGCAGAAGAAGAAGCAAAAGGCCGAGTCCAAGACGGCCGTCGACACCGTTGCCAAGCACTTTGAGGCTAACAAGGAGAGCCAATGGTTCGTGGGCCGACTCCCCATCAGCGCCAACGCCAAGGCCGTGGGCGAGGTCATCAAGCACTATCAGTCCAAGGACAAGACAAAGTCCGTCTACTTGTTTGTCGGCAGCCCAGAGGAGGGCGCTGTTGCCCACGGAGTTTACGTCGGAACTGTAAGTTGTTTTCCCATCTAACCTCTTTGCCGGCATATTTCATAAAAGACGACATGACATGAACATGTCACTGACATTGAATCCTTTCTTTAGCATTTGTCCTCACAAGGTGTTACTGCTGAGCACTGGGCTGCCTCCGTGTCCGATGTCATTGGTGGTCGCTCGGGTGGCAAGGAGCCGTCCCGCCAGGGCCAAGGAACTCAGCCGGAGAAGATTGACGACGCTGTCGAGACTGCTCGGAAATGGCTGAGCGAGAAGCTGAAACTGTAAAAAGTTTTGTGTATTATATAAGAGGAGCTATGCTTTGTTTGTAGCCAAATTGATGAGACAAAAAAAGGTACATATGAAATTGGGAGACTGGGTCTATTTGGGTGATGGACGGGTTAAGGGTAAATGGGTAGCGCCAGATGAGTAGAATGATGTGTCGCAATTATTCATTTGAAGGTCAAATTGATAGATGTTGATTTTATGCTTTTTAAATGCTCATAATTTGTATTGATACAACGTCCTACAAGTCGGTTGAGATGTCTATATACACTACTTATACAGTAACCATGACACTGGCGTTTCTATAATGCGACAGGAGGGGATTCTCTCCGCTGCGCGTCTCCGTGTCCTCGACATAGGCCCACCGACGCATGAAGTCTCCGTGGGACATGACGCGGGTCAACTTGCCGGTGATGGCCCGGTAAATGGCCTCGGTGATGTTGAAGTCTGTGGGGAAGAGGATGTCAAAGTAGCCCTGGTGGACCTACATTGTCCCAAAATGATTTAGTTTACGCTCATGGAAAGTTGTGGTATGTTTCGGAACTTACAAGGGGGGTTGTGACGGGGACCATTCTTCGTTGGAAACGGGTCTGCACGACGGGAGCGTTGAGGCCCTTGATGGCCTGGGGGAGAGCGTCGAAGTCGGACGTGAGGAGACGGTGCGCGGGGAAGTACTTTTCCAGGACGTCGAAGAACTGCATGAGCCTGGTGGGGATGAACTCGGCGGGGGAGAGGTTGGCGGCAAAGGGCATCTTGGTGGACAGATGGCGGAGGAGAGGGTTGGAAGGGTACGGCTTGGGATAGTTTCCGCCGGTGGCGGCGTGGCGGACGCGGAAGAATCTCGCGGCCAGGGGATCCAGCTCGTGGACGTAAAACTCGTAAAAGTCGCCGTCGCCGTCGATGAGCACGTGGCCCTGCAAGGGTTCCTCGGTGGTGACGTCGTAGCGGATGCCGTCGTGAGAGAAGTTGTCAAAGACCTCCATGGCGAGGAAGAAGCAGGGCGAGGGGACGTAGCGGTCCCACTCGAAGATGGACTTGTTGATGATGTCGACCTTGTCGGCGTGGCCGCGGGACTCGGCGGTGGAGAGGAGGTGGCGGTTCTGCATGGCGGCGAGGGAGGAGGAGATTTCGATGATGTTGAATTTGGTGCGGGCGTAGACTTGGGGGTCGGCGGCGCGGATGTAGTCGAGGACGTTGAGCATGAGGGTTCCTCGCCCGGCGCCCATTTCGAAGATGAGCAGGTCGTCGTAGGGGTACGTCGTGAGGCGGTAGTTGGAGACGAGGTACCGGGCAATGGCCTCGCCGTAGTACGGCCTGAAGAGCTCCGTGGGCGTGTGCCACAGCTGTCTGGTCGGGCTGTCGCCTTCTTTCTCGTCGAGCAGGTCTTCGAAGTCGGTGTATCGCCGGCCCAGCTCGGCCTGGAACTCGAGCTCGTCACGCATGGCATTGAAGTCGAAGGGCTCGCCGGGACTGAAGATGACGGCCTCTTTGGAGAAGTAGCCGTACGAGGGATTGTACAGACTATCTGTGGTTTTGCCCATTGTCAGCCAGCTCAACTTTTTTCCAAATCTGCGCATATGAGAGCGCATGAGCAACACAACACATACCGTCTATAAAATCCCGAAGCAGCATCTTCACTTTCCGCGGCCGCTCCGTCCTCTTCTTCAGCTCCTGCAGCGAGATGTACGGATACTGCGCAAACTCTTCTCTTCGGTCCTCGGGCAAAATGTGCGTCCGCTGCTGCCAGCGACTCTCGTTGGTCTTCATGCCGCGATCGATCGACGGCCTTGTGCCGATGCCGCGACTCGGCTGCCTCTGTCTGCTGGCGAGGCCATTGCGCAGGCCTTGACACCCGCGAGGGCGATGCCGAAACAGCTGGCGGAAGAGATGGGCCACAATGGGAGAATCCATGATGGCAATCGTCACGATGCCTTCACAAGATGAAATGTTTCTTCTCGTCCCCCAAATCAGGCGCTGTAGCTGTTGGCAGATCCCGCAGCTACGCCCGGAAAGTGGTTTGTTCCGAGTAGGGCTGCCCCGCGGGTTCCCGGTACGTACCTTTTTCTTCTTTCTTTTTCTGCGCTCTTAGTACCGGCAGGGATTAGCAATGACCTCAGAAACGACAAAGTTTAGTCTATCCTACAGAACTTTAGCACTTCATCTACATATTGTTCACTTCAATAGCCCGCAGAAAAATGAGGGCATTTTGAATACAATTACAATGAGGCATATCCGGTCACGGCCAGTAGAGTAGCATGTCATTGAGCGACCATCCCAAGGCTTACGGCACGGCAGCCATTGCCGTTGCCTTTACAGCAGGCATCATCGCTACCCTGGGATTCAAAGAGCTGTATCCCGAGCTTGAATCCCGCTACCAGCACAAGAGCACCAGCCGCTCGAATGATACCAGGAGATCGAGTTTCTTCTGGGGAGCGCCGGTGAAGCTCGAGGACCATGAGCCGAAACCTTCGACGTCTCGGTCCGCCGGAATAGCGACAAATGGCATCGAAGGCTGCATCGGCAACACACCCCTCATTGAAATCCAATCTCTCTCCGAAGCCACTGGCCGGACCGTCCTGGCCAAAGCCGAGTTTCTCAATGGCGCTGGGAATAGCCCCAAGGACCGAGTGGCTCTCAACATGATCTTGGAGGCCGAGAAGCAGGGCCTCCTAACGCCGCATCAAGGCGACACCATCTATGAAGGGACCGTGGGCAGCACAGGTATCTCGCTGGCTACTCTGGCCCGCGCAAAGGGATACAAGGCTCACATCTGCATGCCCGATGACCAGGCCTTCGAGAAATCGGATCTTTTGGTTCATCTGGGTGCAACCGTTGAGAGAGTCCCCGTGGCTCCAATTACCAGTCCTGATCATTTTGTCAACTTGGCTCGAAGGCGCGCCATTGAGCACACGCGATTTTCAGAAGATGGCAGCAAGGGCTTCTTTGCGAATCAGTTTGAGACAGAGTCCAACTGGCAGGCTCACGTCGTCAGCACAGGCCCGGAGATCTACCAGCAGACAGACGGAAACCTTGACGCATTCGTAGCTGGTGCAGGAACTGGCGGAACGATATCGGGAGTGGCGCGATACTTGAAGCTCGAGGCCAAGATGAAGAATGTCAAGGTCATCCTGGCGGATCCCCAGGGAAGCGGACTGTATAACAAGATTAAGCACGGCGTCATGTACTCGCCCACCGAGAAGGAGGGCACCCGGCGCAGGCAACAGGTCGACTCCATGGTAGAAGGAATCGGCATCAACCGCATAACCAACAACTTCGAAGTCGGCCGAGACTTGCTCGACGATGCAGTCAAGGTGACTGATGAGCAGGCCTGCCGCATGGCCAGGTGGCTCGTGGAGAATGACGGCATCTTTGTAGGGAGCAGTAGCTCTGTGAACTGCGTCGCTGCTGTCATGGCGGCAATGAAGCTGCCCCCCGGGAGTCGGGTCGTCACCCTGTTGTGTGATTCCGGCACCCGCCATTTGAGTAAGTTCTGGAAGAATATCAAAGACATGGGCTTGGAGGAAGGAGAACCCACAGATCTATTTGCTGAACTGGGTATACCAAAGTCATGATGAAAAGCCTTGACCTTTATCCTGTACATGACGGAGCTAGCTCCATAACCACTATCGCATGTTGTTGATAGAAAACCGGCAGCAGTGATCTATTAGATGATCTAGATAAAACATACTGCATAGCCTCACGGCAACACCAAGTTCATGATGTGCACGCCGACGCAAGACATGCCAAAAAAAGGTAAAAATATGAGGAAGGGAAAACACTACACGGCGCCCGAAGGTCCTGAGTTCTTCATATCATACCCGAAAAAAAATGTAATCAATTTTCCATAACTCCCATCCCGAAAAAAGTTCCACCCCATTCGCTCCGTAGGAAACATCAAGCAAATCGAAACGGCGTCCTCATAGTCCTCGAGGCAGACGTGTCGCCTTTATTGTAATTTTCTCCCTCTTCTCGCTGTCTCCTTATGAGAACTGCAAAACAACCCTCGTTAGTATTGTAGCATAAGAGGGGAGGAATAAATAGAAAACATACCTTCCACCGGTTGCCGCAATTCATACACTCGCAAAACGTCGTCATCGGCTCATCAGCACTTCGTGTCTGCGCCTGGGTATAGCTGACCTTCTTCTTCTTGCACTTGCCGCACTCCAGGCTGTCGCTGATACTCTTCTCCGCCATCGGAACCTGGGCCTTCTTCATGTTCTCCTTCTCCAGCTCCTGCTCCATCTTTTTCCGCTCCTCGCTCTTGAGCTCATCGTCCGTCATGCTGACGAACCGATCGGGCGAGATTTCTCCCGACAGGACTCTCTTGCCCAGGTCCCGATTGGACTTGCTCTTGAGATTTTGGAAGAGCGACCGGATCTTCTTCTTGTACTCGGCGCCCTCGCCGTTGAGGAGGGTGAACAGGGCGTTCTCAACGGCAACGGCCTTGGCGATGACGTCGCTCTCGGACTCGGTGGATCGGTAGGCAAGGCCGTTGTACAAGAGGCCGATGCACTGGTTGCGGACGTTGGACTCGGTACGCTTGATGCTGACGCCGTCGGTGTCGAACTTGCGCTTCTCGGGGTCGCCCTTGAACGCCTTCTTGGCGCCGCTGGGCGCGGCGTTGGCGGACGGGTTGGGCGGCGACGCGGCGGCGGGTGCTGACGGGGAGCCCATCTTTGCCTTTTGCAGCTTGGAGTTCTTTTCCTGCTCGACGAGCTTCTTCCACTTGATGACGAGTTCCGAGGCGGCTCGAGCAATCTCCTTGTTGGGATTTGACCGCAGCTTGCCGACAAAAACACCTGCGCGCGTGGCCTGCAGTTTGCGACAACCAATGTCAGAAGAAAGAACAACGGGCAATCAAGACATGGAATGAGAGCGATCATCATGGTGACGAGAAGCTGCGATTGGAGGCGATGCTTGGGAGCAACATCGGCGGGCAGTGACGAACGGGGGCCCATCCAAACGTGACAGATAATCAGATCGAATGGATCCTGCCCGAACATGCATTCACGGCCCGTGTATAAGAGGCGCACAACATTCACAGCCTCGTCTCTGCCCATTCCATTTCCCAAGCATTTGCTCTTTGTAAAAAAGGCCGCACATGATCAAACGTACCCGTAGCATCTCCTCGGTCGGTGACGCATCCTTCTTGAGCGACTCCAGCAGCTTCAGCGCATTCTCCGGCGGCTCGTTGGCGGCCACGACCTTGGTCAGCGCCTTTACGCGCGACTCGAGCTCACGCTGGTCCATGCCCGGCATTGCGGAAATTCTCGGTAGCGAAAAAAAAAAAAACGATTCTAAAGTTGACGATGATTGATTCGAAATGGAGGGGTGGAAAGACAAGAAAACAGCGAAGCTTTTTGGAATTAGGGAAGCAAAAAAAAAGAAAAAGAGCAAGACTTGACAGAGGGAGAGAAAAAAAAGGTAGCAGTTATCGGCATCTGCCAGGTTTCGCTCTTTGCCCACGCGGCGCGCGGCGAATCAATCGTCGCATACGGAGTTGGCTTGGAGGGCGGGTGGGATGAATGTCCGGGGTTTAGCCGTCCGATTTTGTAGTAGAAATGCTTGAGGCGGGTCACGTGGGGAGCTTCCGAGGTTGGCGCCCTCGTTTCATGCTTTGAATATGCCATATGTTGGGCTGAGTGCACTTCATGATAACAAAATAGTCATATATGAATAGCTACTCTGTAATTGAATGGGAAATATGACTGATGATAAGATTTGGTCTATAACAACTACAGCAAGTGACTATTCAATATCCTATTTTGGTTAACCAACAACTTAGCAATCATGCGAGGTGCATCCTGAAATGTCTTTGAGTTGGGCAACAGGAAGCTGAATAGACGCTCTTTCAATATAGATTAGGGAATTATTCGCAACATGGGCTGTATACAAGTCTCAAGCACGCCTCTGTCTGCCCGTTTTCCTACGTTTACTAGCCCCTGAACCCTCCCCAGATTCCGCAGTCTCTTCTCCCCCGGCCATATTCGCCCTCAGTCTATCCACCGCAGCCGCCATTCGCTTGCTCCCCTGAACTCTCTGCCTGGGAGCAAACGTCTCCCTTGCGCCAGCGCCAACACTCCCGCCAAAGAACCTCGTAATGTTGCTCTGCGTCCCTTCAATCTCCCGCTTGTTCATGTCCCGAATCACCGGCACGAGCACCTCATCCGTGCGCTCCTTGCCCCATCCGATTGTCGCCATGAGATACTCTCGCAGCCCTGCCACATCAGGAACGCCCCATTGAAACGGCTCCGTGCTGCTGTCGACCATTGGGTGGAGGTAGGCCTCGTAAACGGCTGGACTTGGGAAGCCGAGCGGCAAGAAGAGCTTGGTGGCCTGTGACTTGCGGAATTTGCGCCTGAAAGACGAGGATGCATCGGCCTCCTTGGGCCGCGTTTGGGCTTGAACCTCTTTCCACCACTCGCGGAACTTGTCGAGGCCGTCTTTGCCGGGAAACTCGGAAAGGATCTCGACAGCTGTAACGGGACCGACGCCAGGCAGTCCTTCTGTGTAATCCGACCCCAGGAGCTGAGCGAGCGATATGAGCTGGTCTCGAGACAGGGACATTTCTTTATCGAGGTCTGCGCCGACATAGCATTCTACAAATTTGTTGCTGTTAAACATGTTCTTGTAGACTCGTGTCCCTCCAAAGAGAAAGGTGTCAGAGTCATCTGTAACGATGCCGTCAACCATGCCGAGCCGGACCAGCTCTGCACACTGCGCTTCTGCTTCCATCGGCGCGGTGATGTACGGGATGCCAAAAAGGCGAAGCAAAGCCTGACACTCTGTAATCATGGTCTGCGTCACTTCGTCTGCATCACGGCGATCCTTCTTCTGCTGGTTTCGAAGCGCTCTCAGTTCTCGCTCATAGTCTTCTTTGTTTTGCTGTGTAGACTTTTTGTTCAGTTCACTAGCGAAGCGCGCGTGTTCCTCTGCTTCTTCAGCCATCTGTGCTAGGAGTTCTTCGTCCTCGGGGTCACTAAACTCATCGTATTCTACGTCGGCAAATAAGTCGTCGTCATCCACGATGCCTTCTACTGGAGGCTGGCCCAAAGGAAGGCTTTCAATCAAGAAGGCATCTGCTTGTGTATCTCCCTGAGGTAGTGTGCTGTCCGCTGGCTGGACGTCTTCAAACTCAGGTTCGGGCGAATCATGGCTCTCTTGCGCTTCAACAACAGGTGGAACGGGAGCAGTGGGAGCTTCAGGTATGGGAATTTCTTCAAACTCAGGCTCGGGCGATTCGCTCTCCGCTCTGCTCTTATCCTCAAGAGCAGGCTCGGTTGTAGGTGGCTCAATGCTTGAATCATCCTCTTGGACTTTGTCGACCGTGGGGCTAGAGATCGGGGCCGCTTCTGGCGATGGTGGTATCTCAATAATTTTGACATCATCGCTGGCGTCGTCATCCTCATCTTCAGAGTGGATTTCGATCAACCGATCCCGCAACTCTTTTCGTCGAAGGTTTTCTTCTTCTTCCGCTTCAGCTCTATCCTGAGCGTTAATTTCTCTTTCGACGCCTTGCTGTTTCTTGATTGCTTCTCGAATATCCGTCTCATCATCTACTAGCCACGGAGGTAACGGCTTGGGACCATCTTCTTGCTGAGTTTCAACTTCGAAACCGCCGCTTAACCCATCTTCTTGTTCTCCCTCTTTATCCAGTTGTCTGTCATCTCCACCTGCTGTAACCACAATTGGTTTCTCTTGGGGTGTCTTTTTCTTAGCGAAAAGAGACGAACCCCAGTCCAGCTTTGGGAACGGTAGAGGGCCATCAAACGGGTTCTTCTTATTCTCAAAAGCTGGCTTTAGTTGAGGTTTCTTCATCTTCCGTGACCTTGCTAGGATTGCTTGCATATCGTCATCGCTGTCGCTCTCTTTTGCCTCCTCTGATATCGGGGCTTCTTGTCGTTTCGGAACAGCCGCATTGGCCCGGTTGTTTACAATGTGCGCAATCATTGAGCCGCTACTACGACTGATAGGCTTTGGCGCTTCCACGGCTACTTGAGTCCACTCAGGTTTGTCTCGGACATCCTCATCCTCATCCATGCTCTCTTCTGATTCCCGTCCAATGCCGTGTTGACTCTGCAATGATAAAGCGATTGCAAGATTGAGATCATGCTCCTCTTCTGGATGCATATGCTCCGCAGGCTGTTCCTCCAAAATATTTTCTGTCGGATCCAATCTCCCCCCCACGAACAAGGAGTCTTCGTTGGCGCTTTCATCATTGGCAGCATCCTGTCTGTGGCTCATGTAAAAATGCTGTCGTCTGCCACTTATATCTTGAGCAGCTTGAAAGCTTGCAGCATCTGACTGGGACAGTTTGGGTAGCCGATTGACACCCACGATTGGCACATCTTCAAAGTCTTCTTCTTCACTTTCTTCTTCCTTTGTCTGGTATTGAAATTGAAGAGCATCCACATCAATTGGCTTGTGGGCTTCCCCGACATCTTTGTCTTTGCTGACCACTCCAAGAGCCCAGCCTCCTTCCACACCCTCGTTCTTCACCAAGATGTATTCTCGATCTCTTTCTCCCGCAATACGTGCATTGACGCCGAGGGTCAGGTCAGTGCCCGACATTCCAATTTCATACATTAGTCGCTGTGTCAAATGATTTCTCTCCTGGACTCTTTCAATCTGAAATCTCGAGAAAGCCATGCGGTCAGGAAACATGTCATCGAGCTGTTCCTTGCTCAGGCCCATTCTGAGTCGACTCCTCAATCTCGCCGCGTTGAGAATATTGTACCTATCAGGCGGCGGAAGGCTCTTGAAGAAGTCGCCGTCGAAATCAATCTTGCTAAAGTCGTACAGGTTGATGTCTTCTCCGTTGTTGAACTGGCGCGCATATTCTTCCAATTCCTCTACGCTCATGATTCGAGGATCGTCTGGCTTTCCCATTGATGCTATTCCACCCTCGATTTCCGGCAGGTGATAGGCATCCTGCTTATAAAACTTGCGATTGCGCAGCCTCTCCTGTTGAGACATGCCAATCTCCTCAACGTAGACCAACTCGTTGGCTTCGGGGATATCTTCTTCTGGCTCTACCGGGCGCGGCCTCTCTTTTTCCCTTTTGCGTTTTTCCTCCTCTTCCTCCGCGAGTCGCTGCATCTGAATAGCCAGAAGCTTCCCAGCGGTCCTGACGGCATCTTCTCGCCTTCCCTCTCGCCTCTGTTTGCGCTTCTGAATGGTTGCTCGTTTCAATGCTGGAGCGCCGCCATCAAACACAAAGACGGGCTGGATACCAAACCAGAGAAGCTTGCAGATGCGCCGAAAGAATCCCACAATATGGGAGTTGCGAAGCGCATTGCCTTCTTTATCACGGACAGCCTTGAGAAACTGGTAGATCCAAATCGATGCATCCACGGCCAGACGCTTTCGATTGAGCGTTGCCAGGTTGGTAGGCCGTGCACACGGCTGGATCACCGTCCAAAGCCCGTTAACACCCATCGTGAGAGCGCGGGCCTACCGATAGCCCGCGACTGGTTATTTTGACTAGTGAGGCGGCGATGGCATTGCGATGGGGTTTGTGCGAGGTCGACTCGCTTCCACCGCAGTCGTAGAGGTGGAAATGCAAGTCCTCGACGCAATATTGTGTGATGAAGAAGAGTTGAAGATTCACGATCGATGAACTCTTGTAGTGACGCTATTGTAGTAGAGGCGGTGGGGCTGTCAAGCACAGATTCAGCCCTATCTATTGGCCAGCTCGACTTATCGCAGCCTCCCTCGGCCGCATCAGAAGCAGCTTTTCCCCCACGCTTTGATTCTCTTGCATCTCCATCCTTGCGCTGCTCGAGGCCAAGGCTAGTCTTCGCCATGGATAAAGATGAGGCTCACGAATATCTTTCGTCTCTTTTGAACCAGAGTTTGCGCATCTACACCACAGATGGCCGCATGTTTCGGGGCAGTTTCAAATGCACAGATCCGGTTCGTCTCCCCGAGCAAAAGGAAGGACAGGCTTTGCAATTTACCGTGTCATTGGTGCTAAATCAGGTTCTCGACGGCGTAGGATAGGAATATTGTATTGGGAAACACGCATGAATACCGCCAGCCTTCGGAAGAGGAGCGTAGTGCAGCTGCGGCAAATGCCTCTGGTAGCTCAACCATCCTGGATATGACGTCTCGATATCTAGGCCTAATTGTTGTTCCGGGACAATACATTGTGAAGATGGAAGCTGAACAGTTTTTAAGCCAAATGAAGCCTCAGTCTGTATGAGGCCACGGTGGAAGGGCATCCACATGTATATATAGCGACGAAAGATGTTTCATGATGGCGTTTTGAGGTTTGCCCATTCCCCTTGGCCAAATGCGGGTTGGTTATGCAGAATGATACAACAGACATGATCGATGGAGTTGTTGTACTTCATATAAAAATTATGTAACTCATACTAGGTATTAATGAATAGCCACGCGCCAAAAAGACTATTCGAAAGAGACTAAAGCACATTGACCCAACCAGTGATTGTTCCAGCCTTGTCCAAAACTCCCCCGCCGTTCGGCGGCGTTCAAATCGAAATCATCGGCAATTAGCCCTTGCCCACCAAGACTGTTCCCCCTTTTGTTGTTTCATGTTCGCACGGACGATAAGCCGGCATCTTAAGCTGCGAGGATTTCTTGAGTTCGACCTCGCGACTCGCCGTTCATTCCTCCGTCACTACCCAGGGCAGAGTGACGCTCCTCCTCCTCTTCCTCCTCCTCTTCTGCGTCACTATCCATTCTCACCCCTTGTTGTTGCTGAACCCAAGAGCCGTTGTCGTTCAGCGGCACGTCCTGGTGGGACAAGTCGTGACCCTCTTCTCTAGCTCGGATGGTGTTGCGCCGCCGCTGAGAAAGATTGCGGGATCGAGTAGAAAGCTTGGAGCTCACGGCAGCGTTGGAAGTGACCCAGTTGGTGAGAGCATCTTCACAATCCTGGATGATGGCCTTGCTAGCCTCATAACCATCGTACGCAGCTCGGGTCTCGCCAGGAGTCACGGGAGCATCATCGATGAGGTCGAGCAGATGTTTTCCGTAGCCAGCGATAATGGCAACCTTCTCGCAATGCTCGCGGAGGGCATCAAACTGGTAGATATAAGCAGCCTTGACCTTTTCGCGTGTGATATTGGAGAGCTGAGCCTCTGCCACGAGCGATTCGGCCTCAGCGCGAACCAACTCCTGTTCAAGCACCACAATCTTTGGCGAGTTTGGTTCTTTGTACTTTAACTGGGCGATTTGATCGGTGATTTTTTGTTTGCCTGGTGAGGTTAGCCTGTGTTCTAAATCGTCTATTCGACATGGGCTTCGTCTTACGGTCTCGGCTGGGCTGAACCGATGCCTCAATGTTGCGGATGCTCTTCATGGTAACGCGGTATTGGTCGTATCGGTCAACGTACTGGTCCTCTAGCTCGCCAATTTCGTAGAGCAAAACGCCGATCTTGTCGGTGACGTCAGAGACATCTTCGTCGGTAGCCTCGCCCCAAAGGGACAATTGTTGCTATGCACACGTCAGTTGAGCCACGACTTTGGCGATGAAGGATGGGATGCGAAACATACAGCCACTTCCATGCGCTCCTTGGCGACAAGCTCCATACTTCGCATCACGTTCTTCTCCATCTTGACAAGCTGGGACAGTTTCTTGGCCAGGTCCGGCCCGAAGGCGCCACCGGCATTGCGACGAAGAGCATGGCCTGCACCATTGATTAGTCGGCGTAAACACGAGAGTCGCGGTCAAGGCAGGCGTCAAGGGAAGGGTAACAATCGAAGCTCAAGTCATTCGATTGGTGCTAGCGGGGTAGCACAATGCTAGAAGAGCTATCGTAGCACTCACCCAAGCTTCCCTTTCCGAAGAAGCGGCCGGACTTGGTCGACGACGGCGGAGGGGGCGGACTCTATTCATCAGGCTTGTCAGTCCCCAAGCTCCAACAACAGGAGGTCTCAAGATGGCAGATGCCGGCCGATCCATACCTGGAGCTGCGAGGCCGTCGGCGCACGGGACTGGCGCATAGAATATGTTCGATGCATTTTGGCGGTGTGGCTGAGCGCTGACTGCTGCGAATGGCAATGTGTGATGATGGGGGAATAGAATAGACAATGGCGCTGCGGTAGGGATTGGGCGCACAGAAAAGAGCCAGCAAATGGTGTTTGTAGGCGGTATCAATACGGGAAGAAGCCTGGGCTGGCACAGGAGGGGACGGATGGGGAGATGATTATAAGAATGTCACGGCTGGCTGCTTTTTTGGCGGAGCTGGCGGATCGTCATCGGCTGGACAGCTGGTGCGCCTTCGCTACGTCATCCCCGCAGCTCGGGAGCCTGTTTGAGCCTTGAACGAAGAGGAGTCTCTCATCGACGCAGCGCTAGGCCCAATCCAACGCCGCTGGTACTACGGCGACGACGTCAGATCAGGGCCCGGGACCAGCGGACCAGAGTGTCAAGGCGGGTGGTCGAGGGTACCTCTACCTGGCAGCTGTCTAAATGCATGTCTCGGCCGCTGGACTCGACTGGAAGATTCCTGGGCTTGAGACAGACACGACCGCCCGTCTTGTTGGCTGTGATGCGCCATGCCGCATTCAGTTGGAGGACTGCTGGGGAAGATGCTAGCGCGGGCTAGGGGAAAGTGAATCGCAAGCACAAACTCATTTCTGCGTTTTCTTGTTTTTGATTCTGCGGTAGGTAGGGGGAAGCATCTGAAAGAGTGAGACACGATGCGTCATGGACTGCCATTGAGGGTCCTGGCAGCACCAGTCCACAGCCAGCGCTCGCTTCTGTGAGGACGGAGGATTGATGATCCTGTTTAGTTGTAATAACCAAGCTATTCTCCATCTCGCTGCTTCAATTGGTAAAATGACAAGCCATTTGCAGAGACGAGAAATACTGAAAGCTTCTCTGCTCCTGTATCATTTGGCTCAATGCATAGAACACAGAAAGTAGGGGTCCTGCAGCCTTGACTCCCGCAGTGGGGGCAAGTTAATATCCAGAGCTGTGAAATGGAGACGCATCTGCAGCTGTACTCCGTCTGTGAACCTTGCTTCCTTTTTGACGTCTGCCGTTGGTGCACACCAGATGCAAAATCTGCAAACGTGGAGGTTAATCCCTGATGCCGGGAGGCTCGCTTAGCCCTTTTGCTCGCACACAGCAACTCTACAGCCTGGCGAATCCATCCATATCTGGACGGGGATCCACGAGAGCATTGGAGTCTCATGCAGGTACGCAGCTCCACATGTTCGGCACTTGGACTCAAGAGTACGAGTAGCAGCAGTAGCTTGATGACACATCCATCAGATCTGATTCTCAGACCGCGGTTCCTCTCCGGTGTAAGGTGAAGATCCCGTCTGTTTCATGACTGGTGATGGTGTTTTACTGAGCCGAAGGAAAAGAAGATGTACAGTAGAGTAGTGCATGCCACCTGAGGTCCCCAAACGGATGGCTTGTAAACGTCTGCTTCGGCGATAGTGGCGGAATGGATACAAAGAAAAAGCCAAAAAAAAATCCTAGTCTACAAAGAAGATAAGATCGACAAACCCAGAATCCGACATGTGTTGATGCACAAGTACCAACATATCCATTCTTCCAAGTACTAATGCAGTCAATGAAGCAAGTCTTTGCTCTAATACGAGTACACACATGCCGTGCCCCCCAGAAACGCGTCCCCAAATCTGGCCTAGCCGTCCGATTTTCTTTGTGGACTTGGATCATAAACTCTGGCCAATCACCAACAGCCCGGCCCGACCAACCAGGGCTCGCGTGCTCGCTCCGGCTTCTCAATCCAGGACGCGATCTGGAAGCCTCTCGATTTCGCGATCTCTAGAATCCCAAGCGCCAGTTGTTGGGTGGCCTTTCTTTGATCAGCAGCGCTGCACTGCACGGAAATGCTCTGCTAATCCAATCCCCCCCTCTTCGGTGCAGCGGTCGCTGGGATTGGGCTTGTGTTGCGTTTTGTTTTGTGGCTTGGGCTCAGGAATCAGAGGCGGCGCCTTGCAGTTGCAGTTGGACCACACGGCCAAATCTCGTTCCATCCAATTTCACCCAGAAATCCTCAGCCTCAGCCTCACATGAGTTCCGCACCGCCCATCGCTCGCCCGCCTTGATTCCTCACCGTCAATTCAACGGCGTGCCAATACATACTTGCTGCTATTCTTTCGTTCCATTACACTTTTCACACACTCTCTCGTGGCCTCTCATCTCATCTCATGCAGACCCTGACCCTTTTCCGTGCCTCGGCCGTTCATTTAGACTCGGGTCTGCGGCATCCTTCGCCCGTCTGGCCGACAGCACTGCTGTAACACAAACACAAACACTGCAAACGAATTAATTTTCGACAGGCAAGGATGATGCCCCACGGAGCACAAGTATTCGCAGCATCCGAAGATGGCGGCCCAAGCCACCTGGGCCATCCAGACTTGACTAGCGGATCTGGCGTCGCGGTTTCGACCAGAGGTCCCATTAGCCCTCCTCCATTGTCCAGAACCTGCTCGTCTGCTCCTCCTGCTCCGGCTCCCTGCATCGGTGACGTCCCCAGCGGTTGGACACCTACGGCTCTCCCTGATCGCGCGTCCATGCCCTTGGCTGACCGCGTTGCTGAACATGCGCCCGTCATGCCAGAGAAACCTGGTGTCGCATCTGCATCTGCATCTAGCGCCAGTCCAGTTCGCAACATGCCGCCCCCATTGACCGCCGCAACGCCGTCGCGAGATGGCTACCGCCAGCCAGAAGCAGTGCAGACGCCCAAGGCTCAGACGGTTCCAGTGACGGAGTGGACTGTCCAGACGCTCGCCAAACAGCTCACGACCTTCAACCAGGAAGTCCGGAGAGACCACGCGCAGCTCGTCGCCCACGCCATTGAGTCCGCAAAGTGCAGAGAGTGGCGCACGCATCATGGGCTGGATCTCTTTCGCGAGCTGGAGACTCACCCGAACCCAGAGCTCAAGGGGAAGCAAATCAAAATCAAATTCAAGGTCAGAACCCGTTGCCAACATTTGAAATTTGAAGCTTGAAATCGGATGTTTGAGCATTGAGAATTGACTTCCCCCGCTTAGCACCACAACAAGAATAAAAAGGATCACAAGGACGTTCGCTACAACGTGATTTGCATCAAGACCAACAAGGACGCTGTCCCGTCTTACAGATTCCACCACGTGGAAATCAAGAAGAACGTGCTGATGCCAAACACCATGCTGACATTTGTTCCCCATCTGCGCGATCTCGAAGGCTCTGAAGAGGCCAAGTACAACCTTTGGCTTAAAGAATTGGAGGACATTGACCTCAAATCAGGCTTCAAGCCCATGAACCGCGACGAAAAATTTGTCGCAATCATCCAGGCCGAGCGCGCTGCGACTCTTTCGCTCTACTTGGATATGTGGCTCAAGAAGCTCAACATACCACTCTGCAACAAATCCACTCTCATCAGCTACATGGCAAGCCAGGCATCCGATGACGCGATAACTCCCCAGCAAAAGACGGATATCATCAGATCCCAAGGGGATGGGAACAGGATGACGCCAGAGGCGCGCAGGGCGGCAGAGATGTTCACCGCTGCATTTCAGCTGGCCTTTAAGGAAAACCAACCGCAGTTGAAGCAGATCGAGTTGCGCAAGGTGCTATTTCTCGACGAGTCTGTCGATAGTGTCATGGACAACAAGCCCGCGGCCAAGGACGTTTCCATCATCCAGCAAGATAGTGAAGATGAGGTTGTCGAGTCCAATTTGGCCACGTACTGCATTTTGGGGTGCCTCATCTGCTTCAGCCATTCCTGCGATCACGGCGAATACGACCACCAAAACTGGAAACGCACCTTTTCCTTGTCGTCTTGCGCGCCGTTGTCAGATATTTTGAAGAGGAAACGAATAGCGGCAGCGGGCGCTAATATGATTGCTGACGTGCCTTGTCAGCGAAGGTGCTATCGTCTGAAGATTCCCCCTGATCCAAGTGTGGTGGTGAAGCCATGGACTGAAGACGAGCGCACTCTCCTGCGATCTTTGTACATCACGACCGATTTCAGCAAAGCCACGATGGACCCCATCTGTCTCGCGACCGAATTCTTGAACCGCAACTGCGATGAGGTGTACGCGGAGTTTCTTTCCTTAAACATCGTGATACCCGAACCGGAACCCACAGAACCCCCTCGTCCGCGAAACATTTCATGGTATGACCGTAAGCGAAAGATGCTCCTCGGAGACTGGCAGGACCATACCATCACTCACGAACACCAGCGGCGTGAATTACTCGAACCATGCTCTCACGATGGCCCATGCGCCCCAAAAATATGCTCATGTGTGGATGCCGGGGTTTTGTGCGAAAGGTTCTGCGGCTGCACGGAGGCAAACTGCCTTTACAAGTTCACAGGGTGTGCCTGTCACTCCCAGGGCAAGACGTGTCTTTCTAAACAGAAAGAAAAGCCATGTATATGTGTGCAACTCAACCGTGAGTGTGATCCGCAGCTGTGCGGTTCATGCGGCGCCTTTGAACGTGCCGATCCCGCCAACGCTGAAGACGAGTGGCTGCACTCTACGGGGTGCCAAAACTGTGACTTACAGCGAGGAAGGCACAAGGTTGTCCTTCTCGGACAAAGTCAACTTGAAGGGGTTGGCTACGGACTGTTTACTGCCGAGGATATTGCACAAGACGAATTCATCGTCGAGTATGTTGGGGAGCTGATCACCCACGACGAGGGTGTCCGTCGTGAAGCAAGGCGTGGCGACGTGTTTGACGAAGAATCCAACATATCATACGTATTTACGCTGCTCGAAAATGAGGGTATCTGGGTTGACGCAGCCATCTACGGCAATCTGAGTCGATATATCAACCACGCTTCGGAACACGACACACGGGGATGCAACATCACTCCGCGTATTCTCTATGTAAACGGCGAATTTCGAATCAAGTTTACCGCTCTTAGGGATATCAAGGCCGGAGAGGAGCTCTTTTTCAATTACGGAGAGAACTTTCCCAATCTTACCAAGAAGCTGCTTGATACCAAGTCTGGAGAGAAGCCGGGAGGGCCAAGAAAGGCTGGTCGGCCAAAGCGTGCCGAAACTGGTGATCGAGTGGCACGCAAAGTACCCAAGATCGAACACAAAAAGGTGGGAAGGCCAAAGTCAAAAAAGAAGAAGGAGACGACTGTGAGGACGACTACGACGACGACGACGACGACTACGACGACGGCAACTACTCTGATGGAGGCAACGACGGTCTCGGATGAAGATTCTGCGGCTGTCCAGCAAATGATGGAGGAGACTCTTACTCGCAAGCGAAAGCGCCACACGTTGTTCGACTCAGAGGAGGAGGAATACCACCCACCTGGCACGGACGCAACGTCGTTTGTGGCAGAATCGGGCGTCGACTCCGAAGGGGGGGATCTTCTTGGTTCGAAGCGGCTTCGGAAGACAACTAGATCACAGAGAGTCAAGGAGCCCGAAACACCATCTCAGGCCGTGAAAGGGGAGGAGCCAAAACCTCGAGGCAAACGAGGAGGAGCCCGACCTGGTAGCGGGCGACCTAGAAAGCACCCTCGGATCATCCAAAGGCCAAAAGAACCATCCCAGCCTGTTCAGCCTACCCAACCTGCTGAGCTCCTTCAACAGTCTACTCAAGAGGCCCTGCTTGAAGCAGATACCAGCGCGCCTACTCCCGTACAACCGCCAGCCCCTGCACCCTCAACACCGAAGCAAAACAGGATAAGCCGCGGGCACGAACCTGAGGATGCCATTGAAATCGAAGATAGCGAAGACCAGGACGATCAAGATGACCAGGATGACCAGGATTTAGCCACGAGGAACAGGACGTCTAGGAATAGACGATTACCGGCGAAGTTTAGGGAGGAGGCATAGTAACGGGGTAAAGGTCACTGGGATTAGGAGTTGTAAAAAGAAAGGAATCAATATTTATAGAACAATTTACGGGGGCCGATCTGGGTTGCGTATTGAACCAGATACTGAATGAAGCTAGAGCGTTGTTTTGTATGGATTATTACATAATGCTTATACCTTGACAGAAGAGTCCAAAGAATCATCATACCGTGGCCTCAAACAGTACCTGACAGGGTGCTTGTAGAGAAATTACAGGCATGTGAAAACATGTGCTCAATATGACGACGCCAGCTACAAGGTACTTTTATGTGGACGTTGGTAGAAATGTGGCGCAGAACTGTCTGCCTTGGTCAAAGCCCTGTTTCGGGGTCTCAGGCCATGTATCCTTTGACTGTGAGCAGCTCTCGGCGCTATCGTGTGTTGTTGTCAATTTTGCATATTTGCAGCGTTCAATTAGATGAAGCCGTAAATCTATATACTTGGCCAATGATCTGTTGATATCAAAAGAACAGTTCAACATTAGAGCTACAGGCAGTATTCTAGAGTATGTGCTTGACTGCTGGCATTAAAGCCACATCTCTGTAGCGGGGGCGGGGCGGACCCCAGCCACAAAACAGGAAACGATGACGTGGGTGATTCGACACGCAACGGAGCTGCACAGCTGAGGTACCTGAACCCACAACGAACTGAACACTTTACCTGGAATTCGAGTTTTTTTCTTCCATCTTCCTCTTCTATCCTTCCGCCTACAAAAGCAGCGGATTGACTTGACAAACTCTTCGCATTTCTCTGCACCAAACGCCCATCTGTCCTCTGCCTTTGTCTATCGAAAGCTGAATTGTCGTTCTTGAGCTTCCCGCGCTACCCCCGCCGACAAACAAAAACAAGAGCTCGCAATTGGAGGCCATTGCCCCGACACCACGATGACGCTCTACTACACTCTTGTATGTTTACGATGCCAGATGGAGAGAGAAATGTGCTTTGAAGGGCTAACGAGATACAAGGTGTTTGGCCTTCTCATGGCTGAGATGGGCCTGTTTATGCTGCTGCTTATTCCCCTCCCGTTCAACATCAAGCGGAGGATCTTTACGTACGATGCCCGACAGCACCCGATGTGCTTTTGAAGCACGCGCTGACGAGATTACCATAGCTTCATTTCCGAGAGCCCGTTGATCGCCAAAGTACAGTACTGGATGAAGATTACCTTTGTCTTCATCCTCATCCTCTTCGTCGACAGCCTCAACCGCGTCTACCGGGTGCAGCTTGAAGTTATGGCTGCGCACGAGCAGGGCATTAAGGGAAAGTGAGTGTCCCCTTGGAAACCCGGAATTAACACTTCCTTTCTAACGACATCAATAGCGCTGCCGCTGTCATGGGATCCGAGCGTCTCGAGGTCCAGGCGCGCAAGTTTTACTCCCAGCGCAACATGTACCTCTGCGGCTTCACGCTGTTCCTTTCCTTGATTCTCAACCGCACCTACGTCATGATCCTTGAAGTCATGCGCCTGGAGGATAAGCTAAAGACCTACGAGGGCACCAGCAAGAACACCAAGGAGAGCGAGAAATTGGCTGTCGCCGGCAAGCCCGGCGAGCTTGCTGCTCTCAAGGAGAAGCTCGAGAAGAAGGACCAGGATCTCCAGAACCTCAAGAAGCAGGCCGAGCAGCTCAACAAGGCCTACGGCGAGCTCAGCGACAAGTACGCCTCTACTCAGGTTGACGGCGAAAGCCGAAAGAGCAGATAAGCCATGCAATCATGTGCTTTGCAAAAAAAAAAGGATGTTCGTGGACTAGCACTGAATCTTTCAGTGACAAACGAAATGATCAAATCCACAAAGAAGTGAAATAGGGCGGAATCATTCCGGCCGACACATTGGCTCTTCCGGTTTTAGGAAACTATTTATTACACTTGCGGAAAGCTAAGGAAGAGCAAGTTTATCTGGCAGGATGGCGTAGGATGACTTGATATGGGTTAGGATGTATGGGTTTATCTGGTTTGGAGTCTCCTGACTAACTCTGTATATTACTCGATTCAAATTCACCGCTTTCATTCGGAACTACTCTTTTTTTTCCCAACACTGGGCCTCCGCATAATATGTCGACTCTGGCATATTTTATTTACTGCTATTGAACTACAACGTTCTTATTTTACCATGGCCATTCTGCGCCATTGATGCTAACAAACTTGCTAGTATCGGCATCTCTCTTCCCCTGAATGATATCTCGACAGCTCTCGCCACTCACACTCGGCTCAAGCGCACCTTGTTTACGACGCTCTTCGGGCGTGCCCGTCAGCCCTGTAGCCACAAACTCGGGGTCAAAGGCAAAAACCTTGACACCGTGGTCCTTTAATTCGAAAGCATCGCAAGCGGCCAGCATATTGAGAGCCGTCTTGCTCATGCGGTACTCGACACCACTGAAGCCGTAATACGGGTTTTTGGGGTCCAACCTGGCGCCGATGGAGCCCAAGCCGCTTGACACATAGACAATGCGCTTCTCCTTGACCTCGCCCTCTGGTTGAACCGTCAAGAGAGGCTTGAACGCCTCGGTTACGGCAAAGGGCGCAACGGTGTTGATCTCGAGCGTGTTTCGAAGTCGAGTCAGCGAATCGGGGCTTTCGTCGACGATGCCGGCGTTGTTGACGAGGATATCCAAGCGGCCGGCCTCTGCCTTGACCGTCGCGGCGGCATTGGCGATGGACGAGGATGAGGAGACGTCGAGGGGGAGGACGGAGACGGAGCTGCCGTTGTTAGGGTGTAGCTTGGCTGCGGCGGTTTTGCCTTTGGTGACGTCGCGGGAGCCGAGGAAGACGTGGTAGGGGATGGGGGATTCGACGAGGGCTTTGACGATTTCGTAGCCGATGCCACGGTTGGCGCCTTGGATTTAGCTGAGTGTTAGTTCTTTTTGTGCTTTGGGGGTAGTTTGGGTTAGATGGAGGGATGGATGTACCAGTGACGAGAACGACGCTTGCAGACATGTTTTGATAAAGTACTGGGATGTATGGATATAGAGTGGATGGATCTCTCTCTTGTATGAAGTCTCTCCTCCAGCCTTTATATCTACGCGATTGTTGCATCCCGTATCACTACCCATTAATGAAGCCATATTCCCATGCTGTGATAGAGCACTCGGCCTCCGGAGTTAAGAACGTTTACAAATGCAACCACATGAGAAGAACGAGAACATGCTCCTAGAGTATTCGGCGTCTGATGATGGTCGGAGATAGAGCCGTGGCCCCGTTTCCTGTTCAAGGTGCTTCACGCGAGCCGAACCTTAAGGCCGTATTGTAAAAGTCTCCGGAGCGTATCTGAGCTTGGATTGTTGTTTTTCCCGCTTTGTAATTGAGACTATGGAGGAGCGGATCTAGGAGGTTTGATTGAGCGAGGTGCGTGGGGAGTTGATGTGTGCCGATTTGAGAACCAACATGTTGGTTGACAAAAATAAGGAGACAGGATGGCGAGGCGTTTGTATGGGCATTGTTGTGGATAGTAATAATGACTCTTTACGGAGAGAATCTTGACTAAATGGCTAAAAGACCATTTATTCTATAGAGTGTAATGATCTCTTTATTCTTGTCAGATCATTGTATTCATCTGCATCTACTAGCATCCTCTATATCAGAAGTTGACCGTCATCAGCAGCTATTTTTGTCCATGTTTGAAAACATCCCCGCTATTTCCCTAGTCCAGCGGATTGCCGATCCTACGGGAACTGCTAATAAGCACCCAATCTAATCCGTTTTCCCACAGGCTGGCTCAGCTTCAGCCCAAATGCTTCAGTCAACATCGCGTCTCACCAGGATCCTCGCACCCCGAAATCCGAAGCCTCGCTGTCCATTATCAAGGCATTACCTAATATCCACCTTCCAGAAACCCATTTTCAACGCGCTGCGAGATTTCACTGGCAGAAGTATGAGTTCTTCAAGCGTAGTTCCCCACAGTGAAATCACAAAGGAGCAGTTTGCGTCGTATCTAAGTCAATATCCGAGCCTGGTTGAGGCGATTCCCGGTACGTGTGACTTTGTCTTCAGCAATGTTCAGAACGAGCACATTCAGTCACGCGTCTGATGTACTTGGCTGGTATTGAATTTAAAGGGATTCTTGAACTAACCAGGGCAAATACACATGCGTGCGCAACAGCCAAAAATGGTCAAAAGACGCTCTCTGAGCTGGACCAGTACCGCTATGTAGATGCGGTGGACACGTTTAACCTGAAGAAGCCCAAGCGCGAGATGGACCTTGATGATGTCAAATTGCTGGTAGAATGGAAGCTGTAAGTTGGCATGTGATTTCATCGTTGTTCCCATTGTCTTCCATCACGATGTGTACCTGTATTGACGCTCGATGACACACTCCCATATACATGGATCTTCATCACGCGATATAGCATGCCCTTCATCTTACATCTCACCTCCCAAACTACCATGTATGCATACGAAACTAAAACAAAACCTCCCTCTTCATAGACGACATGGCAAATTCCGCCCAACGCTCATGTCCCTCGTCTCCTCCAACCCTCCCTCAGCCTCTCAAACAATCCAGTTCGCCATCAAATTCTACTCGTCTTCCAAAGACATCGGCAGCGGTGTCAGACTCCTATCCGACCTCAAGGGCGTTGGCCCCGCCACGGCCTCGCTGCTCCTCTCTGTCCACGATCCCGAGAGGGTCATATTCTTTTCCGACGAGGCCTTTTACTGGTTGTGCTGCGAGGGCAAGAAGGCGCCCATCAAGTATAACCCCAAAGAGTATCTGGCCTTGCGTACCGAAGCGGAGGCTTTGGCCAACAGACTCGGCGTGTCGGCGATGGATATCGAAAAGGTGGCGTATGTTTTGATGAAGAAGCAGGAGACGACGAAAGATTCAAAGGCAGTTACTGGAGCTAAAACCAAGGCACCGGTCAAGGAGTCGGCTTCCACCTCGTCGTCGGCGAAGAAGAGAAAGACGGCTTCCGTTGAAGAGAGTGAAAAGAAGCAGAAAAGATCAGACGAGAAAGTCGTGAAGAAGGATATGGCGGAGGGTAATGCATCTTTGAGGAGGTCAAAGAGATTGAGAAAGTGAAGACGACGATATCGGTCCAAGGTTGTTGTTCTATGTCAGAGGCTCATGGATGTGTAGCCTCCCCATTGTATGTATATTAACCATATTTTTCTATCATGATGTGATATTATCTAAACTACGGTAATAAATCAACGACTAATCTTCCTCCACTGATTTCGCCCGCCCTCATCCTATCTAGTCCCTTGTTGACGCCGTCGAATCCGCTCTCTACGCCTAATATGGGAGGCGGCTTGATGAGGCCCTGCTCCAACAACCGTTCCAGCCATAGTACGAGCGCTTCACCAACCGAAGGAACTGAATGGAAAATTTTGATAGGGACGGTGTGATAGGCAATTCCCTCCGGAGCTGTCTCTTTCGGCAGCCCTGTCAATCCCACAAGATGCGACGTCTGCCTCTTGGACTCTCGAGGCGTGTCTGGAGGCGAAGGGGGCGCATCGGCGAGCTTCTTTTGGCGGGTGAGGGCATCGAGCAGGATTGTGGCAGACTCGCGTCCGCGTGTATCGAGCGCAAAGCGAAGCTGGGTGCCGACGCTGGAGTTGATGATTTCGACTGCTCGGTTGGTGTCGTGGCTGTCGACGAGGAGGTCCGGTCTTTGCGCGGAGCAGCCGGAGATGCGGAGGCCGTGCTTGGCTGTGTCCACGATGGTGACGACTTTGAGACCTGCTAGGCGTGCCAGCTGGACGGTGATGTTGGCTGATGTGGATGATCCTACAATATGATGAGTTACATATAACTGAAGGATGGAGACTGTTATAGTTGTTACATACCTCCCCAGACAGCCACCCAGTCTCCTGGAACAGCCCTTTCGGCATCGGTGATGCCTTGTAAGCACTCCGTTCTTACATCCTCTGGTATGCTTTCCGGCGGAACAGAGCGCATGAGCTGAAGCAGGTCTGGACCGTCGAGTATAGATGAAAAGTCAACGCCCATGCATATCCCTAGTGTAATCGCAGCAGCAGAGAAGGCGACGCCCAAGCCGGCAGCCTGCTGGAACGAGATGGACGGAGGTATCCTTGCGACATTGTAATCTGAGGAGACGACGTATTCTTGGTAAGCAGCTTTGCGGAGGTCGCGGTAGTCGGTTGATATGGCTAATACCTGTGTAGATGGTTTGTTAGAATGCGCTCGCTTGAGACTTTGTCTTCGTTTCTTTTGACTTGGGAATATCATACTCTGTCGCCTTCTTTTAGACGAGAGTCTCTCCGGGGAGTTGTTACGATTCGGCCGGCAAGTTCTCGGCCGGCGATATAAGGCAATGTTGCGATGCCAAAGTTAAAGTCTCTATAACACGGTGGCACGTGTTAGTGATCTCTGCGCAAACAAATGAAACAGGCATTTTCATACGGTGATTTCCAGTCGATCGGGTTCAACCCTATCGTGTGTGTTCTGATAAGTGTCTCGTCCGCCTCCGCCAACTCAGGGATCTCATATTCGGAAACTTGATAAGCCTGTCGTGGTCCGTGAAGAAGCAGGACGCTTTGTGCTTTTACAGGCTCTGCCGCCATGATGGAATTTTAGATGGAAATAACACCAGAGACGATGATTTGGGAGAAAAAGAAGAAGAAAAAAAGCACCTAGGGGAGAAAAGAAAGTTGCTTATCAAAACAAATCGTATACTGCAGCACCGGTGCCGAAATCCCACGCCTCTCCGCGCCTCCGCGGCTGCATCTCAAATCAACCCCAGTCGCTCCAGATTTGGCTAACGAGATGCATAATCACTCGGCATTATCTCCAGTGACGATGGGAAACAGCTCCCCGATAAAGCCGCTTTCGGAGGTTCGTCAGCGCAGCTACTGTGACGAGGTGTCACCTTTGGCGAGGGGCCTGGTTTGGTGCCAGGATTGCGTGATTGCTCACCAACCTTGCTCATGGCCCGGCGGCGTTGGTGAGCCCACTCGAGTGCAGGTCACAACATCGGCTATTGGGATTGCTTGAGTACAAAATGGATAGGGAAATGGGCGTTTGCGATGATGATGCGAGCGCCATGCATGGTTAATTAGCTGCTAGATCTCTTTGTTTTTCCGTTTCTTTGATGCTTGACTTGTGACTTACACGCAAGCTAGGAGATAGCACCAAAGTGTCAGCCAGCGCCCGCGTCACTTTCAGCTGAACTATCCCCTTCGCCTTGATCGGACTTTGAATCCTCTTAAACGCCTAATTTCAAAGAGCTTACAAGAGGGTGTTACTAAAAGAACAGAGAAGAGAAAAACAAAGAAATCTTTTTGCGGTATGGCGACTGTTGATCTGCCAACTCCCCCGGCTACTGCGCGGGCTTCCCCCAAGCCTGGCGCAGGTGCTAGCTCGACATCCCCGGCCTCAGCAGCCATCCCCAAGCCATACGAGGTCCCAAAAATCAATATTTTGAATCGCTTCATCGATGAGCCAAGAGAATTAAATGTAGCAGTCATCGGAGCTGGATTAGCAGGAGTTTTGGCTGGCATATTGTTGCCCAAGAAGGTTCCGGGGATTAAACTCACCATATATGAGAAGAATGCCGATGTTGTAAGTCAACACCACAACAACCCATCGCGATGACATGATTTTTGAGTCTAACAATTGATAAAAAGGCTGGGACGTGGTTTGAGAACATTTATCCTGGTGTAAGGTGCGATGTACCAGCTCATGTCTATCAATCGACGTTTGAGCCAAACACACAGTGGACGGAAGAGTTCGCTCAAGGCCCCGAGATCCTCGAGTACTGGAAGGGGCTCGCACGGAAGTATGACTTGTACAAATTCTTGAAGCTTTCTCAGAGAGTTGATGCGCTGGACTGGGATCCGGCTACATCTCAGTGGCTCATCAATGTTCACGATCTAAAGTCGGAGACGTCGCGAGTTGAAAGGGCGGATTTTGTCCTCACGGCTATTGGAAGATTCAATGCCTGGAAACTTCCTAATTACCCCGGCATCAATGATTTCAAAGGCCTCTTACGACACACTTCCAACTGGGACCCGACATTCGATGTCACCGGCAAGAGAGTCGCCGTCATTGGCAACGGAGCCAGCGGTATCCAGCTCGTTGCCAACATCCAGAAGCGAGTCAAGCAGCTGGATCACTATGCCAGGAACAATACCTGGGTAGCAGCCTCTTTTGCCGGCCATGAGACGTCCATTGAACCCAAAGTCATCCCCAAGGAGCTCCGTGAGTCGTTCAAAGACCCAGAGGTGTACCTCAAGTACCGTAAAGAGATGGAGCAGCAATACTTTAGAGGCTTCCAGGGCTGGTTGAAGGGCTCTGAGATCAATGACAAAGCAAAGGAGACTTTCACGCAGCTTGCCAAGACGCGGCTGGCGAGCAAGCCGGAGTTGTTTGAAAAGATCATTCCCGACTTTTCTCCTCACTGCCGTCGACTTACACCGGGACCGGGGTACTTTGAGGCTCTCTCACAGCCCAACGTCGAGTACATCCAGACACACATCAAGAGATTCACCGAGACGGGAATTGAGACAGTAGATGGACAGACTCGCGATGTTGATGCCATCTTCTGTGCCACAGGAGCCAATTCTGACATGGCACCTCCTTTCCCCATCCGCTCAGGAGGATCTGATTTGAGCTACGACTGGAGCCATGGAGGCACATACGGCTTCCCATACGCTTACATGGGAGTTGCCTCACCAGGTTTCCCGAATCTCCTCTTCATTCACGGCCCCAGCGCCTCGGGCAGATCAGGCACCGTGCCGCACAACGTGGAGAATCAGATTACCTTTTTCGCAAAGATCCTTCGCAAGGTTAGTCGTGAGGGCATCAAGACCATCACACCATCCAGAAACGCCACCGACGACTTTGTAGCCTACAACGACGCCTTCTTCGAGACCACAGTGCTCTCTGAGAACTGCAGCTCGTGGTACAACGGCGGCATCCCAGGAGGCCGAATCCACGGCCTGTGGCCCGGCAGCGCCACGCACTTGACCGTTGTCCAAAAGGATCCGCGGTGGGAAGATTGGGAATACGAGTACCTCTCCGACTCGGGCAACCGGTTTGCGTGGTATTTCGGAAATGGAAGCACTCGGGTCGAGGCCGATCCACAGTCGGACATCACTCCGTATCTCACTGCCGGCGAACCTGATTTACGAAGCGTTCACGAGAACTGGTGGGTCATACCGTAGCCTACAGACTTCAGATTGGGAAATTGGTGTCAAAGTTTTTTTCAAAGTTTTTCTCTTCTTTTAATAAAATCCACAATATTCAAGATCTAGATTCTTTTGTAGCTTTTTAACCGACGCTTACTCTGGGAGTGGCAAGCCCCCTTGTCTCAGCGCCTATCTCGGTAGCAACTCCATCGAGATGTCTAGATTCAGCAATAGATCCCCTTCTCAGCTAAGTAATAGCGTAAATGCTTCACACGTGGAACCTCGTCCAAGTGCGCCATCGGTTTTTTTTTTTTCGTAGATCTTGTGTACTCCGTAGGGAGTGGTTGATAACTGTTGTCTAAGACCCCTCGGCGATGACGTGCTGGCAAGCATGCGTTTCGCAAGCCGCAACTAAAGGGTCCAGTCCATCGGTAGTGGCAGACCCGATGTCGCAATCAGTCAGCGGATGGGACTGAGAGGTTCGGTAGTCGAGTAAAACCGGCGGTGTTGAATAATTGTTTATGATTGAGGGAATGGTTGATATTGAGGAAGATGCCCGGGCTTGAAAAGCCTCGTGTTACCGGCTTGTGCAACGTTATTCTACTTTGTCTCAATACCACTGATTCTCTCATATATATTTTTCAAGGGAAATACGATATTTCATCGGTTTCTCTCATTGCTCCTCTAAAAGAGGTTACTCGTGGTCAAGATGTCGGATAAAGAAGACACTTTCGCGTCTGATGCTGCTGTTGCTTTAGACGCCGCCCCTTTGCCTAAAGAGCAAAGGGTAAAGGTGAAATGGTACAGATCTACGGCGTATAACATTTTGATCCTTGGACTCTGCAATTTGGCAGCGCCAGGCATCTGGGGAGCCATGAATTCACTCGGAGCTGGTGGAAGTCAGAGTCCTCAGCTTGTCAACGCAGCCAACGCTTTGACATTCTGTCTTATGGTGGTGTCGTGCTATTTCTCAAGTATCCTCGTTCGTTATATTGGAGTGAAAGGCGCTCTCGTGTTTGGAACGTAAGTTTATACTTTGATATTCTGTTGCCGTTTGCTAACGCTTCTCCAGAATGGGATATGCTCCCTACGCAGCTGGCCTCTACACCAACAACAGATTTGGCATTACCTGGCTCGTTATTCTTGGAGCAGCACTCTGTGGAATCTCAGCTGGTGTATTTTGGGCGGTGGAAGCAGCCATTGCAATTGCCTATCCGGAACCGTGGAATCGTGGAAAGTCTCTGGGCTTTTGGTTAACCTTTCGAGTCATGGGTCAGATCATCGGTGGTGCCGTCAATCTAGGCCTGAACAGTAGCAGAAACGAAGCTGGAAAGGTGTCTTATGCTGTCTACCTTGTCTTTATCGCAATTCAAGCGGCTGGCGCTCTGGTTGCTCTGCTGCTTAACAGACCTCAGCACGTCCAGCGCCAAGATGGCAAGAAAGTCCAGCTTTCCATCACGGAGAGCCCCTGGTATGAGATTAAGGCAACTGCAAAAGCCTTTATCAATCCTCAATTCCTCTTGATCGTACTTTGGATTGGTCAGGCTGTGTTTTCGGAAGCTGTATACTTCACCTACCTCTCTCGTAAGTCTCTTCATTGCATCTCTTCTTCTCGCCGTTTACTAATTGTTTACTTCAGTGTGGTTCTCTGTCAGAGCTCGAGCCCTTGGCTCATTCTTAGGTGGTGTTGTCGCCATTATCATCGGCAACCTCACTGGCGTATGTTGAACCAATTGAAAATGAATTTGAATCCCCGACTAACATGTGTTCATATAGTGGTGGCTCGATCACAACAAAGTATCACTGAAAACACGCGCAAGATACACCTTCTGGTTCATCGTCATCACTCAAGGCGCATGGTGGCTTTGGGCCACAGTGATCTCCACGCGATATCGACGCACTCTTCCAACATACGACTGGGAAGATTCTGAGTTCGGATCCGGTTTTGGCGTCTACATCTTCCTCACTTTTGGGTTCCAGATCAACTACCTCTTTCTGTAAGTTTAGTGTCTATGAGTTCATCGGTAAGACATGACTGACACCATTTCTAGTTACTTTGTCGTTACCCACATTGCCAAGGATCAAGGTCAGGTTATCCGATATGCCGCTCTGCTACGTGGTACCGAATCCGCTTGGCAAGCCGTCAGCTATGGTCTGACTTCTTTGACGGTTTTTGCTCAGGTCGGTGGAATTTACATGAACTTTGCTTTATGGGCCATTGCCATTGCGCCAGCTTGGCTGGTAGTGAGACGCATTGGCGGCAACAAGGATGGGCAGTGGGATCGAGAATCAGGCGGATCAAACGAATCTCCTGCAGTGCTGGCTGAGGAGACGTTTACTCCGACAAAAGCCCACGAGTCGTGAAGCTGTTGCGGAATCTGCCGATGGCCGGTGAAGGGATAGATTACATCTGGAGTTACGATACCACCATAACTAATACTATAAAAGTTTTCAATGTTTCAAAATGGAATGGCCATTCGGTGCTTTAGCGATCCCGTAGCGTCCAAATGTCGGGAAAGGATGCAGAGGAGAACGCTTAGCTGCAGGTACTTACTATCTTAGGTAGTAGGTGCTCGATTCATTGAGTATCTACTACTGCCACTACTTTCAGCTACTATCGCTATATGCCTTAAGTATCGTATGCTACTTTCGCTCCTTTTGCTACTCTAGATATATCTCACTAATATCCGATATTAGTATCATTTGCTCCAAATCTTAATTGTGAGAACTTGGTGTTAGCCGCCCCAAGGTCCCGGAAGACGTGATGAAGCCAAGCCCCGATGTAGGAACAAACAAGTCAGAATATGATGCCATATTGACATATTATCTTTCTCGACATTTTACCGTATTAGGAAGTCTCTTCAGAGAGAGGAGGTCTGGATGTCCGTTGCGTCGTATGGCATCGTGTGCATGAGGAATCCCACCCAAGCCCACGGGATTCCGAGAGGCATTAAGCTACCGAGTTTAATTTGGAAATAAGAGAAAATATGTCTAGCTCATGGATATACTGGCCGGCTGCATACTTCGGGATTGGGTTGGCCGAAACTGCATGGACTATCAAAGTCCGCATGTGAAAGCAGTCTATTCGCCGCCGCTACTTGGCCACCGTATCCGTACCATATCCCATTCCAGCAAAATATACGCACTCCACCAGTTTAGATGACTTTGTTTAATCTATAAAGCAGATGCGTGTAAGACAGTGGGTAGCTTTAGCGTGCATCTTTCAAAATCGTGGCTGTTTGGCCGTTTTGAAGATTGATTGCGAATGGCGGTATCCCCACCCGCGCTGACGTGATTTCAGCAACACGGAGCTTGTCTCGCGCATCGCCAGAAAGGGTAATCTGGGGGAAGCTATTTCAGGACCTCGAGTCTGATAGGGCGATTCCGACTAAATCTGCCGTATTTACCCAGAAAGGCAACCATTTGAGATCATCGTCTGAAGTGGAGAGGGCCGTCTTGCGTGATTGCATCACCTGAATTGCACCATCGTAACAAAGCTGTTGAGTCTTGTACCGCCATGACGGCCGCTCGCGTAGCACCGAATATCGGACATGTGCTTCCGAAGAGCCATGTAGAATATATGTGCCGTATCGGCAGTATCAGCAAAAACCCTATGAGATTACATACATGCGAGCTGCTTCAGGAAGTGCCTCCCCTCGAATAGCAAACAAGCACATCATCGTCTCAAGGACATAACATCATTTTTGGGCAGCCATGGGTTCGCGAACCGGAAAAAAGAGCTTAGTGCTCAATGCCTTTGTAGAGATGTGTGCGTCCAATAACATCCTTGCCAACTTTGCAGAGCAAAAGAGATGGTACTGACTGTTACAATTGGTGGGCTGCAGGCAGTGGCCACCAGTCTCCTGGACTCTGGCGCCATCCCGATGACCAGTCTTCGCGCTTCAATGAGATAGAGCACTGGACTGAGTTGGCTAAGCTGCTCGAAGAGGCCAAGTTCCACGGCATCTTCATTGCTGATGTTCTGGGTAAGGCAACCCGGCTATAGTCGAGGCCCAACCTCGTGGCAAGAGACTGGGATTATCATGGGCATTCTAACCTGATGTTGGTGTGCAGGCGGCTATGATGTCTATTCCGGCTCCCTGGATCCGGCAGTCGTCTCCGGTGCTCAATGGCCAGTACACGAGCCCCTGGCTGTCATCTCTGCCATGGCTGCAGTGACCAAGAGCATCGGTTTCGGAGTCACTGTCTCTACGACATATGAACAGCCTTACCATCTGGCTCGAAGACTTTCCACCCTCGACCACCTCAGCAAGGGACGGTAAGGCTAAGCTTGTTACCTCATCCCGATGTTGGATGTACCGCTGACAGCCTCGACAGGATCGGATGGAACGTAAGTCGGCAAGATCTGACTTATGCAATGCAGCCAACAAGGGGGTCGAGTGTATGCTAACGGTAGATGTAGATCGTCACCAGCTACTTGGACTCTGCAGCCAAGAACATGGGCCTAGCCCAGCAACCCCAGGTCAGTAATGTTGCAATAGCTAATGCAGGGCTGCAATTCCGTGATGTGCTGACTCATTCGTAGCATGACGACCGATATGCTCAAGCTGAGGAATACATCAAAGTGATGTATAAGCTTTTTGAGTCGTCGTGGCGAGATGATGCTGTTCAGCTCGACCGTTCTTCGGGCGTTTATACTCACCCTGATCGCGTCCGCAAGATCAACCACAATGGCAAGTTCTTCACAGTCCCCGGCCCTCACATCTGCTCGCCTAGCCCCCAGAGAACCCCCCTGCTGCTGCAGGCCGGTACCTCCAAGGCTGGCAAGATCTTTGCTGCACAGCACGCCGAGGCTATTTTCGTCTCTGCGCACGCCCCGCAAGTGTGCGCCAAAAGCATCGCGGAGATTAGAGAACTGGCCAAGACACAGTTCGGCCGTGATCCTAGCAACATCAAGGTCCTTGCTCTTGTTTGTCCTGTCCTCGGCAGGACGGAAGAGGAAGCCCAGGCCAAGCTAGCAGATTACAAGCAGTATGCCTCTCTCGAAGGAGCGCTTGCTCTGTTTGGCGGCTGGACTGGTATTGATCTCAGCCAATATGGTGACGAGGAAGAACTGCGGGAGGTTGAGAGCAATGCCGTGAAGTGAGTTCCCTTGTCTCGTCCATGTTGTAACTAGCTCCGATCCTAACGTTCCATAACAGGTCTACCGTTCAAGGCTATGCCAGGTTTTCTCCAGGCACTGCCAAATGGACCAAGCACACCATTGCCGAGCATGTTAGCATCGGCGGCAACGGTCCCGTATTCGTAGGAACTCCAGAGCAGGTGGCCGATGGTCTTGAGACTTGGGTTCAAGAGGCCGATATTGATGGCTTTAACTTTGTTAGTACCTCCTTCATCAAATTATTCTATACTCTCTTTATAGTTTATAGCTTACTGACTGGTAACTCGCAGGCCTACACCCTCTTCCCTCAATCATTCAAGGACATCATCGAGCTTCTGCTCCCGGAGCTCAAGAAGCGCGGTCTCTTCTGGGATGATTATGCCGTTCCACAGGGCACTTATCGCGAGAACTTTTATCGCAAGAGTGGACAAGCTGGGCCACTGGATGAGCACGTTGCGTCGACGTTTAGATGGAAGGCGGGAGTTTCTGCAGAAGAGGCTGTTATTCCCGAGATTTAGAGCAACGTCATGGCGATGAAGGAATCGTGGACACAGGAGCCCCCGTACAGTGCGGATACTATAGCTCGAGTTGACGTGTACATCCCGCTCTCAAAAGATGAAAAAAATGCAAATAGAGATAACTTTGAGAATAACTTTGGCATCTTGTTTTTGAATTACGACTCTTCTGCATTGTAAAATATCGTTGATGATGTCGAGGTGTAAATTGCACTCTGTATGTTGCAGTCCGATCGTGCTGTCTCAGTGAAAAGTGGCTTAGTCACCGCTTTTGTCACAGTGCGCCCGTCAGATATGAGATTCCTTCCTTCACTCAATTCAATCACGGAACGCGAAGCTCACATCACATACAGACAGCAAGAAGAAACCACCTAACGCGAAGAATCTTTGTCGCTATTTAATTCTAATCAAACTGTTTATTGAGCCAAGTCTCATTTCGGCACACCAAACGCCATGGCGCCCACTCAGCTGCCTGAGTCGGGCAACCCTCTGTACGTTCTCTCGACTTCTCGCCTCTTCGCATCTATCGCCCAAATGATGCTTGTACATCCATCAATGCTCGCTTGTGAATACGTAAGACTAATTGAGACTGAAACAGGGTCTTTTTTGACATAACTCTGGGAGGTAAGTCGAATTGCCGCTGTGGAAGATCCTGGCGACCGAGTCTGTTTCAGCGTGAAGCACCATCATTTGCTATATTAAACGACGTGCTCAACGTGTCGTTGCTCGCACTGCATAAATTCTCAATCCACCTCACGATTACCTCGGCCAACTCTAATTTCATATCTCGTCACGTCGCTGACTCTAATTCCCACACAGGCGAACCCCTCGGTCGTATCACATTTGAGCTCTTCAAGGATGTAGTCCCAAAAACTGCCGAAAACTTTCGGCAGTTTTGCACCGGAGAATCCAAGGACGCTGGCGGTCGCCCGCAAGGATACAAGGGCTCCAAGTTTCACAGAATTGTAAGTCTCTCTCCGCGCAAGCCTGATTCGTTGGATCAAAGCTGATCTAGGTCTTTAGATTCCAAACTTCATGTGTCAGGGTGGAGATTTCTTAAAGGGCGATGGAACAGGATCTACCTGTATCTGGGGTTACAAGTCATTTGATGACGAGAATTTCAACCTGAAGCACGAACAGCCCGGTCTGCTGTCCATGGCGGTATGTCCAAGAATCCCTCATTGCCCTTCCTTGTCTTGTCTTATCGATCGCTAAACTTGCCTGATGTTTCTAGAATGCTGGGCCCAACACCAACGGTTCTCAGTTCTTCATCACCACTGTTCCTACCCCCTTCTTAGATGGCAAGCATGTTGTCTTTGGGAAAGTTGTTGACGGCATGGATGTGGTGAAAAAGATGGAGGCTACAAAGACTGGCTATCGAGGAAAGGATGTGCCCAACATGGACGTCACCATTGCCCAATGTGGCGAGATGTAAATATTGTTGGGAAGGCAGCAAGAGATAATTGTCACGTAGGTAAAGCAGAACAAAATGCTGTCAACAAACATCAAAGATGAGAACAAAGACTCAGAGTGTATCAGCGATCTAGAGCCTCCACTTATTGCTATCTTTCAATGTGTTGGTGCCTCTTGACCTCCCTCCATGTGTATGGCTGTGTCATATGTATCCATCATTCCATAAAGGATAAAATTTCTAAAACATTATTTGCGAACTTGTTTATCACTCCGATTATTTTACTATCGTCATGCAGAGACTCACTATTAAAAACAAAATGATCATTGTTGCAGTACGCGCTTCGAAAGAGGACACGTCATAGACGATTTGGAAGAAACCAGTTTCACATCAAGCCAATCGAAACTAAGACTTTCAAAAAGCAAGTTACAGTAGTCATGTGATTAAGTAGCCTGTTACAGTTCCAGAAGTGATGCCGTCTTTTGGTTGGGTTATGAAGAGATTCTACGTCTTGTTTCTTTGGCAACTCAGCCAGCTTTATGTGCATATATTAATATTGACAGCTGAATAGATATGTACAATTGGAGGGCTTTTTGCGCAGCCATCTCCATAGCGCGTTATATATGACTATTCATACACTTCGTTCTGGCTCAAGATGCTGAGCTCATTCGAAGCGTCAATTAAGTAGTATAACGGCCAACATCACCACCGCCGGGAGTCCAGCCGCCTGTGTATCCATTCTGGGTGTTGATAAATGTGCCGTCGCCTAGACGCAGTGTGTTGACGGAATCCTTGGAACAAAGTCCAAAAGCCTGAAGGTTGCTAGGAGTGCTTGCAATCCAGTGCATGGTTTCTGTAATTCAATGTTAGTCACATTCTAAGAAAGGAAAGATATATTAGAGCTTACGTTGACATTCGAACTGAGCGCAGCCCTGGCCAGGGCCGCTGAAGAAGGCCCATGCCGCGGAGGCATATGTGTAGATGTTGGAACCTCCGTTGATGTAGTTTGCAGGGCCCATACGGCATCGTTTATCGCCACCGTTGCACCAAGAGAAATCAGGATCGCCCCAAGTACCAATATTTGCAACCCAAGGAGCGGGAGGAATCTGTTGCGTGTTGGCGCCTTGGTGGTAGTTGGTCTCCGCCTGGAGCAGAGACACAACAACGTTGTTGGCATTGTGAAGATTGAGTTGGTATAACCACCAATGCTCACTTCCCAGGGCATAGAGCCACGTTGCTTTAGTTGACTGCACCAACACGCCACCTTTGCCAGCAATTGAAGTGCCACCGCTGAAGTTCTCAGCGATGTGGTCCGCAACCCAGTTCCAAACGTTTTGAATGTAAGGAGATGATCCCTTGGCCACGTGGATACCAATGAAAGTGCCCTTACATTCATTGCTATTGTTTGTACAAGCATTAGCCAAGGCTGAAGCACCTCGTGTGCCACCAACGGTGACTAAAGAGTTCCAAAGAGCAACATCACCAGGGTTGTTGCCAGCCATATTGAATTGCACGATAATTGCGCCCGGAAGAACGTCATTCACGGTAAAACGCATGTCTTGAATCTGTGCAATTCCAACATCGCCTGCACGGCCAACTGAGACAACGGGTTGTGGGCTGTTTTCGTTCTTGAAAAAGTTGCCGTTGCCGGTGATGGTGGCCCAAGCTTCACCCACGATACGAGAGCCCTTGGGAATAAACAAAGTGGAATCTACCCGATACTTGCCAAACGGAAAATAGGCAACTTTATTCTGGCTTGCTGCAAGTTCCAGGATGGCATTAAGCACAATTGATTCATCAATAGAATTATCGCCCTTTACCACACGCCCTCCATTCTGCGCTGGGTCCTTGACGTTGAGGAAGCTCGAGATGGGCAGATCTCCGTAAGTAGGGGGGGCAACATAAGGGTAACGACCACCAGGAGCAAGAGCAGCAGGCCTCGTGTTACTAGACGTAACATCGCCGTAAGTAGGGCTTCTGCCCACGGTGTTTCCGAAAGAGTAAGTGTTGATATGGCTAGAAGCGCCAACCAAAGTAGAGCCTCGGACAACAACGACAGGTGTGCCATTATCTTTGGTCAGGTTCTCAATCATAAATGAAGGAAACTGAGTAGTTGTGAAGGTAACACCAGAGTTAATTGACTTTGCATCAATCAGGGCGATCCAGGGTGAACCTCCAGTGTGTGAAATGCCGGTTCCACAAGTGTCGAAGGTTGACGAGAAAATGCTGAAGGTATTGCCGCCGGTGATGAGCATGCCGATCGTATTTTGAAAGAAATATATATTGTGGAAGGTGGCTTGCTGGTGCCCTTCGATCACAATACCATGCTGACCACGTTCAACGCGAACGTCGGCGAGGCCGAGTGTTGAGCCGCGACCCATTCTGATTCCCGTGTGGCCATTCGCAGCGCCGTTTTGCGACGACATTGTGATACGTACATTCTGCAGATGCGCAGCTTGAGCAACACCCCACCACAGGGCAGTAAATGAGATGCTGCCTGATATAGCAGTGGTATCAAGAACCACGTTTTTGAGGGCGACGGCGAAGGAAAGCTCTCCCTTCTCGTTGGTGCTGGGATCTTGAGCGCTGATAAGAGTCTGGTCGCCCGAGAAGCCGGCAGCAGCCTTAATAATGGGAGGATTAGTTGGGTCACCCATTAAAATGGTATCAGTGTTGAATCTCAGTGTCTTGGAGATGGTATATGTTCCCGGGGGGATATAAACAACCTGGGAACTAGCGTTAGCCATCCGTCTGCACTTATTGCTACGGAGAAATCATACTCGTGGCTGTGATGCGAACCACTGTGTGTGACGAGAACCACCCTTTCCATCAGTGTTGATGGCATTCTGGAGAGCATTTCCATCTCCTGCGTTGACAGTCTGATAGATTGGGTAGTTGAAGTCGCCATCCAGGTCAGGAGCGAAACCCCTGGGCGCATTGACATGGTCCATGTTGGGGTAGTAGAAGCTGGTGGCACGCTTGGTGATGCCCTCATCGCTGGCAGGAGGGCTAGGAGTCGGCGTAGCAGACGCCGCGCCCAGCAAGAGCGCAACGAGCGCCGTGAGCTTCAACATGATGCTGGTCAATGATCAACAGATGCTGGATGAAGGACGATCGTCAGGGCAGCATCCACGACGGAGGATTATCCGCCTCTTTATACTTCAATCACTGCCTCCGAGTATAAGACCCCTGCTAGACTTGAGTCCTGTCGTCCTCAACACGTACTGTTTTTGCATCCCTCCATCGTAGTCTCGTTGAGTCTGCCGGTCAGCCCACAACTCCGCATCAGATTTGACTACCATTCGGCCCGGATCTAGCCCAATTGTCAGCTCAATTGTCCAAAGAGACATCACTTGGCGTGGCATGAATTACTCCGGAGGGGATAGTGGAATGTCGGGGACATCAAAGGTCGAGGCATCCATGTCTAATTGTGACTGGGCAGGCTGCGGGGTGGATTGCATTCACCCCACTGAGATAACATTGAGCATAGACGAAAGAACAGTAAAAGGCAAGTCTAAAGCTGATAGTACTCTCAGCCAAGGTCGTGTTGTCCTCATACTCTAGACATCCTGGCAAGGTCCAAAACTAGCAGCTGCCAGACTCTTCCCCTCGTCATCAAATACGTTTTAAGGCCAAGCCTTTGAGAGGCTAGTGGCACCTGTACAAGAGCAATCCCCTTGCATAATGTGAGCCTGTATCAATCGATGCAACCATCCATTAAGGTAGGTAAGTAAATCGATATTATGACTCTGGTATAACGCGGTCGGAGAAGTCGCCTACCTAACATATGTAATCATCGAATTTTATAGACAAGATTCCTCATTAATTAGGTGGCAGCTCACGTACCTCGCTCCAGAAGACAGACCACCCATCGTATTGCCAAAACGGCATACAGTAACATACAAGGCAAATCATGCTAGTCAACACACAACAGCACAACTCACAGGGTGGGGAGACGAGCTACCTCAATACGAAATGCCAAGAAACAAACGCGAGCAGTCATAAACGAGCATTAAGTAGCTTATACTACCATTCATTGGTGGGAAATGCTGCGTCGACGCCTCGTTACCAGGCAAGTAAGAATAAGAATAGAGTTACATAACCTTATGAATTTGCACTCGATGTAGACCAGGGTATTTAGCTAAGGTACATGGTCAGTCACTAATGCACCTCCACGGACCACACCTTAGCATCGGCGCCCATTGAGCTATATACAGCATCATGAGATCGTCTAGAACATGAACAGGAGAGGGTCGGAGTTCTGCCAAGCAACACCGGCCGTCTAGCTGCGGTGATGCCGGCCCTTTCCAGCGCAGCTGCCTATCCGAGCATGGCTGCGAGTGGCGAGAGGTGACATGGGCTGCAGTCAGGATCAAGTATCATTCTAAGCTTATTTCTGCCAGCTCTGCGTAGCGAATGGGTCTGGGGTTGGCAGCGATCCTACGAGGCTTGTTGCGACAAGTTTGAGAGTTGACTTGCTTACAGTTACTTTGTCTCTTTCAACCGGTACTTGCCTTGATGGCGTGCTCCAGCAACTCTTCTTAATAGTGATAGGACAATGGCATGCTCTCCCATGTCCTGGTAGGTGATATAGTATAAGCATATAAGCCACTCCGCTCCGGACTACCGAACCGATGATAGCCCCGTTGGCCCAATCGGGTAGGTGATTAATTCTTGGCTATTGTTTCTCACCAGACCAGTTGAGATCGTGAAAAAGGAGGAAACCGTCTGTCAACTCAATTAACTATGAAGTCTCCCTAGACCTCCCTAAAAGACGCGAGAGACAAATTAATGCAGGGTACATGTAACAAACCATCGCAGCTTCTTCTTCAAGGTTTCCCTGGTGTTGTGTAAGCCATCAATGCCGGGTGTAAGTCAAGCCGAGTGTAAGTCAAGCCGAGTGCAAGTCAAGCCGGGAGTGGCGCAGCTCTCTCCTGTGGCGCTCCTCCCCATTGGCTGCCGATATGGATTCCTCGCCCGCCAGACCTCGCCCGTCAGCAGCCACAGGCCACTGAAAGCTGCACGCTCAGCACACGCGCTCCCCTAATGGCGCCCTCTCAGCGGACGCCGCCCGCCATTCCGCTCACTCGGAGTTCCGGCCGCTCACCTGACCACCCTATCGGTACAGTTGCAAATTTTCCAGCCTTATCGCATCGGCTTATCGGCCTTTTGGCTCCAAATATCATCAACTTTGAGACACCGCATCTCACGATACTTTGCTTCCAGCGCAAACTGTTCCGCCCAACGCAGCTTCGCCGAATAACAATCATCCAATCATCCCTGTCGTACTAATAGCCTCGGCTTGCTCCCCCGCTCTACAGCAATTTCATCCCACATCTATCACAATGGGCAACGTAAGACATATTCCCGCTACTCCACGGGCCTCTTCCGTTGCATCACCCCGGCGGCTTCTGACCTGCATGATGAATGTTTAGGGCGCCAAGGCACAGCAGAAGCGTGAGCGCAACAACGAGAAGGGCGGAAAGGCTGCCAAATCGCAGCTCAAAGTGGTGCGTTCTACACCTTGATGGCCCGTCCGGCCACCTAGCCCCGACTACGGCTGACCACCCGCATAGAACGCCCAGGCAATGGACATCCAGTGCCAGATCTGCAAGTCGACATTCTTGAAGACCACAAAGGCTCCCGCGTACGGCGTTCCTCCCTCACATGATATATCCAGATTGGGCCATGGCTAACGAATCACGACTCCGTCTAGACTTCTGGAACACGCCCAGAATAAGCACAGCAAGGGCTTGTCCGACTGTTTTCCGACTTTCGCCGCCACCTCATGATAGAGAATGATTCATTCCAGTATACAAAATAGGTGTTTGCTAGGCTGCTAGCAAGGCGAAGGGAGTTTGGTCTGGAAGCGAAGCATAATAGCGCTGATACGGAGTACTTGGTTCACAAAACACAATGAGACATAGCATAGCACAGGCCACTTCGGTGGCATTTCTTGTCATGATGGCCTTTTTCCCTTTGTTTTAGCGTGTTCACTGGTCTGTATATTCCTACATTGGTCCTTTCCCATCCCCGTCCAACAGCAGTCAAGAGACGCCTCGCATGCAAGAGGATTCAAGCCCACGGATCTTTAGTGCGCCTCTACGGCTGTGGGAGTCACTTCTGCAGCTGGCTTGGGCACATTGCGGGCCTGCTGCTTCTGCGCAGCCTGTGCTTGTTCCTCGAGGATTGACTTTAGGATGTCCGGGTACCAGCGTTGTCCCACATCCTGATGACTCTTGACCCTGTTGCGCAGAGTTGCCTCTCCCATTGTGGTAGCCACAGAGCCTTTCCGGAACGTAAACTCGACATCATCGATGCGACCACCGATTCTCTCTACGATCTGTTGACGCTGCTCCTTAACTTCTTCGGGGACTTTGCCGATTCCAACCGTCTCCAATTCTTCAAATGTGGCATCCAACTTAACACCTTGGAAGAATGGGATGCTAAACCGCGCACCGGTCCCTGCGGCGGGGGACAAGACACGATGCGTTGTTGACACGCAGACGCCCTGAGTCAACGCCTCCATGCCCTGTCCAATAGCCACCACAAGCGTTCTGTCGATGGGGGGACAGTCGATCCATTTGCCTTGGACGTTTTGGACCTGCAGACCTCGGTGGTTCGTGGCTTGAAGCAAGTAGCTGGTCAGCATGCTGTCCTTGTGCGGGCCTACGCCTTGCCCTTGAGTCCCTTCTGGAAGTCCCAGCTCAGCCAAGTCCGGATATTTGACAATCTTGAGCTTGTGCTGCGGATCCGCCTCGAAGTACTTTTCAAAGGCGTCCTTTGGTAACTTGATCGCCTCGGCAATCAACGAGGTAAAGTAGATGGTGATATCGCCCATTTGGCGCATATATTCGGTGTAAGTGCTTCGGAATCCCGGCGCGCTTTCTTCTGAGGGCCACTGATTAGGACCGAGCAAGTTGTAAAACCGTGGCGCATCGGGGCCAGGGAGGACATGCTCGGTTGAGAGGTCAATCTGCTCCCTGTGATCTATGGCCCCGGCAGTGATCTCTGCAGAGAGTTGAGAGTAGCCCAGAAATGAAGGTGCATTCTTCATTTCAATCTTTAGTCTGTGTCATTTGGGTTGGAGTTTAGTAAGTCAACTCGGCTCAATTGTTGCCACGGGAGGGTGAAACCTACTTTTCTTCCTGGGGAATGTCGAAGAAGCCTTTGCCCTGTCTGATGACTTCATCCCACAACTCCTGTGAAATGCCTACATTTTTTAGATACAAGAAGCCAACTTCCATGAGTGCATGGCGAAGCTGGTTGAGAAACTCGGGCTTGGTGGCCGGATTCCTGGATAGATCCAGGTCGAGGATTGGGATGGATGTGAATGACATGGCGAAATGCGGGCTTGAGTCTATACAAGAATATGGCTACCTGTCGCAAAATTGAGTATACTTGATATAAATCAGCTTTCAGAAGAAGAAGAAACAATCCCTTATATTTTACACGAGCATATATGAAGATACAGAGGTTCAAATGAAGGTTGAAGTATCCTTTAAGCCGAGTGAGCACAAGCGCAAATGACGCCATAAGCCGTGTCTGCCAAACATCTGCCCATCTCTCCACATCCCCGCACGCGCAATCGGCAGAGGCAAATCGGATTCAATGAAATCGGCGGCATAAACGGACTATTGAGGGTCTCTCTGTACTCCGAGAATATACATATACTGTGACCACACATATAAAATGAATCTGTTTACGTATAGCTTTAATCCATCCTTTTTCTCCATGACCAGTAGCGGAGATTTGATGACAGATAAATTTCCTGTTACTATCGCTACCCTCTTCAACGTTCAATGTTGAGACAGGATGTAAAGGGAAGCTTTTTGCTTACTTACTCACTAACCTACCTGAAGATCCTGAGCTCTTCAGGTTTCTGCTACCGTCACTACTTTCTGCTACTATCGCTACGCCCCTTATAATCAGCTACTATTGATACATTTTTCTAGTATCTGCTACCATTGCTATATACGTCTGGTATCCACTGCTATAGCTATATTTCTCTCGTTTCTGTCATTATCCCTTACTCTTATGTAGCCTTATATCTGATACACGGAATGCTGGATAACAGATTTGGGGTGCTGGCTAGAATTTCCCAGGATAAACCTTTGCATTATCTCAATACGACTTTGAGTTGCACTCGAGTTATAGCAAGGTACCAGATTTTAGCACACTTCAATTATGATTGACAGAAGGATTTCTTGCTAATAGAGTAAGCCTTGTTGAAGTTGATGAAAATACAGGATTGATACGAGCTATCCACTGTCTTCCTTTCCAGATCCAAGTTCTCTAAGTTCCTTCTCTGCGTCAAGCACCTCCGTCCAACTGTACACCCCGTATTGCTTCTCGGGTTCCCCAAACTCGTTCATTTCATGCCAAAAGTGCACCCTACTGCCAAAATGCCTCTTTGCAATCTTCAGAACATCCCTGATATAAGGCTCAGCGGCCGCTGTCAAACCCCCACTGACCTTTGAACTGAAGCGTAGGAAGTAGTTGCAATGCTCAGGGCTGCTAGGCATATGCGGACATTCGCCGATCGCTAGATGTATCAGATTTTTTTCCGAGTACTCGGAAGAATTCGGGAGGACCAATATTTTCCCATCTTCCCTCCTTCCTCTCTCATCGTAGACGTCTTTGTAATTTTCGATGATTTCGTCTAGAAATTGTTGGTATGCTTTTTTATTCTCGTCGTTGACTTCCAGTCTCGGGAAAATGTCAAAGCCACAGTCGAATCCCATTTTGATGGAGTTGTATGCAAAAATTCTTCAGATCCAAGAGAATACAATAAGGCAGCTTTTGAGGATGGTGCTCATGTATCAGTGTCCAGGTTTAGCAGTCAATGAAAGATTCTTCAATTGTTGCCTCCCCGCATCTGTTTAAATGTTCCATCTGCCCCCCTCTCGTACTACCAAGCAATTATGGTGTAAGTCTCTGCGGGAGGCCTACAAGTACATGTATTGAGGCTACACAGCGCATAGCTAACTCAAGGTGCGTGTATATGTATCTTGGTATTTTATGGTGTAACTCGTACATGATGTAATTGTTCATCATGGCTTACACATGCAATTAGGAGAGTATGATCATTATATATGGGACCTGAATGAGATATCAAGCCCTCGGGTCAGCATTAACAACAACACGTTACGTCCATACACGCTGTGTGAGTGAGCTAAGATCGTGTGATCATCAAGGTAAAAGACTAGCCGTAGCAACAAGACGGAGGAATAACTACCTGCTCAATCGCCTAAGTGTAAATGTGTCACCTAACCGCCTGTGATACTCAATTTACGGCTGCAATGACCATCACAATCTATCTTGATCTAATCCCTAAACCCCGTACTACGGAGGACACTATACGCCCGTTTCTTCGTCTTCATCCTCATCTTTCTACTTTGTAAACATTATTTTGGTGCTCCGCCATTTATTTTTTCCCCTTCTTTCTTTTGCGACAAAGTTGATGAAGCTGAGGAGGTGAACTCTCCATCGTGTGTGGTATTAAAGAGGGCAAAGTTAGATGCAAACAAGAGCAAACATATGAGTGGGCTTGAGCAAAGAGTGGTCACACATATCCACATAACAGCTCGACGTCTTCATCTTTTTCTCTCATCTTTTTCTTCCTCCTCGTCTTCTTTGGCTTTGAGATTCACAGCCAAATTTTGGTGCAATTGATCGATACCCATAAAGACAAAAAAATAGTTACTACACCCTTACCTCCACTATAATGACCACCTCTTCCACATTCATTCACAAATTCATCACATCTGAGAGCAGTGCGCTTACTTCTAAACATTAATTTAGTAGCCAATCCATGAGAGATATCTATTCATTTGCTGCCATAAGCCATCCAATCAATTTACGTCGATTGAACTTACAATACCTGGCCGTCTACAGGGTAGGTACATGTACTCAAGAGCTATCGGGTTTGGAGCTCGGCACGGCGTTCGGTGAAACGCACGGGCCGCATAAATTTCTTGCGCGCCCCACTATCCAACCACCATGCAAATATCAACGTCGAACTTTTTTTTCGTGGAATTTTTTTCTGGCTCTTCTCAAGCTCAACCTTCACAAAGTCCAAAACTCGTTATCAAATATGCTCGCAAGCTGACAGGCGGTCAATTGCTTTCAAATTCACTGGCCATAACTCAATCATGGACACAACCAGAATTTTTGTCAAGGGCCTTCCGCCTACTATTACAGAGGCGGAGTTTCGGAAGCACTTTTCGGCCAAGAACCGCGAGATCACCGATCTCAAGCTCATCCCTCAGCGGCGCATCGGCTATGTGGGCTACAAAACACCCGAGGATGCCTCAGGGGCCGTCAAGTACTTCAACAGGTCGTACATTCGCATGTCTAAGATCTCCGTTGAACCAGCAAAGCCGGTAGGTGCCACCCGTGATCCTGCCTGTGACCTACACACAACATGAACCTTTTCTGATGGAATGATAGATCTCAGACCCAGCCCTGAACAAGAACCCACGATCAGTCCATTCCGATCATCAGGTGGCGAGCCACCCACCCCTCAAGCAGGATGAGGAGGGTGGCTCTAAGAAACGCAAGCGAGAGGACCTGGATGAGTCCGACCCTAAGCTGCGAGAGTTTCTCCGCGTGATGAAGACGGGTAAGGAGGGTGTCATTGCTGATGAAACAAATCCTGATGCCGATATGACTGGACTTGCCACGAGTGGAGAGCCCCTTGTTGTGGAGGGCGAGAGTGACGATGAATACGAGCAAATCCCGAAGAGAAAAGAAAAGTCGCGCAAGACAGAGTCATCTGAGGCGACTCGAGATCTGGTGATGAATCAAAAACTACCAAGGGAGACGTCGGATCATGGCGCTCTGCCTACGGCGAAAGAGGTTGTCGCCGACGATGTGAAACCTCAAGAGGCCGAGAAGCTTCCTCAACCGGAAACTGGAGCGGCGACAGATGACGACTGGCTTAGATCACGCACAAGTAGACTGCTAGATCTTGTTGATCCAGACGACCTCCCACAGCCCACAGAAACAGCAGTTGAGGCTGAAACTGTCGTGCAAGACAGCGGGGATAAGGATGACGCCCCGCCTTCTCCTCGCGATGCTGTTGATGATGATACCCCCGAGGAAGCAGAAGACAAGGGAGCAGAGGGCGCCGGTGCGAATGATGCGGTTGCCACCATCATGCGGACGTCTCGGCTCTTTGTCCGGAATCTCCCTTATACCGCCACAGAAGAAGATCTCCATCAAGAGTTTGGGAAATTTGGCACTCTAGAGGAGGTAAGCTGAGCGATTTGATTTCATTTTGTTTCTATGAAAAACCCGTAAAACACAGGCAACATGATGAACCCCAAGATAGGGACATCTTATGCTACGGCATGTGATGTGAACCTGGGCGATTATTTTAGTAGATGCTTCGACCTATCTGATATCCTGTTCTTATTCAAAACACGTCTTTGCGATCCATGTTTTGTTGATCAGGTGGCTAACTTAGTCAGGTACATCTCCCGACCAATGCTTCGGGAGTTCGCAAGGGGTTTGCGATGGTGTTGTTTGAAGATTCATCCAATGCCGTGAGTGCATTCCAAGCTCTTGATGGGGTAACTTTCCAGGGGCGCATTCTGCACATCATTCCTGCCGAAGCCAAGAAGAGTATGGACGAGTTTGGAATGTCAAAGTTACCCCTGAAGAAGCAAAACATGATACGCAAAAAAACTGAAGCTGCGACGAGCGTTTTCAACTGGAATTCGTTGTACATGAGCCAGGACGCTGTCAACGCCTCCGTTGCTGCACGCCTGGGCGTCTCCAAGTCCGAAGTTCTCGATCCCACATCTGCCGATGCGGGCGTCAAGCAAGCCATCGCAGAAACGACAGTCATCCAGGAAACCAAGGCTTTTTTTGCTTCCAATGGCGTGGATCTGGATGCCTTTAAATCGCACAAGCGAGGGGGCTCCTCTATTCTTGTCAAGAACTTTCCCTACGGCACTTCGATGGAAGAACTCCGGAAAATGTTTGAAGAGTGTGGTCCAGTTCTCAGAGTTCTGATGCCACCCACCGGCACCATTGCCATCATCCAATTCGCCCAACTGAATCACGCAAAGGCCGCATTTGGCAAGATGGCGTACCGTCGAGTCAAAGACAGCGTCCTTTTCTTGGAAAAGGCCCCGGTCGATCTCTTCAAAAAGGACGCGGCGCACGACCAGGCTAGCTTGGTTGTGGATCAGCGCACTGGGGTCCAAAAATTAAGCGTCGACGAACTGCTGTCAAGCGGCGATAAGGTCGAGGAGCCTGCGGAAACCGCATCACTCTTTGTCCGCAATTTAAACTTTGCCACGACGACAAGCAAGTTGGCTGAAGCCTTTGAGCCTCTTGACGGTTTCGTCTCGGCTCGTGTCAAGACAAAAATAGATGCCAAAAAGCCAGGCCAGACGCTCAGCATGGGCTTTGGCTTTGTAGAGTTTCGATCCAAGAGCCAAGCACAGGCGGCGCTCAAGACGATGGATGGCTACGTCTTGGATGGCCACGCGCTGGGCGTCAAAGCCTCGCACAGGGGCCACGATGCTGCCGAGGAGAGACGGCGCGAGGACGCGGCTAAGAAGGCTGCATCCCAGAGAACCAAGATCGTCATCAAGAATTTGCCTTTCCAAGCCACCAAGAAAGACATCCGCACGCTGTTTGGGACTTATGGGCAACTCAGATCGGTCCGCGTTCCAAAGAAGGCAGACTATACCGCAAGAGGTTTTGCATTTGCTGACTTTGTGACCCCTCGAGAGGCCGAGAATGCGCTAAACGCATTGAAAGATACCCACCTGCTCGGCCGGCGACTAGTATTAGACTTTGCTGCCGCCGAGGCTGTCGATGCTGAGGAAGAGATCGAGAAGATGCAACGAAAGGTAGGGGGCCAGGCCAATAAAATGGCCCTTCAGCAGCTTACTGGAGGAGGGAGGAAAAAGGTTACTATTGGCAATGACGAGGATGAGCTTGAGGCTTGAGGCGGAAAAAAAGGCAGAGCGAAACTATGCCCACGGGCTGTGTTGCACTGACAAGGCTGAGCTGTGTGTGCCCCCCCCTAGCCCGCGCTCTATTGAACATACATAGGAATATCTAATGATCCCTTGGCAAGGGGAGGGGTGTCCAATGTCCAACTTCTGCAACGGCCCTCCCCATGGACCACGGCGCGGGGTCCCATCAGCTGGCCTGGATCCCGGGCGAAGTATTCTGGTTTCGCGATGCCCCAAGGGCTGCCGCGGCGCCGTGTCTGATGTTAATCTCGTTCTACATGCCTGGGGCAGCGCGCCCAAGGTGACCTGGTGCACATGTCTCTGGGGAGAGGGTGGGTGAGACCATGGCGTCCTGGCCCCGCCTTCAGACTCCCTTGCATGCCCAACGCCCCTCGTAACAGAACAGACCTCACGCTGCCATGTGCTGGTGGGTGAGCTAGTTGTGCTTCATTGGCTGCTGGATATAGTCTTCTGAACGTAGAGTTGCCGCCTGGTCGAAGTTCCACCCCCGCCGCACACCAGCTTCCCTGTCCCATCTTGGATGCTTTGCAGATGGACGAAATCTTGATAGTAGCTTAGGGTTGGAGGGGCCAAGGACAAGCTGCTAACCACCCCCGTCCTCCCCTTTGTCAATACAATCCGTTGGCCCTCCCGAGTCTCGAGTTTATATGTTATCGGGGCTCTCCTTAGGAAGGCATGTCCGTTCCAATGGCTGTTCTTTGCCTCGTACAAAGCGTACATTATCCCACCATTCCACGCCCCGAATTCCTTTCCACATTTCTTGCCCATCAGGCTCTGCTTGCTCTGCTCTGCTCTTTCTTCACCAACGTGGGCTGTGGCAGAAGCTCTTCTCTTTGGGCTTGGAGCTGAGTTTTTGAACATCTTCTGTCGGGCATTCCTTTCTTTCCCATTCAGGCCTCTCTTCCCATCCATCATGGCTTCCATCTACCAACCAAGGCCAGTCCTTGCCTCACAAGGAATTCCACATGCACCGGAATACGTCGATGCAAGACGGACCGTTCATGGTGGCAGACAGCCTCTCCGTGAGGCTGCTGGCAATGCCCAAGCACATAGCTTCAACAGCAGCATCCCGTGCTACCCGACCCCGTCCTCGCTGCCACCAACTATTCCTTCTCAAATCGTACCGTCACAGTCTCTCGAGGTCTTTTTCCCCCGGCATCAGGCACCTCGTCATCAGCAGCCCCGGCAACTTCGCAAGAGCCGGCAGGATATCAACCCTCTCTACTACTGGCCGGCCTTTAAACACTACCGCAACCGACAGGCTCACAAGGACACTCAAAAGGATAAAGGCGGCGTCTGGCGCCGACCCGAGCTCGAAGATGCCTTTGTCGACTGTGAGTTGTTGCGTTACTTTGCCTCCCACGTCTGCTCTGCTTTCCCACTCTTTTCTCTTTTCAACATGGAGGCTAATCAGAAAATGCTGCCCAGCCGTGCTCCTGATGCCTCACATGGGCCGGCGGAAATTTTCCATGGGGGGCAAGCTGCATGGCCGAAACATGCTCATCAGCGAGTACATCTTTGTCATCTGCGTAGCGCTCCTGGGTAGCAAAGAAATCTTCCGCATTGACAACAGCAATGACAGCATTGAGCAAATGGGACGCAAACAAGTGTCCAGCCACATGCAAGTTGTCAAGAAGTTTTTTGAAGATCTACGGTGCTGTTAGTGCACACTCCCCTCACCCTTCACCCCCCAGCTGTTTATAGTCCCATGGGCCGTTAACTCGTTGGGCTTTTATCTCATCTTCTAGTTCATTTTCTGTTTCCTTCTGAAGAGAAGAAGGAGCCCGGATCAACCAACTCTGACGATTATTACGATGAAGAAGAGCAAGAGTCGTTCAAGTCCAACCCCATCCTGACGGCGTTGGCTGAGGGTCGGGTGCCCGAAGTGAGACCCAACTACGACTACTTTACGCAGCTACTGTCGCTGCAGGGATCCATCTCAGTGCGGCCCAAAACGTGCGAGATCTATGTGTCTTCGGCAGAGATTAAAATCCGGGACGACGTGGCCTACGACGCAAACAACACCCCTCTGGACCAAGCTTCATTTCCCCATCTGAACAAGTACACCAACTGCGACGACTTTCCCGATGCCCTGGGCAAGGACGTCTTGTTGCACGAATACACTCGAGCTCTGGATCGGGCGACCTCTGCATGTTTGAAGACGGTGATTCGGCGTTGGCAAAAAGATGCGCCGGCCATGTACGAGACGCTCGACCTGCCCACTCGGGACCAGGACTGCCTCCTGCTGGAAATCTGCTCGACGCTGGAGCTGCACGAGCACGCCAAGTTCCCCTCAGGATCAGAGCTCACCGGTTTTGTTGAGGTGGCCATCACGCAGCCGGAACTGCAACAGCATCACTGGAAGTGCGTCACCCGATTGACCCGGCCAGATGAGCTGTACTCCGACGACTCCAAGCGCGGCGTCTACACCAATGAGAGCGGCATCCACCATCGGGGATGCAGCGACTCCAAAATGAACGACTGCAATTGCCACATGCGGCCCCGACAGGACATCCACGTGCCCTTCCCTGCAGTGGAGTGGGCCAGCATCTTGAGCACAGCCGTGCAATATCCAGACGTCGAGCACCAACGCAAGAGGGAGAAGCGCCACGAATCGAAGAAGCAGCACGAGCTAGGGAGGGCCGGCAGTAAGCGCAAGAGATCTGAGGACGAGGGCGATGCGGCGTCGTGGAGCCGCCGCGAGCCAACGGGCAGCGACCTCATCTGCAAAGTCGCCATGTACCAGGAGCTATGGTCCCGTGCCCCCGACTCGTCGCAGTGGAAGAGGCAGGCCATCATCTTCTGGCGCTTCAACACCACGAACCAATGGTACAAGTACAACCCCGTCTTCAAGCCCTCGGGGACTTCTTGGAGATGGCTCACCATCAACGACCCCATGTCGCGATATCACCAACAAAAGGCTCTGGTCTATCCCTCGGCCGGCGTGTCAAGAGACGCCGTCATGTCACCGACACCCAGTGTGAGCCAGCAGCTCGCAGGCATCATGAACGAGAACATGAACACGGCGTGGACTAGCGGTGCGGGCGTCGCGCAAGTGCCACCAGTACAGACAAACATCAACGTGTTTGACTTTCCGACAGGGCTGGCCACACCACCCCCAACGGCGACTATCCATGGCCCTTATGCGGGTGGGAGCTTTGATCCCAACATGGCCTCGATCCCGGATGTGAACAACTACCTGCCAACAGTGAGCACGACAGCGGGCGGGGCGGCGAATGAGCGCTCGCACTCGCTGTCGTTGGCTCACAACCCTTCCTACTTTGAGGGACAAGCTGGCTTCTCCAACATGAAGCCCATGACGACGGCTGGTGTGAACCAGTACCTTGCCGCAACCACGGCGGCCTCATTGGACCTGTCTACTCAACTAGTATACGACGACACCACCAGCATCACTGCCTGGGACATACCGACCCTAGATACATGGCCCGGCCATGCCACATCGACTCCCGCAGGCAACGAATGGGCGACTGCGCCCTCGACGCAGCCAAGAGCGGATCCCAGTGACCACGCTGGGCTGTGGAATCCAACCCAATGGCATATCACGGGTGTCGCAACCACACCGGCGGCATCCGCGGTTGGGGCTGAGCACGACGACAGCCCTAGGTCGACGAAGAGGCGACGGACGGAGCCTTCGATGAGCACACAACATGTGCCTATTCCTAATGACTGGTAGTTGGCTTGTGACAATCAGGCTACAGTACTGAAAGGGGACATGTTTTAGATCTGGATGGCACTCTTGAGTCATGGAATGGAACTTATTTTTTTTTACACTTGGAAGGATACAGGCTGGGAAACAGGGAAATGGAAATTTTTTTTACTACAAAATACCCGGGGGGTACGGGATGGGGGCGGGTTGATTGGATGATTTAACGGTCTGAAGGATGCTGGAGAAATACGGCGTTTTACACTGTCTGTGTGGTTCCTTTGGTGAGACTTGGATGGGCGTTGGGTCTTGGGTTCGGGCAAATGTTAGAAGCAAACACGAGTAATAATCAACACCTTGTTGCAAGCATGCAACCACGGGGTCGAAACCAGTGATGGGGTCATGCGAAGCACCTTTGTTACATGACAACTGACTTGCATCTGTGGCTGAACCTTTTTGTCTTCTTCATCGCCAAGGCGGAACTTTGGGCAAAGGTGCATGGCCGTTTGCGGACGGGCGTACGTAACATGTCTCACTCTACGCTGGATTTGTTCCGAGGTGAAAGAAAGCAGAAGAAAAGAAGAGAGTGAAAGAAAAAAAGAAAAAAAGAAAAAAAAGAGAAAGAAACGTTTCACTGGCAGAGGCGCTTAGGCCGCTTGGACGGATCCAACAGAGCTAATCCCACAGAATTCCAAGGGAGGATGAGTCTACAGTTTTCTTCTTCTTTCCGTGGGTTAGGGTCCCAAGAACAGGGCAAGCCATTGAACTAATATTTCAAAGGGAGTTAAAGACGCGTAGATTGATTCTAGGGAACCCGCGTAAAGTGGTTTGCGGGCGCGGTTAGTTGCGAGTATATAAAGGATGCCGAGTTCCCGCCCTTTTGCTCCCTTTGAGGAGGACGACGTGGAATGAGGAGGAAGGGGGAGGTATTATTGGTTGCGGTATTGGATTGGGAGGTGAGGCTATTGTTGAAGGGGATTGGAATGGTTTGGCTTGGGCTTGATGGGCTGAGCATTTGATATTTCAGGTTGAATATGGCGGTGCATACGGGGTGGGAGGTGTTGGGCGCTGTGGGTGAGTATCATGCGATGGAGGTTGATCTAGTAGATTCTAGTAGATCGATCAGATGCTAGTAGACGCTGATAGTATTTGGTACATGTAGATCGAGATACTAGGTAGATCTCATATAGTAGCACCTCTTGGAGATGGCCATCACACGTTTCTTTTCTGTCTCACCCAGTAGGTGTCACCACACCACTGACGCACTTGGCGACGCGCAATTCGCCTTGATTGGTTTTTTCCAGATGCAATTATTTGGTCACGTATACGGCATTTCCAATAATAGCATCTGATAATCTACATACGATGATCGTCTCATGACTGCAGCCCCGCAATTGCGACAAGGCTGTAAGCTGCAGCCTTTTACTCGCCAGGCAGCAGAGCAGGCAGGATCCTTGAAGTCATTTCTCAATTACAAGTTTCGATGAATCATCATAATCACTGCTATTGAAAGACTGAGTTCGGAGTCTTCCTTTTCCGTAAAATGAGCGGACCTCTTCATGTCTCGACGAGTGTCGTAGCTGTGCTGCAGCTCGCGGCCACGGCAACGCAATATCTCAAGGACATCAAGCATGGGTCAGCCGATCGATCTCGGCTCCGAGATGAGCTTAGGAGTACAGTTTGCCTGCTCGAGATGCTGCAGGATCGTTTGGAGGATTCGAATGATATGCCAGACGGTGAGAATATGCTAATGCCACAGTCTATCAGCTTACTCGGCGGTACAGACGGTCCATTGCATCTCTTTAGACAGGTTCTAGAGGTGATCATTGCCGAATTGGCACCTCAAGATAAACTGAGGCAGTTATCGAAGCCTTTTACCTGGCCCTTTGATAAGAAGAAAGTGGCAGATTTACTTGTACGCTTGGAAAGATCGAAGAGTCATTTCAATCTGGTCCTGCAGAACAATATCGTGTACGGGCCCTACACTCATATGCCTTGCTTGTGCTAATTCTAGAATAGAGATTTGGTGAGATTGGCAAATCTCAAGCTTGATAAAATTGGCGACAAGGTGGAAAGCTTGGAGGCAAAGTCACGAGATAGTGACTCGCAAAAGATCATCCACTGGATAAGTCCGCTATCATTTCGCTCTCGACATGTCAATGTTCTGGACAGCGTCCAGCCCGGGACCGGCATCTGGCTATTGGAACATGCCACTTTTCGCGATTGGGTGAAGAGCAAGACCGGGACTCTCTGGTGTCCTGGGATACGTTAGTTTTACGACCTCTCAAGGAAGCTTTCCTTGTGTATATACTAACTCGATGCTCTTAGCTGGAGCTGGAAAGACAAGTCTCGCGTGTGTGATTTTGTGCTCTCCTGGAGATGTATATCAGCAGCTAACGTTTCCACAAGATCCCTCATCATCAATCATCTCGAGCAAGAGCCACCCCAGAAGAACAGTTTCTGCTCATTCATCTACTGCGATTATAACCAGCGCAGCACCCAAACTCAAGTGGCCCTCTTATCCAGCATACTTCAGCAGATACTTCAAAACTATTCCGGCGATGTCCTACCGTCAGAAGTGGTAACACTGTACAATCAACATCAGAAATACAAGACTCATCCGACATTGGCACAAATCACTGAAATACTAGGGAAATTGGTTTCGGCGTTTGAAACGTTTCATGTCGTTGTCGACGCCTTGGACGAATGTGCCGAGTCGGAAGAAGACGCTCTCCGGTTCATCTCGGCAGTCTCTTCTCTGGAATCATCTGTCAAGATTCTATGCACTTCCAGGTCTTCAAGCATATTTGACGCTTATTTCAGTACAGCCTCTAGGATAGAAATATCTGCTCAGCAGACAGACATTACGGCTTATATAACCGCTTGCCTACAAGACCAACCCAGGCTCTCAAGACATGTCGCTAAAGATGCTAGTCTAAAAGATGACATTGTCGGGGCAATCATCCAAGAATCTCAGGGAATGTGAGTTGTACCAACCGATGTATAAACAGATGGATGTTTGAGCTAAACGCAGCATATGATGACAGGTTCTTGTTGGCAAAACTACATGTTGAATCTTTGTCTCGAAAAATCAGCCGCAAAGACGTGCGCGCTGCGCTGAAAACTCTACCCAGCACCTTGGATGCCACATATTCAGATGCTCTTGAGAGAATCTACAGTCAAGATTCAGAGTCTGCTGAATTGGCTGAGCTGATCCTGTTCTGGGTTGTCTGCGCTAAGAGAAGTCTCACCGTCCAGGACCTGCAACACCTGTATGCTACACGAGAGTTGTCGGATGGGGATTGCCTTGACGAAGATGACCTCCCAGACGGCGACATTTTGACGGGAGTATGCAGTGGCCTCATTATTGTGGATGATGAATCGCAACTGGTTCGTCTGGTCCATTATACTGCCCAACAATACTTTGAGAACTGCCACCACACGCGACTGTTGGAAGCAAAAATGAGCCTCGCAAACATCAGCCTGACATACCTGACGCTGTCCAACTTTTCGAGCGGATGCTGTACAACCGACGAAGCAATGTCTCTCCGCTTGAAGCAATTCCCATTCCTCTTTTACGCCGCCAAGTACTGGGGTTCAGATCTTGCCCAGCTGGGCTGTGCTGGCATTGGGCCAAGGATTGAGAAGTTTTCCTCTGAGGCTGCTGCAGTCGAAGCTGTCAATCAGGCATGGAGTTTGAAAACAAGCAAGTTCCGATACACAAATTGGAGCCAGGAGTTTCCTAGACACGTACCTGTGCTTGTACTGATATCGGCCTTTTGTCTCCCAGAGGTTCTGCAATACCTGGTATCAAAAGGGCATAACATTAATGCCAGAGGGAGCGACGGAGAGACTGCTCTGATTCGATCAGCCGGTTTCGGACATGTCGAAAATGTACAGGTGCTCCTTGGATTGGGTGCGGAGGTAGACGCTCAGGATCACATGGATGAGACCGCATTGCAGAGAGCTGCCAGAGTTGGGAACGACACCATAGCCAAAATCCTGCTCGAAAAAGGCGCAGACGTTAATATGAAGGCGGCGAGTGATTTGACCGCGCTCATGTCTGCGGTTTCCAGCGGGAATCTCGAAGTCGTCAAGACTTTGGTTGAAGCCGGCGCCGACTTCAAAGCCGAAACAGTTTGGGGAGACTCTGCCTTGAGCATTGCAACCCGAAGTGGTCAAGAAGCCATTGCTAATTTCCTGTTCGACCAAGGAGCGATTCTGCCCAAAGGACCTGCAGGGCGCCGCGCCTCCATCATAGCCTCTCGCAAGGGTCTCCATCAGCTAGTCAGGAAACTCACTGCCAACTACGACGCTGTCGCCGATAAGCCGCTGGAGCGACAGAGTTCGAGGCTCATGGAGGGACTTTCTGACATCCGGGAAGCAGAACAAGTTGCTTCTGATGCAAAACCCGAGGAAACTATACCCAAGCAGACGAGAGCTGACTCTCGGGCAGAATTCCTGGATGACATGGAAGACATTGGATACAAGATTGGATTTCACAAGCGATACGACTTACTCCAACGGCTCGGCAAAGGCCATTACGCCGAAGTGTACCTCTGCGCAAACAGAGTAACGGGTGTAAGGTATGCAGTCAAAGTGCGCATCTTCGCTTCAGAAGTGTCCGAAAAAAAGAGGTCGACTGAATTGTTCCGAGAGGCGAGGATGATGCAATTTCTCCAAAGGGACCCTCACCCGAATATCCTGCGGTTTGTCGATCTCTTTGCAGAGCATTCTTTCGAGAAGACTTACCTGATCATGGAACTTGTGCCTCACGGCGAGCTGTTCAACTATATTGTTGCCAATACGCGCTTATCGGAAGATGAGTCCCGAAAGGTGTTTCTGCAGTTGTTTTCAGCGCTGGAGTTTTTGGTGAGTTTCTTTTATTACAGAGTGACTACATGTGTCCGGCATTCCAACTTGGCTATCCTTTGAATCAAGAACCGTGGCAAGCGAGATGCAGAGGAAATACTCAGTACCTTTAAGCTCTTCGAGTATTTCAAGTATCTGCTACTATTGCTTTTTTGTTCTAGTATCTGCCACTATTGCTATCTTGTTCTAGTATCTGCTACTATTGCTATCTTGTTCTAGTATCTGGTATTACCGCTACCTTGTTATCGTGGCTGATATTACCGCTACTTCTTCTGGATAGCCGACTCGGATTGCTGGTTACAAATTCCTTTGCTTATGATCGTCGGGCGAACGGAATCGTTTCTCCGTTCAGTGATTTACTGACAGTATTGGTAGCATGATCAGGGATGCATCCACCGCGATATCAAGCCCGAGAATATTCTACTAGCAGATGAGAAAAACCTGGTCATCAAGATATCAGACTTTGGATTGGCCAAAATCATTGGCCCTGGTACTGATAAATGGGATTGGGTAACGACCCTTTGCGGAACACCGAGCTGTATGCCTCCCCTCATCTCCTGCGTCTTCTCTTCTCCTTTCGTCCGTTTAAGCAAATCTATAGCTAAATGTTCCCAGACGTGGCCCCCGAGATACTATCGACTGATTCAAAACGAAAATACGGGTTCCCAGTAGACATTTGGTCCAGCGGAGTCGTCTTGTACATTTGTCTATGCGGCTTCCCACCTTTTTCTGATGAGTTGTACTCCAAGGACTTTCCGTATACACTCAGTCAACAGATTAAAACGGGCAGATTTGACTACCCATCGCCGTATTGGGATCCGGTTGGAGATCCGGCGCTGGATCTGATTGATGGCATGCTGGTTGTGGATATGGAGAAGCGGTTGACCGTCAAGCAATGCCTCGAGCATCCTTGGATGCGCGAAGCGGTTCCCCAGATACTAGCAGAGCCCATCAGGTCAGAAAGCCCGGAGCCAATGGAGGAAGGGGAGGAAAGGCGAAACGGTCCATTTCAAAAGAGGTCGTTAATCTCGGATCTTAATAAGTAGAACACTGAGGGAGATTGTCTCAAGATTGGAGCATCTGTTGTACAATGGCGGAGTGAATATCAAGTATTTACATTGATTGCCACATCAGAATCCAACTACCAGATTTGCCTCTCTCTACTAGATCTAGCCATCCACACTCCTCCTATATTTATTAATCTTATATGCTGATTTTGAGCTTTAAATCGTTGGAGCATCCTCGAGTGTATCTCTAGTCTATGTGCATTGCCCCCAAAGCACCATGAATTGCGCACGCCACACAACTCAACAACTTCAAATCACCAACCCAGGCGCTACTTGTTTTTCCAGTGATACTCTCACAAGTTACTGGCAGGCAACTCATCAATATCCGTCCTTCACATCTCGTGTTGTTATCCGATTCAGCCCTGCCCAGGTCTTGGATAGAGCAGTGACCTGCCAGCCCCGCCAAAGGGCCCCATAAAGGTACCTCCCCAAGCTCCCAGCGTCGGTACCTCCCTAACAGCTTCTTGGCAGACACGGCATGCATGGCTCGTGCGCCCCCGATGCTTAGCCTGTGATTCCGGTCCTTGTCAGCTCCAAAAGCTCGACTTTAAGGAGACGCGAACCTACAACTTTGCGCACACGACCATCTTCGACACCGCACGCAATTCCCCGAGCGTGACGACCGCTTACGAGCCGAGCTCTACACAGCTACAATCTTGAGGGTAGGCGCTCCCACTTCCGCAACGTCCGTTTGCCAGTGGCGATTACGGGGGGGAAGGGGCAGAGAGACCGTCTTCGTCACATGGTTGTCGTGGAACATTGTTGCTGATGCTCTTTTCTTGTCGTGATACGCAGCGGAATCGCGTCAAGTTTCATCATCGGGCAATCAAATATCCATCTATCCATCAGAAAATATGGCGGACAAGCCGGCAGAAGTCGCTGCGACGAGGGAAAAGCTCGAAGGTACGCCGCGATCCCATATCACCAGCACATGGGGAAGCTTGGCTAACAGTTGGCATTGCAGCTCAGATCAAGTCCGCAGACATGGTGACGTCAACCCGAAGAACTAGCCAGCCCCAACGACCCAGCTAACGAATTCGAAAGACGGATGATATGCAGCAGGAGTGTATAGAAGTTGGTACGTTGGATTCGACAACCACCGCCATTGGCAGGGAAATAGCCTACGCATGGTAGAGGAGGAAACTAATGATGGAACTGTAGCTCAGGAAGCCATGGCCAAGTTCACCATTGAGAAGGTATTTACCACACGCTATATTGCGATCGACAACAGACAACAAGTACTGACAACAAATGATAGGACATTGCACAGCACATCAAGCGAACAGTCAGCCAACCTGCCCTTATACGAGACGAGACGTTGCTAACCATATACGACGATACAGTTTGATGAGCGAAAGGGCCCAACCTGGCACTGCATCGTCGGCCGCAACTTCGGCAGTTTCGTAACCCATGGTACGTGGATGACTGCTGCTGCGATTTGATTCCACCCCTGTTCCAAGGTCCGGCTGCATGCTAACATTGTTTGGCATCTACAGAGACTAAGCATTTCATATACTTTTATCTCGGCCACTGCGCCATCCTGCTCTTCAAGACGCAGTAAACCTAGAACGAGGAATGCACGAGAGGATAGAATATGACACTTGCGAGAGGCGACCATGGCTGTTCTTGTTTGAGGCGTGGGAGCGGCGTCATGAACATGGGGGGAGAAGTGTTTGATATGCACTTTGCGGCTTCTTCTTCAGAACTTGAATTATTATTGTGTGTATTATCAAAAATAGAGATGAAGTTTTGTTCTCATCACCAAGCAAGCAAGCAGCATCTGGCTATTATGCTTCCATCATGTGATTCCAAATCTTCTTTTCCCCCTTTCAACATAATGAACTTTGTCACATCACAAGATCACCATTGAATCGAGTCAATCCATCATTTCATATAAAACGGCAAAAGGCAAGAAAAAAGACGGGGCAAAAAGGAACATGATCCAAGCTTATTAGGCGACAACCCGACGAAACATTCTTCAGCACGGCACCCCCTCCTCAGATGCATGTCTCAAAAAGCACTTGCATGAAACTCGCATCTTCATCTCAGACAGCCACTTGCGAGCCCTCCCTCCTTTTCCTGTGCCGCCCGTACCCTGGATGTAGAATCTACAGCAGTTGGATGTATATCAGAGGACCCCCTCACCTCACCTGTGCCCCTCACCTTTGCTGCATTGGAAGGATTTTCCATCTTCCGTTGCTGTTGGGTTTCTTTGCTTTTTTTTAATGTTGTTCTCCATGCAGTCTTAAAGGATTGACGAATCGTGTTTCCGCTCAAGAGGCACTTTTTTCTTCAGTCTCATGCTGTGTTACCTGAGTAGTGCGGCATGCGGCCTATCAAAACTGCAGAGACAGCAAAGCTGGATTGGTTCCCGCATACGGTAGGTACATGTAATGGTACCAAACCCAGACGAACATTAGGTACAAAACCCAAAAGAAACCCCGAGCAAAAAGGCGCATCTTGGTCGAAATCTCTCCGAATCGTTTCCCCTTGGCCTTTTTCCCCCTCAACATTCGCTCTTTAGTTTAGCAGCTCGCCTAGAATCAAAAGGGACACGCCATTTGCACTGTTAGTCCATCGTTCGCCGAAATGTCACCGGCAGACTGGCAATTAACGGGATAAAGCAAAGCTCGGCCAGCCCATATTTCCCAACCGCAGCGCGCATCCAGCGGCCAAAGCTAAATGCAGCTAGCCCCCAAGCTCTTTTCTCATTCTTTTCGCTTCCTGTCCGTGTCTGACCTGGCCCAATATTTCAGCGTCAGCCAGCCGAAACCAGAGAGAGAGAGAAGGAAGCTTGCGGCCTATCACACGCGTCCATTGCAAGAAAAGCAAAAGCCTGCATTTCACCCTTCATCCAATGATCAAAAACAAAAAACGACTGCGGGAGGCCCAATTTGCTTCCCCGTCTAAATTCAAACAAGGCCAGACTAGCCGAGATTGGTCCGTTTTGACGACGGGCTCTTTTCTTCTGTCATTTGTGCTTCTTTTTTTGCTTTTTTTGCTTTGTTGCCCACACCCCGCATTTCGCTCGCCACGTTAGTACGACGGTCCATGTCCAACTATTTGGCTTTAGCAGCAGTCTTGTGGCTTGCGTAGCCAAAGGGAACAAGAGAACGAAAAAGATGGTGGCTGTAAGTCGGCGAGGGAAACAGCCCAAAAAACTGCTCAGCAGCATGTCGGTTGCTTTGCGGGATCGGAATCGGGGCAAAGCGCTACCAATGTCCAGCAATCAATCCGTACTGTATGTATGCATAGTAACACTGCCAACAGCGGCGCTTTGTCCCTCGTCTCTCTTTGTCCTTCTTGTCCGCCGTGCCATTCTCCGCGTGTGTCCAAGGGTCGTGCCGGGAGCATGGGGGCCATCCTCTTTTATCAATGGGTCGAGAGTCAGCCCGGTTAGATGTTGTCGCATTGCAGAGTCGGGGAGAAGCAAACCGAACCGGCACACCGATATATGTGCGAGGACGGAGCCCAGGTTCCCACTCTCAGATGCCAAAGTCGACAACTCTTTTGCATCTCGTCCTCGGTCGTCTCATCTCCATTCTCTTGTGACTGATGGCTCGTCTGTCTGTACCTTGGCATGTATGCCACTGGCAGTACAGTACGTGTACTCGTACTTGGAGGTGGCGGCAGAACGGTGATTAAAGACCCAGGCTAGCCGTGGATCGTTCAACACCCCCCCCCCCTCTGTTCTGGATGATCTGACCCCGGGTCATGCAATCAGCCTTGGACCCCTCAGAGAGCAAAAAAGGCACATCCATGTGGCTTCGCTCTAGCTGTTTATATAATGGTTGCGCGCAGAGGGAGACGGTGCCAATGCTGGTTCACGCTGCGCCGGACCATTTGAAGTGCTTCTTCGGAGAGGAAAGGGAGGGGTGGAAAGGCCCGAGGGTACTCGGAAGACACGCAGGAGGGCTTCAATCGGTTCAATTCAGCAAACCATCTCGTCTCGGGAAGTGTCTGTCAGGCAAATCATGCAGGAGAATAAGAATTCACACGGAGTACTTTCGGAGCCGTCGTAACTCGGGCAAAAAACCAAGACAAGAATGAATGCAGCTCATACAGGTGCCTCTGTACATGTACTGCGGGGCCCTCGTCCAAGCAAAGGCCAAAAATGGCTCCATTGCCATGACAGCGCTCGACTCACTCACCGAACAGCACCCCCAAGGACCCTTGTTCAATCAACGATCCATAATGGTCTTTCTCTGTATTGTATGTATTGTCCGAACCGCGGAAATGTCGGGGGACCTTGCGTTACTCCCGCTAATCTTGATGGGATAGGCAGCAGAGAGGCAGTTTTTTTTGGTTTCTTGGTTTCTCATCAGTTGCCAGATGACACAATCAAGGCCCACAAAATGCCGCCAGACCCTCTCCGAAAAACGAAACCAAGCCAAACAAGAGCTACCCCGGCGGGAGAAGAGAAACCGTTGGAAGGGGATGGGTAAGGCAAGCTAGCCCTTGATTACAGATCATCTGATGGGACGGGGACCGCGGAAACGAGTCGCGGAGCAAGTCACGGACAGAGGGCAGTCACGGAGTAGCTGGTACGAGTACTTAGTACTACCTTACCTTGGGTACTCCGTCTTGACGGTGTATCATATCGTACCGGAGCAGTTGTGAGCTCAATATGCGTGGGGAGGGCAGCGAAAGAGAAACACCTAGGCGGATAATGCCGAGATCGCTTGATCACCATGGGGAACCAATAGAATGCGCGGCGGCCAGATGACCCAAGTACCTCTAGCAGTACTCCCGGGTCGGGTATGTACCTACTACCTCCCATCCAATGTCTGTTGGTTGTGATGGTTTTCATCCTTGCGCTACGGCTTTTTTAGTTTCCTAGCTCTACCGTGCTGTTGGGTAAGTCGATCTCATCAAATAGAACAACCCGGTATATCGCGAACCAGGAAAAGAGAGAATGGCCAAAAGCAAAAGAAGACACACACAAAAAAAGTGAAGCAAAAAAAAAGAGCCATTTAGAAAAATTTGTATAGACGGGTAAATCCCAATGCATCTAGACTCCGGCAAAACTGATAAACGGCCGGGCCCTGCGGTCGACCGTACATACGACCTACATACATAGATTAGACTGCATTGGATTTTCTATTCCCTGAGGCGAGGGTACTGCTTGCAGCAAGCAAGCAGCGGTAGCTGCAGGAGACGGCGTCATGGCCGCTGGCAAAAAGAAATTTCCAATACATTTCCGCACTAGGCGTGCATTAGGAAGTGGAATCGGTATAAATACGTGGAGCCCAAAGAAGTTGTGTGGTTGCGTGTGTCATTGAGGCGCGGTGGTGTTGCCATAAGAAAAGGCAAAAGGATAAAAGAGGGCATCCAGTATTTGAAGAAAAGGCCCGTCAACTGTCAATCAAATGCCGGGCCCCGCGTGATATGTATCAGAGGGAAAAAGTTCCCCAGGGAATTTCACTTGTGCGACATCCGGGTGTCTCAAATCGGAAACAAGAAACCTGGAAAGCTTCGTCAGGCGATTTCCAGACGCAAGTCAGCGGTCCTCTCATCTACCCCGTCAATGGATACTCATCGTCGTACCACTAAAAAAAGAAAAGAAAAAAAACAACAAATCACGATGACGGGGGAGGGAAGAGAGTGTGATGCGTGTGCGTGTGCTCGTACAAGGCACAGTCATCACGCAGATACAAAGGAGAAAAGAGTAACATCGCGCCATGCACCGACCACCAGAGATGCTGCACCGGGACCTGAGCGAGGCGTGCCGCGAAAGAGGCCCATGGATCGGGGACGGTCCAGTGGGAAGAATCTACAGTACAGCATTCGTACGAGTACCAGCGGTTTCTGCGACACCCCCAGGCAAAAGGCAAAAGGCAAAAGAAGGCACATTACAAGCATACACACAAACATGCATCCATGCATGTAACAACAGAAACAAGATCAAAAAAACAGGTACATCCAGACTCTGCGGTTGAAGCGTCTCGTATCCGAGCAAATCTGACTTTGGACTTGTACCCCAAGGGCATGTACTCGTACTCGTACGAAACAAAGTCCGGCCATCGGGCGCAGAGGTACCGGGTCGTCGTACCTGCCTTGCTGCTGCACGCTTGCGAGTGTGGCGCGCCACGCCATGCCCGATTTGCATGACTTGCAGCGGGCCTGTCCGCCAATGCCCATCAGCCTGGAAGAAGTACTCGCAAGAGTACTGGTACTGGTACAAGTACCTGGTACTGGTCCTGTGCTGAACGGAGTACCTACCTGAGGCTTGGATGCGGTCAATGCTCTGGCCTGGTCCGATGTGGCTGGTGTTTGACGTTTGTTTTGTTTGCTTGGATCAATCAACGGATCTCTTGTGCCCCATCCCGGCCTTGCTTCACCACCAAAAAGGTCGACAAGACACTTCGAGATCCGTCCGTCAAAATCACTTTATATATCCGTACTAGCACACAACAAACACACCCCCCAAAATGCGGGCAAACCGCAGGGCCTCCCAAATGCGCTGTCAGCGGCAAGCAACGCCAAATGTGGAAGCTGGCGATTGGGCCCCGCGACGGGACAAACAGCGGCACGTGCCAGCTATTCATCGCTCATGCGGCCTGGCTACATATTCTCGCACGTACATGGAAGCCGGCCATGATTAGCGAATCCAGCCTTGGGATCGATTCTTGGGGGTGACGGCCGTCGACTTTGTGCTTGGCGGGAAAAGAGACATACTTTTAGACTATTTTCTCTTCTTTTTTTGCTGCCCGTGGTCCCCAGCAACGGCTGTCGCCATCTATCTCCCCGACAACTTAAAAAGAGCCAATGCGCTGCGGCTTACAGCCCGCCCTGAGCCTTGCCTTTGAATGTTTTGCCAGCTCGTATTCCGCTTCAGAGCCGTCTTACAAGCCCCGAGTACCGATACGATACGGTACTTTGTCCATACTCCAACTTCCCATGTACTACCAGGTATCGTATCAATCAAGCTGGGGGCCCTCTCCCCAGCGGGCGCGCGCCTGTTTGCGAATCTCATCACTGGGGTCTAACCGCCGGCAAAGCCCTTGTCTCGTTGTTGGTCTCCCCAGATCGACTCAGGTCAGCCAGCCTCCAAACAACAAAAGAGGCTGCTTTGGGGGCTTTATCCTCTGGCCGCACGACTGCGCATCTCCTCATTCCGGTGGCACTGGGTCAGATGATTCATCCGGTTTTTGTGTGTGCAAGATGCTCAGCGCGAGAGAGCTGCCTCATTGGATTGGCCGTGAGCAAGAGCGCCAAGTGGTGGGGGGGGGCCTTCGCTAGGGATTATGTAGCCGCGGGAGATCAATCTGGAACAAGCTGCGTACCTCACGGCAGTGTCGAACCAGGTGTCTCGGGCAAGGGAGATGCTCGTCACTCGCAGAACGTGCTAACGTTGATACATGGCCAACCGTGGCAGAGCCATCTCCCTTGCATCGTCACAAGCCTAACGAGCTGTACGAGTATGTATGGCCGCGGTTGCCATGCCATGGTAGGCTTAGCACCAGGTCGAATTAGACCTGCGATGAGATGGTTCGTGCAAGGCGAGGCGTATCGACATGGTAGCAAGTTCGAGTAGTACGTACGTGCTAGCCAGCATCAGATCAATTTGCTCGCTCCCAGATCCCAAGTCTCCTTCAGGCTTTGGGGGGGTGCCAGTACGGTGTTGGAGTGGGATCATTATACGTGTCTGCGGCACTGCCGGCCGTCAGCCAGCCAGCGGTGGCGAGCGACGACCTGCACCAAACGCAGGCATTGCTGCTACTTGCGTAGCATTGCGTTCCAGACATGGCAAAGCCGTTGCGCCGGATTGCATTACCCAGCCGCTTTACCCAGGCCAAGACGCTGGTGCAGTGAGTGAGACGAGAGAGAGGCGTCTGTTTCTCGCTTGTTTGGGCAGAGCGTGCGAGTGCAGACAGACCCGGTGCCTATCATCGCCCACTGTACGAGTATGCGCATGCGGGCGTGTTAGCACGATGCTAACGAATGAGCTCTCGTCGGGCTCGAAATTGACGAGAATCTCATTTGGCCCTCGTCCAACAAACCGACTGTCTGGTCGTCCGCGGGTGGCTTGCGGTGATCAAATGTCAATATTGAAATAAATAGCCCCGGGTGGAGCGGGCTACTGGCGCCGGCGTGCGGTACCAAAGCTCCAGGCCTTGGATCCTCGCAGATTGCTGCCAGCCTAGGGATCCAAGGATACAAGGGAGGGCTGCCCTCCCGTTTATCTGCAATACAAGCAGCTCTGCAGCGCTGACTTGAGCACGGAATGTTTCAGAGGCTAACCTGAGATTGAAGATGGGCCTCCAGCATGGTCGCCAGGAAACCCGTCAGCAGCTGGTCCGAAGGATTCAGGAGCCAACCAGCAACAGCAAGTCGAGCAGCGTTGAAGCTGCTTCTGGGCTGCCGCTGCTTTTGCTGCTACTGCTAGCTCGGGCAGCGGAATGTACTGATGCATCATCACTTCTCCCAGCTGACGGCCAGATTGCGCGGGCACCGAAGCCGTGACGACCTGCGACTTTGACATGGGGTACGAGTGATGAACGTGGGAAAAGGCCGTTGCTAACGACAGCTGACTGGTGGCCATGCAAGTCTATCGCGGGAATGTCGCACACACCCCCTCCACTAATATCGACGCCCTTTGTGTTCTTCTTCTTCGTGCTTCTTCTGCTTCTGCTCGTGCTTTCATGTAACATTGGCACGGTGCCGAGGTACCAACTAGACATGCATGGCTACTATATATACAAACATCAAGCCATCAAGTTAGTAAGGCGAGAAGGAAGAGGCAGCTCGCGGCCTGGATGGGCTGATGCCTTCCGCATAAAAAGCATCCAATGCGTCCTTGCACCTCCTTGCGCCGGCCGGTGACCGAGCCATGTCCGGATCCCCAAAAAAGGCGGCCACCAGCCACGAACTTGGCAGTGGTCAACGTTCACGTTCGCATGCCGGTGCAACGTCCATGTGCATGCAATGGCGATACAAGACGTCAGCGGGCATTTTGCCTTGCAAGGCCAGCACAGCTCACAAAAAACGTCGACGCTGCCTGTCTTGTCCTGTCGGGCAAGGCGAGAGGCGGAGGGCTGTGACGCGCTCTGCATGTACCATTGGATCCTGACTAATGTACATGTACGTGTACTGTACACGTACAGAAACACGCACAGGTACACGTACAGGTACGTCGAGTGCCCGCAAGAGCTGTGCGCTGCGTGATGTCAGCGCTCGTGTCGTGTGCCACCAAGTCTCTCGCCGGCCCCCGTGAGATGAGAAGCGCAGCTGCAACTCGACTCACCGAGCCCAAAGCGGCGCCGCCATTGGCCTGCAGGTAATCCGTATGCATGAGGGAGGAAACATCGGGTTGGTGCCCTAAGATGCAAATGGGCACAAGATGGCAATGGGCAGCGACATCAGTGATATTCGGGTTTGTGTTGGTTTGGGGGTTGTAACGGTACGTACCCGGGTACCGTACTTTCGACACACGTCAAGATGCGGCTTGTAATAGCCTCATTTCCAGCTACATGCCGGACCAACTTACCCTGCAAACACGTGCATTGACGATCTTCCTCCAAGCTACAAGTACGGGCGCTGGACGCTGTACGGAGCACCTCGCCGCTGCATCATGTACCTCTCTGGCTTGTTTCTGTGCCGTCTGACAAATAAACTTGGGGTGTTCTTGTCGAGATTATGCTGGGTCTGCTAAAGGACGTGCAGTCGTATCGCGCGCGCAGCCCCCAGCTTTTTTTCTTTCTCGAAGGAATTGCCCGGTATTTTAGATGCTGCTGAAACAATCGTCGGTCGTAGGGCTGCTGTCAGCAGAGCGCAACCGCACACCCTCTCTGCTCGCCCAAAAGGCGTCTGTGTGATGCCGATTGGACGTTGTCCTGCTACACAGATTGTCCAATACGGAGGCGTCACTGTCAGGGAAATTCCAAGCGACGCTCGCAGACGAATAAGGCGGCGTGGGCAGTCACCCGGTTCCACATGACACTGCAGTCCGCTGAGAAGACCGGCGGCGCTATTTGCTGCTTGTATACAAAGGGTCCCCCCAATGGAAGCAGGCGAGAGGGATTGGCAAGATGCAATCAGCACGGGATCAACCCAGAATTCGGCCGTTTTATATCTCGGTACTGGGTGAAGCAATGTCTTGCGTGTGTACTCGTACGGGCGTCGGTGCTAAGCTCCCATGTTGTTATGGCTGTCGTTGAATCTTCTAACCGTCTCGCTGGGTTAGCTCCCCTGCTCCGGTGATCCCCATACAGCCTAGGTCGGGTGGTACCGGGGAGATACATACCGCTCGCTCGTCATGCGGATAGCAACCTGCTTCATGTGCAAGAGCATGCCCGCGGATGACTCGCAAGGCTTCGTAGGGCACATGTACTCTGTAGGTATCTGCACGGCGCTGCACGCTTGACTCTTTTTCTTTTCTTCTCTTTTGCTTCGCCAACTGTGCTCGACTTGACTTGCTAGGATCAGGAGCTCGCTAGTCTTGTACGACTGTGGCTGCATGCACGTACATATCGACAGCACTCGCTTGGCTTTTTGCCATGACCGCCAGCTGCTAGGGAAAAAATTTGGATGGGAGGGGGCGTGGCCAGAATTGGCCCTTTGCTGGCAAATGCTGGCACAAAGAGGGACAGGGCCCCGTTCGGTTCTATATCCGTTCTGCCAGAGATGGATGTTCATGTTCCCTTCGAGGGGCACAAGGGCAGTCACAGCACACTCCAGAGGTAGGGCCTGTGCGCCGCTGTGCCTGACGAAGGAAGAACAGTCCCGCACATACAGTAGGTAGACATCAATACCTATACAATCACGCATCTTGACTGTACCCATCTACTCAAAGTTTCGTTGGTGGTGGGCTGTTGATTGATGATCAGAAAAGGGGGGGGCCTGCGCAAAGGAGGTGAAGAAAAAAAGGACCAAAAAAAGAGTCCAGACAAAATCTGATATGGGGCAACTGCGTCTGCTCCGTAGATGAGATGGGTCAATGCCTTGGGTAAGGAAACATGAGGTCCATGTAGGCGATTGATTGAAAGAGGCCAGACGCAGGGGGGGGGGAGAAAGATCAATGCATCGAATGGGCAGTGGGTGAATCAGCGCTGCTCTGGTCCGCGCTGAAGTGAAGTGAACTCAACGCAACTGACCCGAATTGAAGACAAGCTGAGGTCAATCGGAAGTGAAGTCGAGCTCAACCACACTAAAACCAGAACTGAACCACCAACTGCACAGATCAACCGTTTCTTGATGCCTTGCCTGCCTCGGGTACGTGTACATGTGCAGTACGAGCACAGCACAGCACCCTCCAGGTATGTGCCAGCAACTGGCTTGGTCCGGCGTGTGTGTCACAGCAGAGAGAACCTGCGCTCTCAGCGCCTTATTTTGGCCCAGCAGGACAAGGCTCCGAGCCGGGTGGAATGAAGGTTACCCGACCTCACAGGTACTTGACCCTTGTACCGCAAGGCTAAGCCCGGCGGCGTTAGGCTGGGAGCTCCTTGGCCTGGCGGAGTACCGCGGTGCCCTGGCCCGCCTTTTTGTCGTCTGGTCCTAGGTATGTACATGTACCGGAAGAGGTCCCGTAATGTCGACCCAGCATCGTCCAGAAGTGGCCGTTGAAATCAGTTCGACCCTGAAGTGGACGCTGGGAATCGTCGGTCAGCCCAATAGCCCAATAGCATGGATGGAGCGCTGCTGGGCGGTCTCCGGGGGAGAACTCGACTGCTGGCCATCGCCGGAACAGCGCTGGAGAAGCCTCTGCCAGCCTTGGGCCTTCGTGCTGCAACGTTGGCTGCGCGCGGTGCAAGGCGCAAAGTACTCGTACCTCGCTACCTGAGCCTCTAGCTCCGGGTACCTCCTCGTGCTGGCCTCCACCCGCCTGGGGCCCTGTCGATGCCCTGTCGCTGCCCTGCCCAGGCGTGCGCCGCCGTGAGTCTGTAGCGTCGAGGGACAGGCAGTAGCGCGCATGTACTCGTACGCAAGTGCTGTTCTGCAGCACAGTACAGGTACTCGCACACGTACAGGTACCCATATAGGTACAAAGCTGATGTGACCACCCCCCCTCTGCGTGCGCTGCTTGGTGCTTGTTCCAGCGTCCAGCCGTAGCAGCCACGCCCTGGGCCTGTTCCCACTCTCCCGCTCGCCGCCATTGTCTCCGCTCCCCCAACTGGAACTGGAACTTGCCTCTGCCTCTTCTCCTGCCGTAGACCTCTCCAGTTGCTATTCCACAACGCCTCTCCACCGCGGGAGCTGCATCATTGCACTCTTTTCCCTCTCCCACGCAACCTCATCTTTCCCCGTTGCTCGGCCTCTGCGATTGCGTGCCACCAAAGCCTCCTGCTGCGGTGTTCAGGCCGGCCTTTTGAACGCTGCACGCAGTTCACTTCCGCATCTACCCATTTTCCCGTATCGCAGGCCCACCCGCGCTGCCTGGATGTGACTCGCCCTTTGTCCTTGAGCCTCTTCACTTTGCCTTCACTTGCTCTTCGAGTCGTCTTCACTTCCTGGCCGCCGCCGAATTCTCAATCGATCATGTGGCGTCCTCCCTGCCGCTTATAGAGTTTGTTTTCTTCAGTTGAGTCTGAGTAAACAAGCGTCTTTTCTTCCACCCTCTCAAAACTCAACTTCGGCATCTTTATACCCTCAAGACCGCCTTCTTCCTCTTGTCTCGACCACAACAAAGCCCTTCCGTTATTCCGGCTGTTGCCTGCGAACTCCCGCAATTCTCTGGCGCTCGTCTGTCTGCCACTGGGAAGCTGCATCATACCAACATCGCATCCGCATCCGCATCCTCAGTCGTCAACATGAACTCTCTCAAAGTCCCGGATAGCGGCCTGCTCCTGGCGGGTTCTGGCTCCGAGTCAGGCCTACCGCCACAGGCCTTCCACATTCAGCTCGACAGGTCGACGATCGACTCAATAATCCAGTCTTCTCGCAATGGCGAAGATCTGCGCCTCTCGCTGGGCCAAACTCCCGTAAGTCTGCCTCCTTCAAGTGTGCCCATAGGGGGGTATGGGAAACCTCGTGTGCTGACTGCTCCGGGCCCGACCTCCAGACCATTCAATACGGCTCCAAGTCGCACCGCATCGCCGCTCCCAACGATTCCGCCGATTACGACCTCTACCTCACCCGCCCCTTCGAGTCTACACGCCGGGCGGAGAGAATAGCCAACACAACCAACGTCTTTGCGAAGCCTGCCAGGCCATACCGCCGAAAGTCGTCCACCCCTGGGCTGGACTCTGATATCGAAGCTCTGCAAAATGGCTTGGCGGCACATGACGCAGCGCGAGAGAGGTTTGTGCCATTTGCATGTCGCTGTGGTGTTGTGTATTAACACCTTTTATCAGGGCTCGCGTCGTCGGAAACTTGCCCGAGACCAAGGCCTCGGCAAAGTCCAGGGCCAAGCCCATTTCCAACTATGGCTCAAAAACTGGCTCTTTGCCAACCTCGCCCAGCCTCAATGGCATCACCTCGCCTTCGCTGAACCCGACACTCACCGCATCCCAGCAAGCTATGGAACGTGCCAAGGAGCAGAGAGTGACTCTAGTTCACGAATTGGCCGTCAAGGACCGATCGACGGAATACCTGAAGAAGAAATGGGACGGCAAGGAGCACGAATTCCGATTGACCCTCGAAAAGGTCGCTGAACACAACGCCGACTCAGATACGTGGACCATGGGCAAGACGTATTGGAAGGAGCTCGACCCTTGGAGCTACGGTTACGCCTCTCAGGAGGAGCGGCAAGTTGTTATTGACAACGCGATCCGCCAATTCGACAAGCAGAGGCTATCGGCTTACGAGGCTGTGTGGCAGAAGCTGCTTCCGAAGGAGGAGCGCGGCAAGGGAAAATGCTTGAGCCGGCTGCAGGCAAACCTGGCAAAGGGCCCCCCTCCCCCGGCACCCAAGATCAAGGTGCAGAAAGCCGACGACGAGTTCACCTCTGGCGATGGTTTGGATGGCGAAAAGATGGTACGATCATCGTCCAACCCCCTCCCTGCCAAGGCGAAGAAGGCCAGCAGCCAGGACGCACAAGTCAAACGGCTGCTCCAGCCCTCCAAGGCGGGCGTTTCCAAGCCCAAGGCGAAGCCCGCCGCCCCAAAGGCTTCTCCCACCAAGAGCAAGGCTGGCTCCAAAGGCAACGAAAAGCGTATACTGTCACAGGAAATCATTGTCAACTCGGATACCTCAGGCGACGAGGCTCCAGCTCCGCCTCCCGTCAAGGCGAAGCCAAAGCCTGCGGCCCCCAAGGTCAAGGACACAGTCATTGTCGCTGGCCGTCCACCCATCAAGGCCCCGACTCGCCCAGCACCTGTCAAGCGGCCTCGTGAGGATGATGACTCTAGTTCCAGCTCTGGAACGCCGCTGTCGAAGCGCATCAAGCAGAGACAGCCCCTGCCCGCGCCCCGGCTGAAGCACCGCCCATCCGATGCCAGCGTCAACTCTCGCGGCACGGTTGCATCCTCATCTTTCAAGAGCAAGAATACATCGCCCACCAAGTCATCCCCTCTGGCTTCCTCACCACCTACCAATGCCTCCGACCTCGACAACGACGCACCACCACCGCCCAAGCTGAAGCGAAAGACGGATATGGAGTCCAAGCCTTCGGCGGCGAAGCGACGAGCGGCAGAGAGCGTCTCGATTGAGATCCTACGCAAGGCCAACAAATTCAAGGCCTACTACCAGCAATACGAAGCTTTGCACCACGAGATTTCGGCGCTGGACAACCCTCCCCACGAAAAGCTGGCCGACCTGCTGGATATGAGAGGTCGGCTTGAGAGCATGAAGAAGGAGATTTACCGAGAGTGCTCGCCTGCACGAGACTAGGCGACGAAAGCACCACGACCAAGAAAGTCACAGAGCACAAAAACATCAACACACACAAAGGGGAGGTTAACGATTTACAAGTTGAAATGACGATTCGATAATAGGACCAAAAAGGGACTGGATAATTTGCTGTTTTTTTTTCTTGTTTTTTACATTTGGCGTTCCGGCAAACAATGAGCTTTCTGCATTTACCCCAAGGAATTTGGGCAACGGATTTTGCATCTCACAGCGAAAGCCTTTAGGATAGGCACGCTCTGGCGCAGGATATGGCTGATACCATTCGAATTTAGAGTCTCGAGCAAAGAGACCAGCAGAGGAACATCTGTCTGAATTGCTTAGTTGATATTTCAAACACAGGGCCCTGCTACACGGGGCGAAAATTAGTGCTGACTAGGTATAGTAGTCTAGGCCTGCAGCAATTGGTAGATACAAAAAAGATACAAAAGTCTTTGAACAAACAAGAACCAAGTCATCGTGTTGGTTGTGTGAATTCAGTTGCCTGGCTGTGCTGTGCTGTACTGTGACGCCGATGTTGATGTCATGCTGCCGCGGTCTGCGCGAGGGATCTAAGCCATGCGAAGACGATCAGTGTCAGCATGAAGATCTTTGTTGATCACTAATGCCCAGATGCTAGATTCTAGCAGATGCTACTGTAGTGTTACCGGTTTTACGGGGCAGCCGAGGGCCGAAAATGTCAGGGAGCGAACTAACGCTTGCAGCTGAAGTTGAAACAGCATACTAGTAAATTGTATTTTACTCTTTGCCTACCAATACTTCTTTTTGTTCTGTTTCACGCCTGGGGTTTGTTTGATTGATGTTTACGGGAGATTCCGTGTGATTGCGTGCAAGGCCCTTTTCATTTCGCGGCCCGTCCGTTCCTTTTGCAATAGTACCTAATATATGGAAGGATAAGCTGCGGCTGGTGTTGGGGTAACGGGTTCGGGAATAGTTGGTTTATGTGAGCAATCTACCCTGGATGTTTGCCTTTTTTCTTTCGATTCAGTTCTTTTTTGCTTTGCTTCTGGGCGATGGTTAGAATGATAGACTGTAGATTTGGATGCTTGCATCGAATAGATATATCTCTATATAGGCATTATCTACTGAGGTACTAGGCAGATATATTCGTAGTGGTTTATAGTACCTAGTAGGTCTATCAAGCACCTTGAGAGTCCCGCTTAATTGTCTCCAGCCGTCTTATTTACTGCGATTCTTCTAGCAATTCGCTTTTTCCCTTCCTTCGTTTTTAATTGGAAGGGATCCCCACGTGGGGTGTAGCAATGCCCCACCTTTCTGTGTCGTTCCTTCCATTCACATCCATGGAGTGCCTGCCATCTGTACCGCCCTTTTTTCTTAGTCAGGGTCCGATTTTTTTCTTTTTCGTGTGCGGGTGACATCCATGCATGTGGACTCTCTTTTTATATATTTGCGGTGCTTGTATAGCTTCCGTTGGAAGTCATCGTTGTATATTGGAACGGATTTTAAGATACGCATCTTCATCATGATAGCTCCGTAGATTCCCGCTCTCTGTTGAGAGGTCCGATTTTTTCTCTTATTTTTCCTTTCTTCATTTGGTCGTTTAGAGGTGTACTTTGGCATATTCATAGCTTTACCGCTTATTTTTCTCTCTTTCTCTAGACGACTTTCGGGTTTGCGATAGTTCAAACATGGCGACACTCGCTCCGGAGGATTTCCCGCAGATGTGGCAGCGGCCGAGCTACGAGGAGCTCTTGGCCATTCTGCAAAGCCTGGAACTCAGCCCGCCCGTGTGGAACCACAGACAGAAGCAGTCCGACATTATTGCGCATCAAGAGTCACTCGCTACCCAGCGCAAGGCTGAGGTGACACGCTACATCTCGTCCGTCATCAAGAGCCCCCTCGCGTGGATCGACGACTACGACAAGCAAGAGACGCTTTGGGAGCTGGCGAGCAAGCGCATGTCCGAGAGATGTGGCAGGACCGCCATGGGCGAAGTCACGAGGCGGTGGCCGTTTGACGGAGACGGAGTTGCGTGCGAGCCGTTTGAGCTGATCATCAAGGAGCCGGCTCTGACGGGCGACTCACTTGGCTTCAAGACTTGGGGCTCTTCGTATGTGCTATCGCGCCATTTGCCCCGGCTTGCTGCAACGTCGCTGTTCAAGCTCTTTGATGAGACTCTTGGTCAGCCGCGTCCTACGGTTCTGGAGCTCGGATCGGGGACTGGGCTGTTGGGTGTTGCGGCTGCGGCTCTGTGGCAGACGCATGTCATTCTCAGCGACTTGCCGAACATTGTTCCCAACCTCAAGGACAATACGGAGAAGAACAAGATCTTGGTTGAGTCTCGAGGAGGATCCATGTCGGTCGGGCCGCTTACTTGGGGCGGAGAGGAAGACGAGATTGACCAAGAGCTCTTTGGTGAACCCTTTCAGTTCAAGGTAAGCTCAATATTTACCCCTCGTATTCAAGGCAATTTATAAGAACGCTCTTGCTAACGCCATTTGCGGTATGAACAGCTCGTTCTCGCCGCTGATTCCTTGTACGACGATGATCACCCGGCACTTCTCTCTTCAGCAATCTGCCAGAATCTCGCTCTCGGTTCGGAATCCAGGGCGGTGGTCATGGTGCCTATGAGGGACAACATCACGCGAACTCTTTTGGAGGCCTTCAAACAGGCCATGCTGGACCTCGAGACGCCGCTGTTCTGCGAAGAGGAGAGTGAGCTCGCTGGTGAGGATGATTGGGGCGAGGACGAGGAAGAGGGCCAAGTCAAGTGCTGGCTGGGAATCTTTTCGCGTGGGGGGTCACCTTTGACGACGTGATTCATATAGACGATAGACGATGGACAAATGAAGTAAAGAATGAGGTCATGATAGACTAGAGATTGGAGATGGGATATAGAAGCTAGATTCTTACACGTAGATTCATATGGACACTTTCACTAGACCCAGACGCAAGATGAAGCTTACCTAGTGATGCATCTCCACGCATGCAAAAGCACAGCAACCAGATTTTCGTCCCATCTCCCGTCACCGCAAGTCTGCTTGATGCAAAGCCAAATATCGCCGTGACCCACCTCGTTTGCTGGTTTCCCCCAGGCAACTGACCTCCTGTCTGCCAAAATGGCGCCATGATTCACTGCATCTAGAGGTTTGATCCCCCTTATAGGCGTCAAACTGACCTATCATTTGGCAACGCGTATCGATTCCCTTATTGTTCTCCAGCACAATAGATAGGGCTGCATCAGCCACGAGGCAGCTCCCGTACCTGAATCAGAAGCGCGGCCAGCTCTTTTGTATCCGGCCTAGAAAGAGGCCGTTTGCCTCAACGCACCTCCTCCTCGCATTCCCCCCTTTTCGTGACATCTCTTACACCTAGGATACATTCTCCTCAGATTGCTTCACTCTTTACGCATTTGCGCTCTCAAACAGTTCATCATTCTGTTTTCTCTACGCAGCATTTGCGCTCTCACAAGTGTGAGAACCATCTTCTCCTCTTCTTTCTTTTGGAGAGGCGCCGACGTCGGAAGTTCTCGTGATCGGGAGCCCGGAGTATTTCTCCGTGTCGCTTCCGGCCTGGAGGATCAGGCCGGCATTGACGCCGGCTTCGTCTTCGTAGACACCCGCGTTTGTCCTCTTTTTCTTTTCTTTTCTCTTCGCCCTCTCTCTCATTTTTTTGATCAGGCTTGAGCTTTCTATGTGACTTGCCCATGTGATTCCTCTTTCTTTTTTTTTAACCCCCTGTTTGCTGAACAGAGCGTTACAGATAGTGGTGGTTTCCCCCTTCTGTGTCTCGAGAGTGAGTCAGTTTTGAGCTCAAGGCAAACAAGAACAGTGACGGTTGTTTTTCTGTTTTCAAATTTCGTTTGGACACACGGGAGGTTGTATAAGACGCTGAGGAGTCAAGAAGCTCAGGAAAAGGCTTCTATACGAGTTTCTGGCAGAACCCGGCTTTTTGCATTTCGAACCCTAACACCAGCTCTACCTACGGTAGTAAGTTCTTCTTTGGAAGCTTTGTGATATCCTTGTTGCCGTCATCGCATCGCGAAAGCCAAACAAGACAAAACAGAGCAGCCATGGTCGGTGCGGCGCAGTATCTGGACGAGGAGATTGACTGGGTTCTCTCTGCCGTCGTTGGCAAGAAGAAGCAGTCATACATCCAGACGCACTTCAAAGACAAGTTTGGGCGCAGCTTGAACCATAATCAGATTCGTTACATTAAGAACAAATACGGTAAAGACCCTAGGTTTAAGTAAGTGCTCTCCTCCCCCCTTTTCCTACCCCGAGATGCCGCCCCTTTCTATCATTATTCCAGGAATATTGGGGCACCCTCAAGTGACGATGAGATTCATAGAAAAGTAGCTAACATGGTGTTACTCGCCGCGTTTTAGTAGCCCGTTGGTGAATACTCGAGCTCCAAGAATAGCCACATCACCCAAACCCGGTGATCCGGGCGAGCAGGAAGGGGAAGATGAACAAGGCAATGATATTGATTTCGGCAATCCCAGAGAAGATGGGCCATCAATGAAGATAGAGAAACGACAAAATGAGTCAAAGGATGCAGCGGTGGCAATGATACGGGCGAAGCGCAAGAGAGGTGCTGATGATTCGGGCTCCGGCCGGTCGAGGTATGACTTATTTTACTGATAGCAACTCCATCATCTTGAAAGGGCAATATCTAACGCGGAGTTCTATCAAATTCAAGGTTCATCAAGAAAATCATCGGGCCACAACGGCCACAGCTTCAACGAGATCGGGCCTCAAGAACCGTTCAGTATGAGACGCCTCCGCAGCAATGGAACGCTCTCGATCTTCAGCCATCTACATCGCATGTCCATCCAACAACGACTTCTTTGGCACATGATTATCATGACACTCAATATCCACATACGGAAGGGTATCATAGCACACAACAACCGATGCCGTCTCAATTTCACAACACCGGTACTTGCGTTGGTTGGACACCATCCGTGCCGTTGACTACCTGGGAAACCGACTCTCCCGTGTTTACGAGCGTCAACCATAGCATGAACCCGTCGGCCTTGGTATATCCTGCTTCGACTATCGAGCAGTTGTATCATCACTCAGCCGAGCCAACTCAAACGCTCCCTCAAACACTCACAATCCAGTACCAACCTCAGCTTCTCCAACCTCTCCTGGCTGCCCCGTCAGCCTCGTCATTCTCGCCACTCATACCAAACATCACTCCATATCCCTATCAGAATTACAGAGAGCATCCGTACGATCAAACACCCCAGAGACAGCAGGATCTTCAGCTTCACCTCGAAGCCCCCGAGAACCCAGAGTATCCCAGTCTCGCCATATCAGAAGTGGAAAGACATCCTTCTTTAGAAACACTTTCTGGCGTGCCGTTTCAGCTGATTCCAAGCTTCCAAGAGATGCCTATCGAGTCGGCATTTTCGCAGGGTGTCGTCGCTGAGGGAGATGTCCACGAGCGCCATTAGGACTGGACTCAGACGACAGCCCCTTCGGCTTATGATTGCTCGATATTCAACTCCATCTCACTGCCGTCAATCGAGTCGACATTTCAGACTGTCAAATACGGTAGTCTCACGACGGATAACTCCCACGCCACACATCAGTCGTTCATCAATCACCCTGATACCACCACCACAGGGACGATTGATCCAATGCTCTTGGTCAACAATCGTACCAGCCACTCGAATTCCCCTCACATCTCTTCACCGCCTATAAACATGATCAAACACGAAATGGAATTCCCGTCGAGCTTATAGCCTGCTAAGTAGTTTTGCTGCCTCAAGAGCGATGCTCTCTCTGTAGATCGTTTCACACTACTTTCTCGTATTCTCTTTTCGGTAGATTGACTTTCGCGTCAAATTGTTGGAGTAGACGGGAAAGTCAAAGGATTCAATGAAATAGCACCCAAGTCAATTGTGCTTCGCTCGCTACGCTCAACACTAGTATTATATACCAAAAAATGCTCACAGACGATGGCCTCCACATGTGAAAAATCCAAACAGCGTCTAAACCCTTTGCCTTGCGGCGACGTATCGGCATCAAACTTCATTATCCAAACGAATGATTGCACGGCTCTACCCTTCATATCATGCCCTCCTCCCATAAACGGTATTCTCCGGCGTTAATAAAACTACCCCCCTTTGCCTTCTCCTCCCCCACGCGCCATGATCAACTCAAAGTATAGTGTAAAGGGGTATCTAGAGCGTTTTGGAAACAGGAAAGATGGTCGCTAAATCTCTGATCATGTTGTCTCACTTTTCTTTCTTTCGCCTGTTTATTTGTTCATTTCTTCTTTTTTTGGCGCGGTTTTTTTTTCGTTTATTCTTCTTCTTTCGGTGCGACGGCACCTGGGAACGTATAATGGGCCTTCATACGGCGATGCTCGTGTGTCGTCGAGCTTCAACTTCCTCAATGGGAAACTTGAAGACGAATCCAAAAAGATCACGCAGGTAGGCATAGCGCGGTGAGTTGTTGGCCAATGTTTGGATACTTTTGGCCATATCCACCGACGGAACTCGCTTGCCGCGAGAGGGAATCGAGTGGTTCCGGGGGATAAAGGCGTCCATCAGGACGGAGTTCTTAAACTGTTGAAGGAGAGTAGTCTCTCTTGGCGAAGTGCCGAACGCATCTGCAGGGAGACTCTGCACAAACTTCTGCAGCAGGGCGGGCGCTGCCTTTGGGTCGGTGATGGTGTCGCGGTCGAACCCAAGAGTCATGGCGGCTCGGAGAACGAGAATCTTGGCACGCGTGATGTTGGGATCCTCGGTTGCCGTGGTAGTGGTGGCGGTGCTTGAGGTCCTGTTGCTGCTGTGGGAGTAGCTCGACAGGTTGGATGCACTGCTGGACCATCTGCCACCTCGACCGCCGTCACTGGAAGGGCCGAGCACCAGGAGATTGGGCATCTGAGGAGAGCGGCTTTCTGGAGAGATCGGAGTGTCCTCAAATTCTGTGACTGGGGTTTCGGGAACTGGAGGAGGCTTTCGGGGCCGCTCTTCCTGATGGGTGCTCTTTATGCTCACTTGTTTCGAGTGGCGTGATGAGCGATTTGACTGTCGACTCTCACGTCCAGTTTGATCAGAGGCGAGAGAGAAGAAGCTCTGCTGGGTAGATGGCCGAGGAGTATACCTGTCTGTGTTCACCTTTGCCCAGCTGTCTTTGAATATATCGCCCAAACCCCAACACGCTTGAACCGCAGAGAGAAGTAGGTCGCCATCCGCTGGTTTACCCTCGAGTCTGTTCTGGCGCAAGCTGAAGAGCATCTCGGCGAGGCCCCAGCAAGCCCCGAGAAGCTGATCTGTTTTGCCAAAGAGCTCACCGCGCTGTTTCATTAAACGATGACACAGCGTGATATAAAAGTCAAGGGTTCGCTCTCGGAATTGCTCTGGAAGAGTCTGGTTGTCTTGTGCACTGTATAGACTGAGAAGAGGCATTAGATACCATGGAAAGAAGCGATAGGGTTGTGGCAACACTCACTGGTTATTCAACTCAAAGCTAACTCTTAAAACAGAGTCTGCCAGCTCGTCTTTCTTCTCGCGCACATCGAACAGGGCTTGGCAAAAATCTCGGCATAGGTCTAGATTGAACTTGACGCTTAAATACGCCGGGTCTTCATCTTGGTTGTCGTAGAGGCGGTGGCAGAGCTTCCAGCACGCTTTCCAGGCTCTTTCAACGGCATCTGGGGTTCCCGAATCCCTAAAAGCTCGTGGTCGATGCATTGAGCTCAAGTTGGCCAGGGTATTGCACAAGGTCCAGGATTCGTGAAGAAGAGTTCGTAAATCGCCAATCTCATCAGCTACTTGAGGCACGTGAGGAAAGGGTTCGTCATCGTCATCATCGCCCTCAGCCTCAGTCTGTTCGTCAATTTCTGTGCCTGGTTAGCGACGGTACGATGTCTTTGAGGCTTTACAAAACCAACTCTCAAGACTGCTGGTGCTGCTCGAACGCAATCGGCTTCCATCCATGAGCATGTCTTGCAAGTCCTGTGCTCGTGGTGTGGCACTGTCTAAGCTGTATCGCACAGGCTTGACATCGGTGGAGATGGGAGGGCGAGTAGGGTGACTGGGAGGCTTTATAAAGTTACCTTTATTAGCATTTGAAATCTTTGCAGAAAATCTTTCCATGCCGGTAGAGATTGGACTAACGCTGTTGAAGGTCCCGGTGGATGATGGTTGACTGGCGCCATCGGCCTTGGGGGACGATCTCTCCGTTGATGTGACTGACGCAGAGGGCTCGCTGGATGCCTACATAAGTTTAGCTACATTGCAATTCGACAACAGATTTGTCACATGTAATGCTCACCCAACTAGCAAAGCTTTCCGGAGCGTGAATGACGGAGACGGCTTCCTCAGGGTTGCCTTGACGAACGATCTCCGGGAGATTGGTGGTAAGCATGAACATCTAAATTATGTTAACGTTAACGCTGGCGGGATGTAGACATGATACTGGGGAGCTGCTACATACATCCGAGTGCCGAGGGGGTGGCCCCGCTACGTGATGGTCCAGCTCGAAATCGTCGGCAACATCGTCCTCTATCTCGGTGGTCTCAGTGCCGTTGGAAGTGACAGGCGAGGGCCCGACAATATCACTAGGGCTTAACAGATTCATCGAATGGGATGATAGCCGATGATGCAAAGAGTCAGGCCGAAGCGAGGAAGAGTCTGTGGCGGGTGGAGGAGACGACCTAGAGTAGACGAGTCAATGGGGCACTTGCTTTGGTGCACAAAAGTCCTAGACTTACATGATTCTGAACGGAGACCTGAACCCATCTGATTCGGACGTCGCAGACATGTCTCCTTGGTTGAATTGAAACTGCAGACTTCCAGTGGATGATCGCAGCGGCGCTTCAAGGGCCATGATAGATGATGGATGCGATGCGATGCGCAACAGCCGACTGCGTTCGAAAGGGCGCGACGTCGAGCTGCTTTATGCAGGACCTCTGCTCTGCTTCCTTTGCGATTAGTTCTACACAGCAGTCAAGAGGCTCAGAAAGCCCTGCTTGACGGCTGACGATGCAGATTCCCTCTGATTGCCCCACGAAAAGCCTTGGAGGTCTCAAGCGCGGCCGTGGCGAGGCAAAGTGCAGCGCTCGCGATTTGGATGCAATGGAGGATCGAAGCACTAGCAGAGGCGGTCGCAGTTCGCGGGCCTCGATTGACGGTCAGCGTGCTTCCAGAATAGAAGCAAAGCTGCGATTCGAAACGTCCCAGTCGTAGATCAGGCGAGGCGGTTGCAGGCACGCTGGACGGATGGCGGGCTGGCTGCTTTAAGAGACGCTGCGGCCAGGCAGATGGACCAGGGGTCGAGAGACACCCTTGCTTAGGACATGCAGCGCCGCCAGCTGTGGAGGAAGAGACGGTATTCAGTTGTTGGAGCTCGCGCCTAATCAGCTGCGGGTGCTAGCAGTTGGCTGAGCGGGGGGGAGAGGAGCTCGGACTAGATCCGGTAAGTCGAGGTTTCTGTTGCGATAGTTTGTTTAATGATGTTTGTGGGTGGGAGAGAAGAGACGAAGGAGTTCGTCAGCAGCAGGCGATTGGAGGGAGTGAGAGGGAGACCGGGAAGAGAGAGAGACGGAGAGACAGAGAGAGAGAGAGAGAGAGGCTCAGCATTAGCCGGGCTGAGAGTGGAGGGGATCAAAGTGCTCCCAGGCCGGCGAATCGCACACGAGGCTCTGGGGAAGGACGACGGATCAATAACAAATGACGGGGGCAGGTCAGCTTTGGGTGTGGGAGGAAGAGGAAGAGGCAGAGGTAGAGGAAGAAGATGTACCGGTAGACACATGGAAGTACTAACATTGACGCATAGCCTGTGCCTGGCGCTGGTGCTACCTGTCCAAGCAGTACCCGTGATGACTGCTAGCTTGTTGGTGCTAGGCAAGTATCAACACGACACGACATTATTGATCGCCTACAAGTCCTACGAAAGAGCACTAAACAAATAGTACGTGCATGCAAATGGGGCAGCCTTCAAGATCCTTCCAGCTAACTAATGTATGCAGCTCGAGCCCGCGGTTAACAAACTGACGAGGCTCGTCGTTCTTGGGGCTTCATGCTTCAATGTGGATAAACAACAGACGCCAGCCGCAGCGGCCAGTTCTGTCGCTTAATCTGCCGTGCTGCTACTCGGCCACTGACAATGGACCGGATCAGCCCGCGGATCCCTGGAGGAACGCGTCTTGCGAAGCCAAGCCGGGGAGAGGTGGATATTGCTGAAAGAAGAAAAGGACATGGCAGTAAATTGTCTCGTGGACAGCGACAGCCGCGTCTCGCGCAAGACTGCAGATGGGATCAGCTACGGTAATACACGAAGGAACGCCACCGGGAGGAGCCATATCGAGCCCGGCGATGCTGGTATAAAGTTGCCGTGTAACGTTGATGGTATGATGGCATGTAGGCATCTATCTATTCCTCTCCCTTTACAATGTATAGGTAGACATATAGGTAGACATCCATTCTGTATACTTCGGTCTTCTCGTCAACCTACAAGACCAACCGATGCCCACTCTCCTCAACATTGACATTGGCATTGACAGCCTCGAAAAGCCCTGCCTGGGCAATGCGACACAGCAGCTGGCCGTTGGAGGGGCGGGGGAACTGCTTTGCTGCACCTAGTTCTTGAAGAGGAGCTTTCGTTGCATTGGCTGGCCACTCATAGACACGATCGGTGGTTGAGTGGATAGAGCCCGCGTGGAGTCGACAGGCGTCGGCGCTTAATTTCAGGTGGATGACATGCTTTCCCCTGCCGAGTCACGATGTTGTTGACGAACCACAATGGTCAGTCAGTCTGTCTGTGTGTCTGTGCGTGGAAGAGAGGAAAAAAATTAGAAAAAAAAAGGGAAGAGAAAAATAAACCCTGTTCAGACAGAAGAAGCGTTGTTGCTTCTCTCTGTAGTTATTGTCTTCCTCTACATGCACCCACTTACACGCACATCACACACACACACACAAAAGGCACTGAGTGAGTGACTGCATGTAAACGTGCTGCCCCCAATTTCCCTCTCAGCGGCCAAATGCGCCGTGCTGGGGGTCACCGAGTCACAAATCCTCATCGTCCTTTTCCCTGTACGGCATGTGCGAGTACACTCAAGCACACGAACCAAAATGTTGTTGGTTGTGATCAAAACAAAAACACACACAGCCATTTGCCCAACTCTGGCTCCCAACATGCCGCCAACCAGACCAGCACCAGCCCGGCCGGGCTCCATTTCTGACGGCCAGCACATCAAAGCACATCCCTCCGCGGGCCAAACCAGAGGCCTCGGTCGCTCAGTCACAGCGCCAATCTGCTCGGTTCGTGGTCCGCGATGCCCCTCGACGCCCCTCAACCCCTGCGCTTCCGTCCAGAGACACTTGTCAACCAAACCTGATTGGCAGCGTTTGACCCGACGATCTGGTCCCGGCGCTACTGCTCAGACGAAGCTGGTTAGGCTCGGACGAGGCCCACTCGTCCTTCAACCCGTCTGTGGGCCGCCGATTTTCTGTTCCCCGAAGCGTTGCAGTTGCAGTTTGGCGTGGATGAGGGCTGGTGTTTTGGTGTGGTACAACCATGTCATTCTTGCGTACGAGTATGAATCAAAACATGTTGACATGTAGGCATTACTCTACAGCAGCAGAACAAGGACAGAGCCTCCATCCATCCATCCATCCATCCACCCATCCATCTGTGCTTGTGCGTGCCTGTGCGAGACCAAAGCAGAGACAAAAGGGGGGGAATAAGCCGGATGTACTGTAGATGGAAGCTCTCGAAAGCACCGCCAAGCGACACCAGTCTCCTCCAGTCACGCCTCCTGCTTGGCTCCGTCGTAGGATTTTAGTCGACTCTTGCTACTGTACAGTCTCGTGTGACATGTCTCTTGCCGTGGCGATTGACCTTTCTCACAAGGCCTAGGTATTGTAGTCAGTCAGTCGTGCCAAGTGGTTAGTCAATCACATTCACTGCGACTTACATGCGAGGCTCTACTTACTGCATGCAAACGCACACGCACATGCACACACTCTTCGGTCCACTCTCGAGCGCAGCCGTCGTCCTGAATCTGAAACCTCACACCTCCGCCAACAGTTGCTTGTTCTGGCGAGATGCTTCTTTTGTCTATTAGAAGGCTGGCAGTCGGCTTGCAACCTGATGTCTGTGTGAATCCATCTATCTGTACCCAGCCGACAAGGCGTAAAAGGCTCTATTAGAGCGTCATGTATTATTATCCAGTGTGATGAGAGTAAACTCCATGAATCGTATCAGGTGCACATGAATCTCATAGACTGCTTTCAACTAGCCTTCCATTATATCATCACCTCGGGAGAGCTGCTCGCGCGCAACATCACCGTGCTGTTGGTGGCTGCCATTACGCATTCGTACAGGTTCGTATACCCCCATCTAGCCCTGCGCATAAACGCCGCTCTTCCTGCTGTTGGGCGCAGCCTTCATCTTCTGATACGACAATTCGTCCTTCGCTTGCACTAGCTCACTCTCCTTCTATTGGTGTGTTGGGTCGAAGCATTACTGCTTCTAATGTAGCTGCTGGGCGCTGATTTGCGCAGCCACGAACTTGGCTAATACAAACCTGTTGATTTATGCTGCGGCTATCGTGGAAGCCTTGGCATACACACGAACGTCTGATTTCAGGTGAAGAACAAGAATTCTTACCAGTGATTACTACCCAGTAGTCTGTAATCCTCACCGGAGGTCGTCAGCCCTATCTTTCTGAAAATACAACAATGAAGATTACATGCTTCCCATCTCCATGAAAAGTACTCTCCTGATACCTACCTATCTCTGAGAAATATACGCCGGCAGACGTTTTTCTAGTATCTGCTGCTATCACCATACTTTTGCAATATCTGCTACTATTGCTATATATATCTCTAGAGCTTGCTGATATAGCCATTTTCTTCTCGTTTCGAGCATTCTCATTTGCTTCCACTATTCAATCTGAGACATAGCATGCTGGATAGCAGACTTTGACTGTCCAATCTTTCACATATCTTATTGTCTTTCCCCCGCTGTATCCCTGCAGAACACCAACTTACTAGATGGGATTCAAGCGCAAGCGATTTTAAGTGCTTTACTATACAATATTGAAATCATATGGCGGCCCTGTTTGACAGTGTAGCCGGCCACGTCTGAAATCGCATCGCCAATCTGGGTTGCGCCGCTGTTAGTGGTCCTTTGTTGGCGGTTGATAGGCGCTTTTCTATTCTCCATTGCTGCGCAGCGTGAAGCTGGCCAACACGCCTACCGTAAAAGGCTACTCTGTAGATACTTGGGGCGGTAAGAAGCGGTGAATTGTCTTGCAAGTCTAGGTTTCTCATCCACAGTATAACAGTATAACAGTATAACACGTACAAGATTGTTGAGAGAGGCGGCAATCACTTTTTGTTGGATATTCGATTTACGCCATCCAACCGACACAGGGATTGAGACTCCATGAGGAGTAGGCCTCAAGGCATGACCAAGGCAAATCTGCAAAGCCCGCCGTGGTGGTCCAAAACTTTCCACAGATGTACCGCCTCTCATTCAAAGGGAAAAAAGAATCCATCACAATATACAGCGGCAGTTTTCTGGTTTTGCAGAGTCGTGTAGCAGAAAAATCCTCGTTCCATTATTACGGAGTTGCCTGCGGCTTTGCCGTCATCGTCGCGATCTGATTTTTTTCTTCCTTGCGCCAAGTCACAATATAGGTAATAACAGGATCCAAAAACGCCAAACTGTGCATTGCATCTTTCTCTTCGCTCAAAACAAAACTATGCCGACTCGTTCAATCTCTGCTTCTTCTCGTTTCGTCCATCGGGAGTGTACCTAGGAGGTTGATTAGCAATCGGAGTCAGGGGTGTCTTGGAATGTCGTAAGAGTCGTACTTGAGAAGCTTCTCGATGAGGTCGACGTGTGTCATGATCATGCGTCGGCAGCAATAGCGCTTGAGGCCTAGCTCGTCCATGGCATCGCTTTCCTAAAGTCAGCCTCGAGCTCTGCTTCAAAGGTCAAAGGGCTGCATACCCGTCGGTCTTGCGCGGATCGGCGATGAGCTGGAGATAGCGCTCCCAGAGGTCACCAGTGACCTATTGCTATTAGTCATCTTGTTGATCGCTCAAAGACAAAATCAAGATGCCTACCTTTCCACAAGAGAAGCAGCGAATGGGAATAATCATCTTGGCGATGCGACGGCGAATGTCGTTTTTGAGTGGTGAAGCTGGCAGCGTGAAAGAGTTTAGCTGCGGAAGCGACGCGGATGGCTGAAAATATTATGCCGCCGAGCTTTTGCCGCCCGTTGCTTATCTTATCGCTGATAGTGGAAAAAGTTCATGGCGGCACCAAAATTTCTGCGGCGCATTGATCCCAGTACTTTATACCAGTAACTGGGTGCTGCCGCCTCGATGCCATTCCTCCCCAACTTCCTCACAGCGCCATTCTCCGGGATCTCTGCCAAAATGGCGGGTAGCAAGCTCTCTAGGCCCCAGGAAGAATCGACCAAAAAGAGAAAAAGGGACCTGAACGAGGCCGACGCGCGATCAAAGAGATCACGACCGCAGCAAGGCGACGAGGACGAACAGGCAGAGTCTCCAGCTGACGGAGACTCTGAATCCGATGATAACCTTCAAAATGGAGCGTTGTTGAGGTCAAAACGCAATGGTGATGAGAGTCTGATTGGCCGTTCTTTTGATGGAGAAACTGGCTGGAGAATCTCCAAGCCCATGGGCGGTAGAATGCTCGACATTGATCCAATCCTTACTCAAGATGACCAGTAAGAGGCCAATTCATTTTTTCCTCAGAAGAAGAACCATGCTCATATACCTTAGATACCTTATCTTGACATACAACACCTCCATTCAGGTGTACACAGCTAGCGACTCGCTACTCTTGAGACGAATCCCGATAGGCGCCGCCGATGCCTCTTCGTCAAAGGGCACATCTCCTGCGAACATTGTTGCGACCAAACTGTCCATTCAGAACCCCGAATACCTCTGGGTTGCCTGCTCAGATGGTCAACTTTACTATGTCCACTGGACAGAGACCGCCGAGACACACCAGAGCTTCCAGACGGTGACGGGCACGGCTCATGCAATCACGGTGACCTCGACCGAGGTTTCGGGCTCAAAGGCCGATGTTGTCGTGGTATCTGAATCAACCAAATCAAATCGGATGGAATTGACCGCATATGGCGGGGATATTCTCTCATCTCCGCTCTCAAAGGCCATTTTGAGCACCAAGAAGTCGGGCAATGGCTTGCACTTGATCGAGTCGAGCCAGGATGGCCTAGTCTTGGTCGGTGCTCTCAATGACTCTTTATTCCTTGGTGTAGCTTCACACAAGCAACCAACCGGCTTTGAGCAGCTGCAATACGACTTCTTTTCATTCGACGTGCCCGATATCATCACCACTCTCGATTTCAGAGTTTATCCAACTTCTGCCTTGAACAAGTCCAAGGGGCGGCGTGACTCTGAGAACGTCGTGGACATTATTGTTGGTGGTGCACGAGGAGCTATCTATCTCTACCATGATGCTCTCTCTCGAAGCCAATCACTTGGAAAGTCCAATTCCTCCAAGGAGGGCATCCAAGCCCAGAAATTCCACTGGCACCGAAAGGCAGTCCATTCCGTCAAATGGTCTCGAGACGGTACGTTGCCCGCATACCTTCTTTTCTTGGATTATTTGAATTCCTCGCTAACTTTCTTCACTAGGTAACTACATGATATCTGGAGGTTCTGAAAACGTCCTTGTACTGTGGCAGATGGACACCGCCAAAAAGGATTTCCTCCCACACCTGTCAGGCAGTGTAGAAAACATTGTTGTTTCTACCAGCGGATCATCCTACGTTGTGCATCTTGATGACAACTCAACGATGATCTTATCCACTGCTGAACTTAAGCCGACCACATATATTTCCGGCATTCAATCCGCCGCCGCCGAGGCTTCGACACCCAAAGACTTGCTCGTGCAGCGCGTTTGGTCAGTAGAGGATAAAGTGCGACGACCCATACCTGCTGCAATCAACGCAGCGGAGCCGTCCAAGCTTCATGTCTGCGTCGGCAACGGTCGTCAGGCAACAATGACTGGAGAGTTCTCGGCGCCCCTGTTGCAGTCTTTTGACCTCGAAACTTTTACGAGCATCTCCAAACAGGCATTGGCTCGGACACAACCCACAGACGTCAACTTGACCAACAAGGGCTACGCCATTGAAGAGCCTGTCGTCACGCACATTGCCTTTTCTGCAGATGGAAAGTGGCTGGCCAGTGTCGATGACTGGACTCCTACAAATAGAGATGTCGCAACGGTTAGTGGCGAGGTCGGCGACCAGTTCCTCAAGGAGAGGCACGAGTCATACCTCAAATTTTGGCAAGTCAACGGCGAGGATAACTCAATTGCTCTTGTATCTAGGATTAATGCGCCTCATGCAACGAGCCATCCCGAGACTGTCCTTGATCTTGCATCAAACAATGCCTCAACTTGCTTTGCCACTATTGCTGGAGATGGCATTGTTCGTCTATGGCGACCAAAGGCTCGCCAGCAAGAAGGCTCACGAAAAACAGACGCTAACGTGGAATTCACTTGGGTTTGTTCCCGGATAATTCCCATTGGCGATGGACTTGGTGTCGTCACAGACATCCCCAGCGACGCGTCTGTTCCTGCGCAGGCCCAAGCCCGCCTCGCATTTTCGGAAGACGGTTCTACTCTGTTTGCCGCATTTGGCGCTCTCGACACGGGAGCCGTGTATGTTATCAATGCGGCCTCTGGCGAAGTCGTCAAGATTCTAGAGGGCCTCTGGAAGGGACAGCTGCACTCATTGCGAGTCCTGTCACAGTATCTAATTGTGCTTTCTGAGGAGCTGCATGTCTATGATGTTGTGAGCGACGATTTACGGTATGGAATTGTGGTTCCCAAGACTGGAGCCGACGAGCTGCTACAGCTTGCCGTCGACTCGACATCCGGCCACTTCGCCGTCACTCTTCCTCTCGGAAACACCTCTAGCATAGGAGTCTTCCACCCCAGCGAACCTGAGCCGCTCATTGTTTGCAACACACCCCATCGAATCGTGAGCCTTATTTCGGTACCCGGCACCAGTGGCTTTGTCGCGCTTGATGATGTCGCCCAGATCTGGACCATTACCGAAGGCTCCAACGCGTCAACCATCTTGGCTGCTCAGCCCCTTCAGGATCTGAGACTCGATAATGCTTCTCAGGAGGCTGATAATAACAAGTTGGCCGTCCTTTTGGGTGGAGATGCTGAAAGCGATGATGAGATGGGGGAGGCCCAGAACGCAGACGAGGATGTGGAGATGGACGACGACGACGTCCAGACCAACATTATACCCCAACAATACCTGGCAGACATTTTCGACGCTGCCCCCGCCTTTGCCGGAGCTTCGATCGAAGACATGTTTTACAAGGTCACTGGTCTCCTTGCGACCAAGCCACTGTCGGCTACTTCTGTATAAAGGTGAAGAAGGAAGAACTGCATCTTGTTGAGGAGATTTGAGATGACTGGTTGGTTGGAATGTATAAAAAGCGATGTGCCACGGTTGCTTAACCACAATAGGGGTAAGAGAATAAGAGAGAATAAGAGTGAAATGCGCTACTTGGCGTTGTTGGTAGATCAGATGCAGGAACAAACCTGCTGACATGTATATATTGTCCAAGATTAGTGTTGGTTAGTGCCTAGGTAGTCTTGGGAATCTAATATCGATTCAGTTTGCATGATCAACCTGTATCCAAACCTGAGTCTCTAGAAACTATAGTTTGTTGGACGAGGTGAGAGGGGATAACGCTGATGTATCTACCAGAAGGGAAAGGGGCAGCGCCAGCCGCTTTGGTTACTCAAGTGTCCAATATTTCTTCCGTTACATAAAACTGCAATGGTGCATGCTTTATCAAGACTTGTTCTCCCAAGAGCTTCCCCCCCTTTTTTATCTGATATAGCACATGTATATAGTGGTAGATTACATCTAGTACTTCAAGTTGGGCGCCCATCCAACATCTTGTCTCCCAGATTGGAAGTCAACTATAATATTTAACACTACCTAAGGTAGAGAAATATATCTATAGTAGCAGATACTAGAGAAACACAGATATAGTAGCAGATACTAGAAGAATATACTAGTACCTTAGTAGTACCTACTATAGCTAGAGGTTCTCCTTCACATCCTACCTTTAATTTAGGCTCTGGTTGATAAAACTTCACGCAGTCACGGGAATGCCGATTAACAGCGTCTCCCTTGGTACCAGGTAGATAGTACCTGGTACCTGTCGTAGAGGCTGGCAGGTGTTGGCAGGCGAAGCGCGAGCAGGCAGGTGGGCACATACCTACGCATGCCGCCTTCCTCCTGATTGCTGTTTCTGCCTTGCTCATCAGGCATACGCGGTTCAGAAAATAATAAAAATCTTTCTGCCTCCATCAACTCTATAAGAACGCCGGAACTCTCAACTTCGTCACTCCAGGAGTGTTCCTCTACCTAGCAAACGTCGTCACTCTTGTCAGAATGAGGTGGTAAGTTGACAACTCTCTCAGGTCCCCGCTTCGCTTTCGTCAAAGCATGTAACGTGTAGAAGTCATTCCCGTCTCCTATAACATACGGCTTTGGAAACCGGTTCAGTCTCTTGGTATCCTCGTATAGCACATTGTACTAACATGTATCATTTAGGCAACGGACGTAAGAGCCTTTTTTGAGGCTACACTGGCGCTGTTGGGCCGCCCAAGCGGCAATGCTGCTGCTGCTGCTGGGGGTGGGGGTGGTAGTATGCTGCTCTTTTCTTTATGAATCCATACTCGTATATATAAGGAAGTAAACTGACCTGCTTATAGGACGAGGGGGAAGAGGAGGATGCCGAGGGGGCGGTGGTAAGTTTCTCTTTCTTATAAACGCTATGAATGCTATTACTAACTGATAAACACAGCCCCACGTAGAAAGCATGGTGGTAAGGTCCCATCTATGTATTGCGAATAACGTAGTTACTGCTGATAATAATTCATAGGCCAGAAGAAGAAGAAGGGAGAGGAGAAGGAGGAGAAGAAGAAGAACCAGGGCAGCGGCCCCAGTAAGTTTTATAGTCTGGGTACACTGTCTATCTCATGGCTAACCATAGGTATATAGAGCCCGCCGGAGTCACCAAGCTCCAGGCCAGTGTCCACGGGGGGCGTGGCCCCAATGGGACTTTGTCCCAGAAACAACGCCGCCGCCAACGCCGACCCCAAAAAGGGGGAGGAGAAGGAGAAGTCCGACGAGGATATGGCCGATCACGGCCAAGACGACGACGACGACGACGACGATGACGATGACGATGACGATGACGATGATGTTTTGGCGGTTGCCACACCGGCGCCGCGGGCCCGTGTGCCCACCAAGGGTGTGCCCTCCGGGGCGAACCTTCGCCGTCGTGGGAAGAAATAAGGGGAGGGAAAAAAAAGAGAGAGAATTTGGGTTGGGGGGGGGGGGGGGGGGGGGTTCGTTTTAAAAATGGGCCGGGGAGGCCGTTTTTTTCCTTGTTAAAAAGCCCGGGGGGGCTGTTTTTTTCTTTGTTTTGTAAAAAAAGAAACAGGATAGTAACTACATCTACTACATCTGCTACATCTTTGCAAGGAGAAGGGACGCAGAGATGGCGATGGCGTTCACTCTTTACTATTTCCCACCGGTGGGCCTGGCGTCTTACGGCCCTATAAACGGCCATTCTTTTTGCTATTCATTCTCTGAAGCATTTAACGTTTGAATTGGCTTTTCATTGTCTAAGTCTGCGTCGTTAACGGCTCGTAGCGGCGCCATTACTACGTGGAAACGTAATGTTAGTTTGAACTGTTTACATTGCATGATGAGAAAGACAAGCGCTGATTTCAGTATAAAAACTCTTGGGTTGTGCGATAGTAGCAGTGTAATTGGTCTGGAGGTAGTAAAACGGCAAAAGTGCCCTTTGAGAGATGGCGCATCACGGAACTTGGAGGTTCTTAGACTCAACCAATTAGATAATGGTTCCATTAGATATATACCAGAATAAAATGCTGGCCGCGATGGTTCAATATTGAAAGGTATCTTCCCGTGACCGGCTTTCTTCAGTCCTGCATGTGAGTCCAAAGTGAAGTGAAGTGAAGTTGAAATGTGCACGCGGACCAGAAAGATATCCTCAAGCAGCAGCCCTCCCAGAAATACATGACTCTACCATCATCATCAACATCAACAGCAGCAGAAACAACAACTCCAACGCGTACGTGAAGACTTTGCGAGTATGTGAGTATCTAGATACTGATTGATGAAAAGCAGTTATTCATTTCTTTTTCTTCTTGAAAGGACTTTTTTGTAAGTTCACCAACAATTTTTCAAATCAAGGGAAATGCGAAGCAGCTAACCTAACTTGTGTACAGAAATCTTCTGCTCTCGTCGTTTTTTTAATAAAAACAAAATGGTAAGTTCGACTCAATCATTTCTCGCAGTCATCTTCACATGACTGAGTGTGCTACAATATGCTAAAATAACTATGTAGGACGTCAGACAATTTTTTGACGAAACCCTCCGCCTTTGTGGTGTGGCTGCTGCTGGGAGCGGCGGCGGCGGCGGCCCTGGACGCGGTGGTATGATCCATTTCTCATGATTGATATACCTTTGGTTCATTTGTAGACTGACATAATTATAGGCCACGGTGGTGGTGGTGGCTGTCGGGGAGGTGGTGGAGGCGGCAGTAAGTTTTCTCTTTTTCGTCTCTATGGTTAACGATCAATACTAACTACGAAAATAGGACGCCGCGGAAAGCGTGGATGTAAGAAGAACACACTCCATATGTACGATCGACCTCGAAGCTGACACAGATGGGTAGCCAAGAAGAAGAAGAGAGAGGAAGAGAAGAAGAAGAGAGAGGAAGAGAAGAAGAAGAGAGAGGAAGAGAAGAAGAAGAGAGAGGGCGGCGGCAGCACCAGCACCAGCACCAGCACCAGCACCAGCACCAGCACCAGCACCAGCACCAGCACCAGCAGTAGGCCATACGCTTTTCACACATCTATGGATAACTCATTGGATTCGACTAACATATAAACTATAGGTGTTATTCGGGGAGGACGAGGTCCGGGGGGGACTCTGTCCCGTGCCCAAAAGAGAGGCCTGCGGGCCATAGGCCTTGTGCCCGAAGAAAAAGAAGAAGAAAAAGAAGAAGAAAAAGAAGAAGAAAAAGAAGAAGAAAAAGAAGAAGAAAAAGAAGAAGAAAAAGAAGAAGAAAGGAAGAAGGGGAAGTAGAAGACGAAGACGATAAAGACGAGGAGATGGATCTCCAATGAGAAGTTTTCTTTTTTATCTCCCTATTTATATAAGACTACTTGAGAAATTAAATGCTGCCTTTATCATGACAGTTTGTTCGAGCTACGATGTATTACCACGCTTTTCTACTTATTTGTGAGATTATATCCTTGAGCATGGAATGGAAGGAATCGAATCATGGCTGATGCTTATTAAAGATGGATGTCACAAGACATTCATGAAGCACCAGAGCCAGAAGATGAGGGAGAAAATGAGGGCGATGTCCTAAACGAAGATAACTTAACAGGCAAGAGCGCTCTCCTCAGATTTATCTTCAGAGACCCAATCACCATCACGATCACCACAATGAGAGTTGTCATCAATAACAGAGGGGCTTTTCTTCGCTTGGGGGATGTTGTGGTCAGCGCAGCTTCAGCAACGGATGGGGGTGTTTTACAGTATGACTTTGGGAAGACGATTCAAGGGCAGAGTTTCCAGAACATTGGGTTTCTGAACATGCCCCCAACGGTACTTCGAACAGCTGTATCAAGTTTGAGGACGCAACACAAACGTAAAGGTCACCGACTGAAGGAAGATATTGACAACGTCTTGAAGAATAATAAAAGGATACAGAGAGAGTTTGGGCGGCCACCAACAGACAGCGACAGACTCTTTAGGCCCGGCGTGATCCATACTCCGGGTGAATGCGCCTCAGCCTGCGCGCAAGACGAAAATCTAATAATGCGCTGTCAGAGGATTGAAGACGAAGAGGATGACCCTGCAATCCACTACGGTCTCATCGCTTCTGCCAATCAATTGATGAAAGACGCCTCCATTCGAGATAAGTTGTTAGCTGAAAAGGAGGTTTTGTGCTTTGAGATGGAAGCAGCAGGCTTGGTGAACCACTTCCCCTGCCTAGTCATCCGTGGGATATGTGATTACTCCGACTCACATAAAAATAAAGAGTGGCAAGGTTATGCAGCGATGACGGCGGCCGCGTATGCGAAAGATTTGATCCGTCAGCTTCACCCAAGCAAGGTTGATGCTGAACAAAGGCTCAGCGAAAGCCTTGATAGAGGTTGGTCATTCTCAATTCTCACTTCTCAATGATCAACGCCCATTTAAAACGAGAAATTCTAGTTCTTGACACAACGATGGGCATCAAGATGGATGTTCAGGATATACAATCGCAATTACAGTTGGATGGAGACTGCGAGATTCTGGAGTGGTTAAGCGATTCCGATCATGGCCGTCAGCACAGCGACAACATCTCCCCATCCAACTATAATTGCGATTGTATATCCTGAACATCCATCTTGATGCCCATCGTTGTGTCAAGAACATGGCTGGCTCAGAAGTTGGACTTTTACTTGGATACTGCGTAGCAAAGCTTACAAACACATGTTTGTTGACGCAGATGTAGCGGAATGAGTATAGAGAGCACCTTTATTGGAGATGCCCACGAATCTTTTCCATCCTTCATCTCGTCTATCGTGGCTTTTCGCGGGAGCGGCTAAGCGGGATGCGACGCTGGGCATGGATGAAGCGCAGGCTTAAGCGCCCGTGAGACCAACAGGGGAATGAAACTGGGCCAAGAAGGACCAGTGTACAGACAGTATGAGCAGAAGTTCGGAATCTCGGCGATCTATCTACATATTGTGGTTCCACAGATATTGTGTTTTATTGTTGTCCTTGCGAGGCGATTTTGTGCATATCGGTAGTGTAGATGGGTATTGGAGTGTAGTTTCTTCTACTATCGCTACTTTTCTTTACTGCTTGAAACTCTCTTGATGGATCTTGATTGAGTAGCTAAGATAACATAGCATACACAGCAACCCGCAACACTTGAATGCTGGTTGAACGATCTCCAAACAGATGAAACTCTTGGCTGTAAAACCACTGCACGCTTGTATTACATCATGATACTAAGGCACCTGTAGGTACAAAGACGTCCCGTGACTTGAACCGACGACAACAAAGAATTTCTCAAACAAAAGTTATAGTGCCCGATACGCCACTGTCACACAGTCCTAAAAGCAGATCAAACGACGCGACGGCAAATTCTGAACAGCAGATGAAAAGAGTCGGCAGCGTCGACGAATGACAGCCAGTCGCTTGAGGCTGGCGATGGCGCCTGAGACGCCCAAACAGCAGCTGGTACCACCGCAGTACTAGCCCAAACAATGTTGATTTGCATGGCGCTTAGACAGATTGGCGTACATGCCGCGTACCGGGGATGCAAATGAATGAGGTCCATGTGCGCAATCTGCGACCAAGAGATGGATTCCACAGATTTGCAAGGTATCACTCACGTATCCCCAGCTGCTTATCCCTACTAAAAAGGAACCTGGACAGTACCTGGCGCTCTCGCATGGCCAGATCGGGGTCGGCCCTGCAAGCCGCGCTTGTCTCAGCCTATCATCGACTCAGAGACCCTTGTCTGCTGAAACGAAGCCCGGCTTCAATTACACGGAAATTGTTCGACATGGCAGCCTCTCCATCGCCTCTGCTCGCTGGTGTCGTGTCATGCCGTGGGCTGTTCTGTGGCCTCATTTCGCCAGCCGCCGCATGAATGAATGGCCCAGCGTCTGTCTCACGTCAACGGCCGCCTCCCATGGCCGACCGCCAGAGCGACCGCTTTGTTGCCGTGCTTTTGCTTGCTCCCACGCTGTCGATAGGTTGCCGTTGAAGCGACGTGCTTCAGCTAAAAATGGCTTCTGTTCCCTCTGTTGCGGTGAATTGTGCCTTGTGGTGGCTCTTCTACTCGCTCCCACCTGCTTTTGTCATATCTTACTCATTCTCTCTTCTCTCTGTCTCTCTCTTCTCTTTCAGCCCAAGTGACTTTTCGCGCCTGATTGTGTGGGCTTTCTTCCTGTTTTACAACTGTGCCGGTTTGCCTAGTGTTGGGTTGATTGTTACAGCTTCTGATTGTTCCCACGGGTGAGACGGCATCGATGATGGCAAGGTGAAGAGAAGACAACCATTTCCTTTTTTCTCTTTTCTCTTTTTCTTTTGTCATTTCCTTTTTTTTCTTCTCTCTGGGAATAATAACGACTCTCTTGAACGATTTTCTTTTTCTCTTCTTCTTTAATTCACAGGGGTTGAACGGCGCTGGACGTGATTCACTCTCCTTGATTATCCTCAAGCTGCGAACCTGCATCGACAACGACACTCTGCTTTAACATATCCGATTCGAGTTTACTCAGAAAGGACAAAGGGGCACATGCGAGGCTAATTGGGAACAGCCCACTCGACAATACTCTGCTTGGCAAAACCTGTTCACGGGGGGAAAAAAAAGTCGGGACCCAAAAAAGCCTACAGCTGTTCACCAGTTGTTCGCCAGTCCGTCCAGTTTGGCCAACTCGCTCGCCCTGCCACCTGGCAACCCATATCTCCCCCTTCTCCTCGCCTTCTCCTCTCTCTTCTCTTTTCCCCAAAACAAAAACAAAAACAAACTCCGAGCAAACTCATCGTCACGATCGTATTTTGGTTCAGCTTTTCTCCCACAGAGATCAAAAAGCATTCGTTCCTTGGTATCGTCTCCTGACTCAGTCTTTACCTTTTCGACAACTTAAAATCACCCTCTCGTCGCCAGTTCAAAGCAATCAGCATCTTCCAAGAGACGCGTTCCAACCGTGAGAATGACTGCCAAACCTCACGTCGGCCTCAAGGCCGCGGTGGTTGCAACTCTCGCCACCGTCGCCAGCGGTCACTCTTGGATCGAGCGTGCCTACAAGGTCCTTCCCAACGGCACCATGGTTGGAGCTGAAGGATACGCTCGAGGCTGGGTTCCTCGCACTTCTACTAATCCTCCCTTCCAGGACACCATCCCTCAGTGGATTCTCCCCGCTGCTGGCCAGAGTGCTTATTCTGGGGATGAGGTGCTGAACAAGTACAAGATGGATGAGAACCCTCCCTTCCCTATGTTGGAAGCCGCTCCGGGCGACCACATAGCCATTATCCATCTTGAGAACGGTCACACCACTCTTCCCCAGAATCAGCCCAAGAAGCCCCTGAACCGCGGTACTGTCTTCCTCTACGGCACCAGCCAGCCCAAGGAGAGCGAGCGTCTCTTTGATGTCCACCTTGTTTGGAACAAGAAGGGCACTGGAGGTGACGGTCGCGGCGTCCTCCTGGCTACCCGCAACTACGACGACGGCCAGTGCTACCAGCCAAACCCCGGTCCCATCAGCACTGAGCGAGCTGCCAAGCTTGCCCCTGAGGGAGCCAAGCATGAGGTTGAGCTTGGATGCCAGTCCACCCTTCAGCTGCCCAGCGATCTCAAGCCTGGTTCCATCTACACCATCTACTGGTACTGGGACTGGCCCGATCTGAACGCCGACAACATCAACTTTGATGCCACCACCAACGGCCTCTACCCTTGGGCTGGCACCTTCATGCGCGGAGAAAAGGACCCCAACGGCTTCACCATGGCCGCCATCGCCAAGAATGAGAGTTATGCTAGCACCATAGACATCAAGATCACGGGTGACTCTTCTGCCAAACACGCCAACCTCATGAGCGAGTTCCTCGATAATCAAGACATTTACACCAAAGCCATCAAGTCTCAGATGGCCAGCAACTTTGAGGTCAACGTTGACGCCAACGGCGCCAACGACAGCCCGAGCTCAGCTCCTGTCGCTCCTGTCGCCCCTCCCGCTCCCTCTGCAGTTGCTCCTCAGCCCTCCCAAGTGGCTCCCACTGCGGTTGTTCCTCAGCCCTCCCAGGTGCCACCCACCTCGGCAGCTGGCAAGAAGACCACCGCTGAACACACCGTCACTCGCCTAGTCACTGCCGAGCCGTCAACCGTCTGGAAGACACTCTACAGAACTGTGTCGGCTGACCAGGGACCGGCAACCTCAGCCTCGCCAACTGTGGAGCAGCCTCGTCCCACCGTCTTCAAGACCATCACGATGCATGTCCCGGTTGCCGTGGCTTCGCCTGCGACCTCGACAACCACAATCACCACAACCACAACTTCGACCAGCACCAGCAGGGTTCATCACTCTGCTTCCACCGTCTTCATGACCATTACGAAGCACGTGCCCGCTGCCACGCCGCCAAGCGACAGTCCAGTTGAGGCGCCGACCTCGACCCTGTCGAGCTCGCGCTCCAGCGTCGAGCCCATCGACAACCGTCCAACCGTGACGCCCTTCATGCCCATCGTCGCTAGGCGCAACTGGGCTTTCGGCCACCATTAAGTGCAGACGTTGAAGGGGATTTGGTTTGGATTGTATCTTGTGTGATGAAGGGGGGAAATGGTTTCTTTTCATTTGACCTTTCTGTTTTATATCTCGATGCAATTCTTCCATCCTTTTCACAATCTTTTTCCTTTTTCTTACGCATACACGTCGTTTCATTTGGTTCGATGCATTTTCGATAGGGGCCTAGGACACAATCTAGCAATCCCGCGGTTTTATTTATGGTTTGGCATTTACGGAATGGGGAACATACAAAAAGGGAGACACTGGGAGGTTTTATATTCCTGTCGTTTAGGTTTTCTACTCGCTTTCGGTTAAAGTCATATGGCACTCTATGAGGCCCTGAGAATAGACATGCACGATTTATTTCGTTGATTTTGTTTGAAGTGTGCTTTTTGACCATGATTTTATGCGATGAAGTGATGCGTTTGTTGAGCTGATTTGTGAGGTGGCGTTAGATCTGACGATGCTTGATTGATGATACCATGGGAGGTCCATTGCTGATTTGGTATGCTTTCATTCTTCTTTCTTCTTTTCTTGGATGTTGTTTTTCCTGGTTTATATAGTGCATACGGACTGCTTTCAACATACTCTACTCTCTACTCTGCTCTCCTCCATGCCTTCAATTAGCACTCATTAGGCATCATGGATACTACCTGCAATACAACTTCAACTTGCGATATAAACACTACATGTGATCCTTGTGATACAATGGCTACTTGTCATACAGATACGAAGTGATACAATTATTCCGCGTGATACGACTACTATGATAGAACACAACATCTCAATAAACTTCACTCACGCAACGCCCATGAGCGCCTCGGCGTTTCGGAATGTCCGCATTCAGCATCAAACGTGGCTTCACAAGCCCAGAAGAACAAGACGCCACGAAACAGGCACCGCACGCTGACAATGGGGGGGATCTGGCATGGGACCTGAAACCTCGCGTTACAGAGACAGATGTCCCGAATCAAGTGCGCAATACAAACCTCAGGATTCAATAGACTGCTCATGTCAATGCACTACCGCTGATTGGCATACAAGTACCCGACAGACCCGACGCGGTTTGACTTTTGGCATAATGCATTTGTTGGTGATTCAGTCTAGCTGTTGGGATGGTGCTTGGTGAGGAATTAGATGAACTAGATATGATGTAAGAAGCATTTAACCGCAGTGGCTTGCCATCACAATGCACCCGGGAATGGTGGTTACATGTATTCACAGGCTTATTAACGCGGCCAATTTTCTCGGAGTGATATCCATCTTTTCGTGGAGAGCTGCCTAGAACCAAGGAATTTACTTTTTTTTTTTTTTACCTACGGGGAGCCAAAGTGGGAAGAAAGATCCATGGATGGCTTGCATCTGCAGCAAACCATTGATTTCCAGCATTAAAGAGACTCGGGGCCGAGCAAGCAGCACAAACACCGCTGCAAAGCCGCGTAATTGGCCCACAATTGTTCCGGAGAAGGCCGTGAGAGGGAAGAAAAATGTCATCGGCCGGCGATTATGACTGAGTTTTGCAGTGCCTGGCGAGTTGCGTGGGAGTTTGTCCGTGGGATCGGGTTGGTCATGCCACCGGCTCCATCATCACGCATTAGTCTCGTCTCTCCATCAAGCAAGAAATCAAAGAGAGAGAGAGAAAAGACAAAGACAAAGAAAGAGAATGCGTGAAAGAGAAAAGCTGGCGGCTAAAAGGGCCTGGTCAACCCACAAAAGAGTTATGCGGGGGGGCTATCGGCGCCAATGAAAGTGCCTCTTGTTGAACAAAGCATCTGTAAGGCATCTATGGAGTGGAAGCAGCACAGCCCTCTTGCGGACATCTACAAGGACGTTGGACAAGCAGAGTTGTTCCGGGGGCCGGTCCGGCGTCGATTGAATGGAGTGATTCGAGGATGGAAATCAGCTCAAATGGCTGTGTGTGAGTGAGCGGGTTTAGGTAATACGCATGATATGCTTCATGGTGAGCCTCCCGTGGAGAGTAGCAGAGAGGTCATGTGTGGTAGAAGTTGACAATTATTTTTTTCAATCACAGTGAGGCGGAGCAGCAGTAGCACGCCCTCTGTTAGCTTCTGGTGGATGCGGGCGGGATGAGATTGACGAGCACCAAGAGGTCAGACAGGCGGTGATGCTCAGGAACCCTTCCCAGCCAGGCTATCATGATGTCAGCACGTACTGTAGAACAATGGCCAAGGAGAGTCTGTACGGATACGAGCCGATAGCCACTGTGTCGAGTGGATGGACGAATGGAGTACCGATTCAGACCTCGTCTTGCTGTATCAACATTTACTCATAGTATCGTATTTGAAAACGAGGCTGACGAGCACGGTCGTCGACTGGGCCAATTTGGTCTCTGTGCTTTTTCTTATTTTTAATTAGCACGTCCAGTACCTGGCAGAAAAAGCTCGGATAGCGGAAGGGCCGAGACGGCCGTGCGTGCGTTTTGACGCTGGTTGGACACATGCCATGCATCTGCGTGTTGGACATGTCGGATCAACCACGTTCGGCACGAATCCCGATGAGCGCGGAACCGAGCAGAGCATCGCGGCCCTCCGCTGACAGATGCAATTCAAATCCAAAGACCCGGATCGCAGAAACACGAGGCTGAGCATTGTCGGATTTACGGCCGCTTCAACGCCCAGTGTGTCGTCATGCAAGGCGGCTCCCATCTAGCATCACATCGTGCTCGTCCCTTGTACACGTACAGTAAAGACGGAGCAGCTCCGCTAGGTACATCGACGCTAGATACCGTGCTCGGTGCACTGTTTGAAGTGATGCTGGAGCGCCAACAAAGTGCCAACCCAACCCGATATAGGCAACTGGCGGCGCTGGTGCTGGCTGGTGCATGGCTCAGGGAAACAATGAAGCCGGTGTCGCTGGCAAAAAGCTTGTCGCGATGGACGATTGCCAATGGCTGAATCCTTCTTAATGGCATCAAGCTTCGAGCTTGTATCGGCGAGACATTGTCGATATGTAGAGCAACAGCTCCGGCTGGAAGCACTCTTACGAATTGATGCTATTTCCAGAAACATCAACTCCTCACGCGCACAACATACAGACGGTCAGCGCCCTAGCCAAAGCAATCAAGGCGACGCAATCCAGAGTTGCAGATTCTCAGGATGTAACGGTACGCTCGGTAGTGACGGGAAGAATGTCACTCTGCCCTGCGACATGCACCCCAACAGCACTCAACTCCAGAGCGGGGGATACTTGGGGCCGGACACATGAAGCAAGTCACAGGTTAGCATTTTCCATCATGGATGTCCTTGTCCATCAGATCGGACCTCCACCGCCCCGCCCGTCGCACCACAGGGCCGCATGTGAACGATTTCGCAAACATGAGATGGAAACACGCACTCCGAATCACATGGCCAAGGACGAAAAACCCGTGCTGAACCCGGTGCCTATTCTATTGCAGAAAGCTTTCCAAATCTTCTGGTTTGACTGTCCGATCTGGAACCACCCGGAGACGCTTACGCAGGAGTCGTAGCCAGCCACGATCGCCACCGGGAATGGCACGAAGCCGGAAGCATCCTGGGGCCCTTTGGCGAAGCTAAGCAGGGCGAAGAGACAGACCAGGCCAGACCAGGTTTGGGGCCAAGTCGCGGAGGTATGCGGCGAGTGGGATGGTTGGATAGACAAGAAAAGAAAAAAAAAAAAGAAGGGAAAAAATTGACAGGTTGGATCTGTGAACAATGCATGTCTCAGAGCTGTGGTGGTAAATGCGGCCGAGAGCAAGGCACGGCACGGGTCTAGACGTCTGGGAGTGTTCAAAAATCAATCCGGGCTGGAGATTATGTTGCTCTCTCAGCGCCCGGACTCCCTCTGATACGGTACTTTACGAGTATGTTGCTCCTATCGGTTCCAGGTTTTCTTTTCTTTTCTTTTTTTTTCTTCCTCCAGACCCAGACCACCCAAAGGGATTGATTCCAACGGCAGCGCTACCACAGCGGCCGCCCATTCGGTCCAAGTGGTGCCGTGTCAGCCGTAGCTTAGGCGCATGTCGATTACGTATCGAGTCCAGTCTGAAGCACTCCATTGAAGCAAAGTGGCTGCGCGGCGTGGCTCACAGGCCGGAACTCTGCTTCGACTCGACCCGCTGTGGCCGAAGCCGAAGCCGTTGCGGTGGTCGGTGCATGACATGAACTTATCAGTGGCTCTGGACGTCCGTTTAGACTACTGAGAGTTTTGGTGTTGGAGATCCACATGCCCGGTTAACATGGCAGTGCAAAGGCAACAAGAGCAATTACGCAGTAGGCAAGGCAGATGCGGGAGATATGAATCGTGGTTTGAAGATTCTGGCTGGAATTCCATTAATCGATAGTGAGGCTGATGATATTCATAGCCCGCGGCGTAATTGGTGATGAGCTCCAGGCACGTGTGAATACTACTTGGAATATCCCAAACTGTCGCATGCCAGTCGGACCAGCTACGGGATTCTGTTACTATTTGCGGGCATATTGTGAGACAATAAAATCCATTGGGTTCAGGTTGCCTTGGTTTCAAGCTATTGAACATTGCCCTTTTTCACTTTCTTTTCTTTTTCTACTTACCTACTATATTCAGCTCCAGCTCTTTATTTGCTTTTTCGCCCCTGCCGTCGGTAGTGGCGCCACAGCTGCGGGAGTCGTAGTCTTGGTTCTGACTCGCCCATGAATCGAATGGGCAACTCCGTATTGCACTCCGTACTCCGTAGATGCAAATGAATGGATTGAACGGCTGCAGTCTGGTGGTAGTGCTGCGACTCTGCATCTGCATCTCAATTCCTGCCTGGATGCAGCTCGTAATACGCAATGCGCCTGTCCTGTGGCTCATTCCCACAGACTGACTGAACAGCCGCATACTTGCTCGTTAATTGTCCGAGCCGCGCGCACGCACTCGTATCGTATTGTTTGCTACTCCTTTTAGGATGCGCACTTATTACATTGATATTGCTCTGCCATGTATCTATTGTACTCCAGCTGTCATCAAGGCCCGCTTGCTCCGAATGTGCGCATGATGATGTCGAATTGCGCCGCAAATCTCTCATTTGACATCTGCGTGCGCATCTGATGGAACTCAACCTCGACGTCTTCAATCCTCCCCCCGGCTCAACTGCAACGCCGACGGCGCTCACAAGCCCAATCGTCTCGCACAGCACCAAACAGCACCAATTCACGCCCCGTAATACCGGCGCCAGCCCAGTAATACGCCAGAAACCAGCGCGTCGCAGCCACTAGCCCAACTCACTAGGGCACTGCTGCTAGGGACTGGAGGGCGCTGGTTGGGGGTTGGTGAGGTGGAGATGTTCCGTCACAGCAGCACCCACGCACACTGTGCCTAATTGAGTTCAAATCAATCAAATGGATCGTGCAATGTTTTGCTTGCTAGAGGGGGGTGTGGCAGCCAAAGAGGGGGGCCGGGGGGGGAGAGCCCTTGCTACATATTCTATTGGGTTGGTGTGGGTTCGATGTTAGCACATTCGCAGCTCCAAAGCGTCTGGTCCGTCTGCGTACCCCGTACCTCGTCGTGCGGCGCAGGCCCACGCCTCCCGCAGGTCACCCATACCGGCCGCTGCCACAACTAGCGAGGGAGGTGGATGCTGCTGCTGAATCGCCCTCCAGTTGGTCTTTTAAACAGTCTAGTCCACCACCTGCACTCCGCACTTTGAGCCATTGATCTGTTCTTGCTCTGTTCTGCTTTTGCCGTTTCTTTTCTACTTCTTCCTCCTCCACGCGTGTTGCTTGCCGTTCGTTGAACCGCGCAACAACCGTCCACTTGATCGCTGCCTGTTCAGCGTCCGGAGCTGCCGACTCACAGGGAGGCTTGAGGGGTTTTTCTTCTTATATCACCTAGATGGTACACTGAGGAGAAGAAAAAACACCACGCCCGGGACGGAGCCGGAAAAGAGAGACTCCAACAAAGATCGCCGTGTAGAACCTGCGCCCGACTTCAGCCTTGCATGGTGCGCTTCCTCCGCTCGCCGACGACTCCGAGCCTGTATCGCTCTGGACTAGAGATAGAGAACCCAACCGCCGTCGCACGATCCATGCTGCCTGTCTCGCCTGCGATCTAGACGCCGAGTCACTCACGACCTGCCATCGCCATCCCGCAAAGCCGCCACAATGACTGTCCTGGACCAAGTCGCTCACGTCGTCGCCCACGTCGTCGTGAGGGCTGCGACAGAAACTGCCTCTTCGACAACGTCAGACACCACCAGCCCGCAGACTGCTATTCCCTCCAACACAAATAGCAGCAACAACAACAACAAGGGCGGCGGCTCCAGCTCGCCGCTGCTCTTCTTTGTTGCTCTCGGTTTTGGTGTCGTCTTCACAAACTTGTGGTGAGTATTTGCAGTCGACTTGGATACATGATTTGCACACATCCTTCCCAATTGATCTCCTCAACCCACCCCTGCCAGCATCCCCGTCTAACATAACCGCAGGATCATCGTCGGCGTCAAGTACTGCTTTAGATACAATGCTCGCAACCGAGCACGCATGACCAACGAAGATGGCGAGCCCATCACGCTCGAAAACATGCCCCGCCCCCACCGGAGGAGACGCGAAAAGAAGCTCATGACCATGGACGAGGTCAACGACAAGTTCCCCATGATGAAGTACAAGACGTGGGTTTCGCAACGTGCTCGAGAAGGCTTGCCCACGTCCGGAGGAGTTGAAGCGCCCAGTCGACCCAACAGCGTTCACAACGTAGACGGAGCCATTCCTGACCTTTCTCCGAAAGAACGCGCCTCGGCCGAGGTTCGTGCCCTCGAGGAGGCTACACCTGCCGCCAAGACCGAACCTGCCAAAGAGACTACCGTCAAGGAAGATGACGACAAGAAGGACGTTACGGTTGTTGGCGAAACGGCAGAAGACGGACCCGTGAAGCCCCATGGCAACTTGAAGCGAACAACCACCGAAGAAGAAGAGGACGACGAGGACGACGAGGACGACGAGCAGATCACCGCCGCTCTGCCGCCGGAGCTTCTCAACACATCTGGCGATACCTGCGCCATTTGCATCGACACCCTCGAAGACGACGATGACGTCCGTGGACTGACCTGTGGCCATACTTTCCACGCTGTGTGCGTCGACCCTTGGCTGACTAGCCGCCGTGCATGCTGCCCGCTGTGCAAAGCCGACTATTACGTCCCGAAGCCCAGGCCCAACCCCGAAGGCGATGCCGTCGCGGCTGGCAATACCGCCAACCTCGATCCGCGCCAGAACGGCCGAATGAACTTGCCCATGGGTCTATCGACAGCCTGGTTCCGGTCTTCAAGTAACCGCAACAACAGCAACAGCAACAACGACAACTCAAGAGCCCCGTCTTCTCTGTTGCGGTTCCCTCGGCGACGGGCGCAGGAAGCGGCGCTTGATGCGACGACACAAGCCCAGCAGGCTCAGGCAGCAACCAATACTGCAGAGACATCTCACCCGTCTCCTCCCGTCACCATGCTTTCGTCTGTCCGACATGCCATCCGCTTCGGACGCACGGTCGAGCCGTCACCACGGATGAACGGTGAGGGGGTGACCCCATCGCAGCTGGAGGCGGGTAATCGTCCGACTACCACTGCCACATAACGCAGCCGATTGCGCCTTTGCATTTGTTTTGTTCTTTTTCTGTTTCAGTTTAACGTCCCCACACGATCTACTACTTATCGCGCAACGATGGCATTCTCTCTCTTACAACACATGTGTTGAGCACACCCGTCACCAGCTCGAATCGCATCATCCACCTGGTTTGGAATTCATCTCGCATTATGACAGCATTTCTGATTTTTCTCCCCCTTTTATACGTGTATTTAGCCATGCAAAGGCGGATGCACAAACGTCGTCGAAGTGGACTGCAACGTATATATACGCTCATAAAGGGGCATACAAGGTAAGGCAGTTCTTTTCAAAAATATGGTTTAGCTATGGGAAATAGGATGGCAGGGAAGGGGGGGGGGCGACGACGGTTCTTATGTATGAGGGAGCCCATGTACGAATGGTTTTTTGCTCTTTGCTTTTGGACCCTACACTAGGGCTAGGGGGTTTTTTTCTTCTTTTTTTTTCTGTCCACGGAGCTCCCAGCGTGTCAAAGACGGAGGGGGAATGGGACATGAGCGGCGGAGTTGGGCGGCTATAGTGGCTTCTCTTGGTAGCTCGATGTTAGCAATAAAGCATCAGTGAAGAAGCGTTGGTGTTTTGATGAAATTGTGACTGGCAACTTGTTGAATGCTGTATATTTTGACCTTTGCTAAAGATGATATCCGTAAACTCATATACATCGAGAGACTCCAGACTCTTGGTGCCATAGTTTCCTAGCTTTTAGTACAATCTCTATGATATCGTATATAAGAGTTCCCTTTATGAATCCAATGCCATTGCCCAGGCTCTCATCCACGTCCAAGAAGCCATCTCATATCCAAACTCTCATTACACAATGAAAACGCAAAAACTCGCTATAAAAAGGACCCCTTCTGAAACCTGCCCCCGAAATTCGCAGACTTGTTGATCAGCTCCCTCCTCTGCGTGGACGTGATCCTGCCACCAACCGCCATGTCCTTTTCCCTATCAAACGCCCTCTTGCTCGGATCATCCTCCTCCTCATCAGGTTTCCCGCCCGCCGCCGCGGCCTTGTTCCCTCCCTGATGCTCCTCGAGGAGCGTCTTGCCTCGCTGGGCCTGGATGTTTGCGGCGAGGGCCTCGTCGCGACAAGCTTTCCTTTGTTGTTCCTCTGAGAGGTTGGATGGGTCGCCGGGCGCGGATGAGGTGCGTCCGAGGACGGAGTCTTGTAGGCGGCGGAGCTTCTCCTCTGGTGTTTCGGTCCATATGGATGGCGCGCCGGGGGCGGCGGACGAGGAGGGTTTGGGCTTGGAGGCGAACTTGCGGGCGCGGATGCGGGTGGTGTCGCGCTCGGAGAAGGTGGATGAGGAGGGCGGAGGGGCGAGCATCCAGTCGTCGCGCTTGGGGGCGTCGTCTTGGAGAGACGGAGGGAGTGAGGGCCCGATTTGACGACGGGGGGCGGAGGATGATGGGAGGGCTGGGCCAAAGTCGTCGTCGGAGTCGGAGTCGAGGTCTGTGTTGGCGTTGGGGTTTGGATTGGCGCCGGGAGGAGGAGCTGGGCCGGTGTCTGAATCGGAATCGGAGAGGGCGATTTCGTCGTCGTTGTTGTTTGCGGCGAGATGTGGCGGGAGAGAAGGCCCTGCTGTTCGTGCAGCCGCGGCGGCAGCGGGCATAAGCGGTGCGTAGTCGTCCTCGGAGTCTGATCCCGAGGCATTGAGGTCTATCTCGTCTTGGTTCTGCAGAGAGTCTTCGCGGCGAGCATGTTTATTTGATGTCGTTGTATCGTCGTCTGAGTCGTCGCGGCTCCTTTTTGGCTGAGGCGGGAGTTGGGGGCCAATGGACGACATTCTATGACTTTATCGGACTATTCTCTCTTTTTTCGGGGGATTTTTGTTTGTTTTGTTTGTTGGAGAGGAATTCGATGGAGATGGAGTTTGTAGGTGAAGGAGTTGGGAAGCTTGGAGCAGAGAGACGATGTCATTTTCGGTGGAGCGGACGGATTTGCGCGGCACATGTGATTGGCTCTGGGCTGTGTGGCGGAAGCTTCACGACCGATGGGTTGTAAGTTTGCATCATGAAAGAGAGTCAAAATATATGTTTAATTCATGCTTCGAGTGTGATGTATTTCAATTGTTAGATAAATTAAATCCTTTAGGAGAGGAATTGAGAATTGCACTGGGGAGTTGAAGTCGTTTTATATAAGTAGATGGAACGCCTTGCAATGAGCAGCGCAACTGCTGCATGGAGTCAAAGAATATAGCAAAATACACAAGACAAGCTTTCAACGAGTTGAGCAAATCAAAAGGCTGTTTACTGCAGGTACAAAGCCGAACCCTTCTCATCTACACTCAGTCTCCCTCCTCTTTCTGGGCTTCCCTCTCGGCTCTCCTCGTCTTCACCCAAGAGCCCAGCTGGTCCCATACTGCCTGCTTCTCAGCCTTGGACATGGACGCCGCAAGGCCGCTCGTGCTTGTTGCGACAAACACTCTGGCTCCCGCCCACTCGCCCTCGATGACGCCCATGTTCTCAGACTCGTCCTGCCAGCCGTACTTGAATGCCTTGCCCACAGCAGAGCCGTGACGCACGCGCCAGATGCTCTCCCAGATGCTCTTGCCTACGACGCACATGCTCTCGGGCCGCCATTTGCGAGCCTTGTCCTCCAAGATGGAGACGCCGTCGTCCATCTCCTGCTTGCTCAGCTCGGCGCCGTTACGGCTTGGCCGCGAAACAATGTTGGTCAGGCCAAGGCTGTACAGTTCCGGCATCTGCCTGTCCTCCTCGGCACGGCACGGACGGGGCGTCACGCCGCTCGAGTAGAGGAGCTTCCAGAAAAGATTGGAGGGGTGTGCATAGGCATGGCCCGACCGAGCAGTCTCTATTCCGGGGTTCAGCCCGATGAAAAACACCAAGAGATTTTGTGCGACAGCATCGGGGAGCTCGGGGAGATGCGCGTAAGTAGAAGGCGGTGCATATCCAGCTTTGGCACGGTTCCGCCTCTTCTTCTGCGGAGACGAAGGCGATGAGCTGGGAGTTGCCGACTGACGCCGCTTGTTGGACGATGAAGAAACGGTGACGCCCGCGGCTGAAGATGACGATGGCGACTCGGACGCGGCCGCAAACCGAGGGCTCCTGCGGATCGGCCGCTGCGACGTGTACATGAACTTGTTCAACTGTAGACGCCCCTCGAATGTCGCAGGCTTTGCAGAACCCACGCCTTGCGCCGTATCTGGAAGTTCCTCCCCTGGCTCCATGTTGATATCGCCCAATCCGCAGCCTGGTGTATCATGCGTGAACGTGTGTAAGCTGAGCTCTCTGGTCTGCTCGATTCGACACCGATAGCGCTTATCAAGCGGGAGTTTTTTATATATATATAACTGCCTTGGCGTTTGGCAGCGCTATGACATGTTGAGGAGCATCTTTCGAGGTTCCAAGGAAGAATATGCCTTGCGAATTCCTGATGCTCGCTTGGAGGCTGAACAACGGTGAACGCTTTATAGAGGATTGCCACCGGGCTATATTTGCGCCGGCTTATTAGTGGTCAGGCACGGCATGTGGATGCACTACGGGTTGTTTGCCTAATCCCCAGCAAGGGTTCGAAAGAACTTGCTACAGTACACGATGTTGTTGGCGTTGTAAAGGACTCGCTAATACAGCATTCTGCGCGGCTGAACAAAGCATCGACGTTGCAAAGGTGCAAAGAAGTGCGTCTGGAGGCTCGGTGGGCGATTCATTCCACCCTCGACGGAGTGCATTCAAGCATTCTAGATCCTTGGTGCAACGGCTGATGCTGAGGTCGATTAGCGCAGGCACAGCCACCGCCTGGCTGTTCGGTTTGCCATGGCCCGCGCACGGGAGATCGCGCATCATCTTTGGCGCTCATCATTGCCAGGTACCGAGTCTGGAGTACGCAGGGCGGTAATGCACGGAGCAGTTGCATGTACGAGTCCATTGGGGAAGGTTGAGGGCGTTGAAGCTCTTGCAATCATCCCAAGAGTCGTGGAAAATCTGCTCTACAGTAAACCAGAAGTGTTTCTATCACGTGGTTCCCCCTAGAGAGCAACAGGTGCCCCCTGGTATAGACATTGGATGTCGAAAAAAGCAGCCAAGAGCGCGTGTTTCTCTGACCAATTCCATATGCTCACACAGAGACCAATGTGAAGAGATGGAGACGTCTCGGCCTCCTGCTTTCAAGATTCAGGATGTCGGTGAGCCAACCAGCCGATCATCTAGACTTGGATGCCAGAGACGATCTAGACATCAGGGAACGCTTCAGGGGTCGGCCGACCTGTCAGTACTCGTACCTGTACTTTTACTTGCACTCGTACATGCACCAGCTTGGATTGAGCTGGACAAGTTGCGGTGAAGTCCTGCATCCCGCAAGGCATTTCAAGCTTGTATGAGCATCTCGTTGAATCAGAATTCAGCGCCAAGCCGAGCAGAAGCCATACAATCGTGGACACGCCTCGAGATGCAAGCCCTTGGCTCTGCAGCAGGTTGGTGCTTGTGAATCTGCCCCTTGCAGCCATCCCGCTTGCTTTCGTGGCCTGCCGACGACCACTCAACCGTGTCTACCGTGCGGCTGAACCAAGCAGCTGCAGAGCCGGAACAGCTTTATCGCCTACTCTGCCGCCATACTGCACCGCATCTTGGTAGGTATGTGTGGAGTGCGGATGTGAGAAGCCGGCCCTGCACGAACCCTGCGCCTTCTCACCGTCAAGCCAGTTTCCATGTCTTGTACGGAGTACTGTGAAGCCAAACCAGAGATCAAGGCCCGTGGTGGTGTATGTATGTATGTACTGGTTCGAGCAGGGGATGCCATCGTTGGAAGAATCATCGGCGAACAACAACACGGGGTCCGAGGGCGCCAATTGATGCGGGCATGGAATCATTGAATCTTGATACGGGCGCGGCATCAACAAGTACATTGATGTAATAAACACGACGGACGTCACACGGCATCCGATGCCAGCAATCATCTGTACGGACACGCACACATGCTGCTTCAATGTAATCGATGCCACACACACACACTCACGGGGGCACGCAAAGATAGGGGCTCCTCACCTGTGCTGCTGCTGCTGCTGCTAGCACACACACGAAACCGTGTGCGGCTCGAATCGGGAGGTCCGCTGCCCTGATGGGCTCGTATCCGGCCCATGTTAATCAGTTGGCAATCCATACTTGGTACATACATACGGGGAGATCGGCTCCAAGGCGTGGGTAGCCGGACGTGCAGTCGGATTGCGGATGCGCTGCTGCAGCTACTGGACTCGTGCATTTGGCGAGTCTTGGTCCCAGTGAATTTGACAATGGAAGAGCCAATCTTAATCTCATTCAGTGATATCATGTCGATTCCACCACATGTCGAAATATATGGATGTCTATTTCTGGCAAGGCATCCTCAGACAGAATGTCATGTTGACTAAGACAAGCCTAACCTACAGACAGACAGACAGACAGCACGAGAAATCAGCTTTCCATTTCTCACTCCTCCTTACGCAACACCAACAAATCAATCAATCTCATCAGGGCAATGCGTCCATCCAGAACTCCCACTTGCCAGGCGCGGAACCCACAGCTACCGCTAGGGGGGCTCCAGCTGGCCAGTTAGTGCAGAGTCTGGCCTGCAGCGTTCCTGCGAGGCGGAGGGCTGACGGTGATGCCAGTGGATGCCCATTGCCGCACCGCCTCCCCCCCAAGCTGAAAATAGCAGCACCATATTTCCCGCCTCAGCCTGGTCTGGTCTGGTGCCACTTTGCGGGTGCTCGTGTGTTGTGTGCGTGTACCCTAAGGTAATATCACGGAAGTGAATTGAATTCAATCGAATTATCTGGTACGAGTACCTACTGTAAGTTGTAAGTCTGCTGTTGTTTTGATTTTGATTTTTATACGAGTGCCGCTGGCTGATGCTTGGCAGCAAGTTGAGCATTACAGATATAATACGAGTACCTTGCCTGTACTGTGGCACATACATGTATCAGTACTTGCGCAATAGTCCCATTCTCACCCACAACAACAGCACCCCTCCTGTATCGGTACCGACAGCTGCCAGGGTTTGGGCCTTGTTAAGCTCCTCCCACTAATGCGCCCCTGATGGGCTTTTTTCTCGGTTTTGGAGGGGTGGGCGGGCCACAGCATGCACGGCTAGAGGCAGCACGACGTCAGCCAGGAGAAAAAGCCCGTCTTGCTGATCATTAGGAGGTACGGGCTGGATACTTGACGACGACCCAAACAACAATACAATCCGGCGTAGTCCAGCAGGTACTCGCCGTGTGGAGAGCAGGTCCGCTGCCATCTGCAGTACTCGTAGTACAAGTACCAAGGCCAAGTACCTGCGTATGCACCAAAGCAGAAGAAGCTTCTCTCCTATTGATCCCTCCACGTCCTTTGGTCATCGTCTCCTTTTATACTTGACTGCAGCTTTCCCTTGCTTCCTGTCCTCTGCTCTTCCTCTCGACATCATCATTTCTTCTTCTTCTTCTCTCCTCCCCCAGATACCGCAACTCAATTCGCTCGCTTGAGTCTCCATTACCATCTTCTACCATCTATCAGCCTATTAATATCTGTTCCTTTTTTTTCTGCTTGTACTCGTACTCCATAGATATCCCCAAACTCACACAATGGAAGCCGTCAAGAACGTTCTGCGCAAGGCCACCAATGGCGCTGCAAAGCCCGCCCCTTCGGCCGAGGCTGTTTCCCAGCTCAAGGAAAAGTACACCAAGGCTGGCCAGGAGCACGTCTTCACATTCTACGACTCTCTGAGCACTGACGAGCAAGCTACGCTCTTCGAGCAGCTCTCCGGCTTTGACCCCGTCTACATCAACGAGATCACCGATCGAGCGCTGCACCCCCCGCAGGTCGATGAGACTGCTGTCAAGCTCGAGCCCCTGCCCGAATCCGCCTGTGCCAGTATCCTCGACTCGAGCTCTGACGATATCAACAAGTGGTACGAGTCTGGCCTTGACCTCATTGGCAGCAACGAGGTTGCTGTCGTGCTCATGGCCGGTGGCCAGGGCACCAGACTGGGAAGCTCTGCGCCCAAGGGCTGCTTCGACATTGGCCTGCCCTCGCACAAGCCCCTCTTCCAGATCCAGGCCGAGCGCATCCGCAAGGTTGAGGAGCTGGCTGCCAAGAAGGCTGGTGTTGACAAGGTCGCTGTCCCCTGGTACGTCATGACCAGCGGACCTACCCGCGGACCTACCGAGGAGTTCTTCGCCTCCAAAGACTACTTTGGCCTTGCCAAGGAGAACATCATGATCTTTGAGCAGGGTGTCCTGCCTTGCATCTCCAACGAGGGCAAGATTATCCTGGAGGACAAGGGCAAGGTTGCCGTCGCCCCCGATGGCAACGGCGGACTCTACCAGGCCCTCGTCGTCTCTGGCGTTCTCGACGACATGCGCAAGCGCGGCATCAAGCACATCCACGCCTACTGCGTCGACAACTGCCTGGTCAAGGTTGCCGACCCCGTCTTCATTGGCTTCTCTGCCTCGTTGAACGTCGACATCGCCACCAAGGTGGTCCGAAAGCGCGATGCCACCGAGTCCGTCGGCCTGATCCTCACCAAGAACGGCAAGCCCGACGTTGTCGAGTACTCGGAGATTGACGCGGAGACTGCCGAGGCCCGCGACGCCAACAACTCGGAGCTGCTCAAGTTCCGCGCCGCCAACATTGTCAACCACTACTACTCATTCAGCTTCCTGGAGAGCATTCCTCAGTGGGCGCACAAGCTGCCCCACCACGTTGCCCGCAAGAAGATTCCCGCCACCGACCTGGAGACGGGCGAGCTGATCAAGCCCGCCAAGCCCAACGGCATCAAGCTCGAGCAGTTTGTCTTTGACTGCTTCCCTCTGCTGGCCCTCGACAAGTTTGCCTGCATGGAGGTGAACCGCGCCGACGAGTTCTCCCCCCTCAAGAACGCCAGCGGCACCGGACAGGACGACCCCGAGACCAGCAAGGCCGACATCATGAACCAGGGTCTCCGCTGGGCCCAGGCCGCCGGCGCCACCGTTGTTTCAGATGGAGGCATCGAGGTGTCTCCCCTGATCAGCTACGTAAGTTGTCACTTCATTCCTAGCGGTACATCCAGCCTGATACTAACGATGATTCGCAGGGTGGCGAGGGACTTGAGCACCTCAATGGCAAGACCATCGTGGCTCCGGCCGTGCTGGAGCTGGAGAAGGAGTAAGCGAAGAATAAAAGAAAAAAAGGGTACCGGAATATTTGTTTTAATGATTTTTTTTTTTCTATTTTAATATCAGCGTTGGTTAGCACTAGAGTAATGTTTTAGTGGCACGGGCCTGGATGAATTTACGAGGCTACTGCGGCGAACAAGGCCGCATCTCCTCTGTCGAGCAATCTGCAGATGAAGCAAGTGGAAGCAAGAAATAAAGAGTTTGGAATCTTGTTGGCATGTGGAATATGATGTGATTCCCTTGAGCTGCTTGATTGAAATACAAGACTTTTTTCCCAATCACATTCTATGAAAGCAATGTAAAGCATTGTGGTGAAATCTGGCGAATCGACTGTAGTCTATTTCTACTGTTTTGTTCTTTCGCTTCCAAGCTTCCAAGAAAAACAAAACCCGTCACTGTGTATGTATGTACATGTATGAATCTAGATTCTATCCCCTTTGTGGTATAATCCCTTCTTTTTTGTTTACTCCATCTCGGTGATGTACTTCTCCGCCTCCAGAGCAGCCATGCAGCCCGTACCGGCGCTGGTAATGGCCTGGCGGTATCGCTTGTCCTGGACATCGCCGGCAGCGAAGACGCCGGGGATGCTCGTCTCGGTGGTGCCGGGCTTGGTGACGATGTAGCCCTCGGAGTCGGTGTCGACCTGGCCCTTGACGAGGGCGGTGGCCGGGTCGTGGCCGACGGCGTAGAAGAGGCCGTTTGCCTCGACCGTCTCCTCCTCGCCGGTGACGACGTTCTTGACGACCAGGTGGCTCATGAGGCCGTCGTCGCCGCCCTTGACCTCGGTGGCGACCGAGTTGAAGCGCACCGTGACCTTGGGGTGCTTGAGCAGGCGCGTGGCCATGGCCTTGCTGGCGCGAAGAACATCGCGGCGCACCAGCACGGTGACATGGGAGCCGTACTTTGTGAGGAAGGTAGCCTCCTCAGCGGCAGAGTCGCCGCCGCCGATGACGAAGAGGGGCTTGTTGCGGAAGATGGGCACGGCGCCGTCGCAGACTGCGCAGGCGGAGATGCCGTTCTGCCAGTACTTGTCCTCGCCGGGGAGGTCGAGGCGGCGGGCCGACGCGCCGGTGGCGATGATGACAGAGTCGGCCGTGTGCGTCTCGTCGGGGTTGAACTCGGTCGAGAACTTGAAGGGGCGCGAGGAGAGGTCGAGCTTGGTGACGGTGTCGGTGACGATTTCGGTGCCGAAGCGCTCGGACTGGGCGCGCATGTTGTCCTGGAGGGAGAATCTGCGTGAGTACATGTCCGTACATAAAAGCAACAGGACAAGAAGATGGCGTCGTTGCAAAAAACTCACCATCAGCTCCTGGCCCATGATGCCCTTGGGGAAACCGGGAAAGTTTTCAATCTCGGTCGTCGTCGTCAATTGGCCACCGGCAGCGGTGCCGTTTGCCATGAAGCCCTCATACAGGACAGCTGTCATCGCCCCAACAGTTTAGCGCATGCCGTTGTATTTCATTCCATCGTAAGCAAACTTACGCTTCAGCTCAGCTCTGGCCAGATAGATGGCGGCGGTATGGGCCGCGGGGCCAGATCCAATGACTACAACGAAAGGTTAGCCTCGGCATCGCAAAACTCCTAGACGACTCTCCCCATGGATGGCCGTCTCAATCGCAAATAAACGCCAGTAGAGCAGAACATACCGACAACCTTGCTATGCATTTTTCTCGCTCCGTGTTCAACAGGCTTGGTGGGGTTCTTTGTGAATGTGGTGGCGGCAGCGGCAATCGAAAGCCCAGCACTCGAACGCAGCGTTCGTCGGAAAGTTGAGGCGAACAGTTTGGCGACTTTTAGTCGAAAGAATACGGGAGAAAAAGAGGAAAGAGACGAGACGACGGCAAAGACGGGGTATATATAGATGGCGGTTTAGATTCTATGGACGCGTGAATCCCTTATACAAGATGCAGAAAGGCAAAACGATGGGCAGAGGAAAAATAGCACGGACGAGTTCGGCGCCATGGCGGGGCTCGGCCGTGAGTTGCAGAACTGGACAGAAGCCGCATCTCGTCTTAGTAACCCTGGCACACAGCTTCCGGGCGGTCAGCCGCTAATACCTCGCCATACCGTAGTCCACAGGAATCAAGCACAAGCAAGACAATTGAAGGCTGTGTGCTTGGATTTCTAAGCCCCCCCGGCACCGCAGACGCCGCTCCCGACTGGTGGCACAAGGTTGGACCTGGAATCGCAGCCTGTCAGGGTTGACAAATCCCAAGTTGCCTGATGTTTCGACGCTCAAAAGATTTGGGCTCCTGGGTTTGCGCTGCACTGCGGTCGGATGACGTCCCGGCGCGGAAACTGGAATCTTTTTGCGAGATATCCAAAACCTCCCCCCTCCCCCTATTTCCCCCGTCCATGTGCCCCCTCATCGCTGCCCGTCCTCGGTGCCGTCGCGCATGCCAAACTTGAGCCCAAGGCCGCTTATATCTCGTTTGAAGAACTTTCCAAAATTTCTCAGATTTTCATTGATCGTGGCCTTGTCTGAGCCGCTTTGCCCAGTGTTGCTAATGTCCCTCGCCGCGCTCAGCAGCTTCTCGCCCAACGACCCCGCGTCGAACCTTGCTGCTGAGCCGCCTCCCAATGAAGATGAAGCAGTGTTGATTGCGCCCATGGCACCAGTGCTGCTGAGACTCGACGTCAGCATCAATGGCGTCAGGAGCGGCGAGTTTTGTGCGAGTTTCTCATTGGAGCTGCTGTCGCGGTGGATGCCAAACAGCTCAATCAGGTGAACCTGGTCCATCTTGCGCACCCCCTTGAGATCCAGGATCTTCTTGAAGTTTGTATCTGAGCGATCTGCAATGTGAATGAGGTACGCCTGCACAAGGCCTTCCGGAGGCGATTGGCGAACTTGCAGTGTCTTGAGCAGAGGGTCCATCCGATTCATGCTTTGCTCGACTCTCCTCACAAACGTAGCGGACGGTGCTTGCTGCGCTGGCGATGGGTTGTGATAGGACAGCAGGTTCCCAAACGACTTTGTGAGTGCATACTTGTCAACGAGCATCTGGTACAGTCCTGGGTTAGCTCAATTTACGAGGCAAGCCCCTATTCTCCCCTTCTCTCTTACCTGCTGTGCCCCAACCTCGGATATCGGCCGACACTGGACAATATTGTTGATAAAGGCCGTCACCAGATGATCCACCAGGTTGTCGCAGAACGCTCTTGCGTACTGCTGCTTGGTAACAATGGCCAGAATCTCCTCCGTCTTGTCGTTGACATGTTTGACGAGCTCACCCACCCAAGAGCTCTGGTCGCCTGCGCTGTCCATGGTGCTCCAGTTTGTATTCTTCATCTCCCGCCAGACGCCCTCGCAGTCCACCTCAACAATGCGTACCAAAGCCAGCACGGCGGCGCTCGCCACACCCAGGAAAGCGTCTGACTGTGACGATAGGTCGACCTTGGACACCAGCTCCGAGTCGATGCGCTTCTTGATGTTCTCCTCCAGTTGGTTCGTATTGATGTGCCAGAAATCCGCCGTATTCAGGACCATGACGGCGTCCTGCATGGATGGACCCTTCTGCCCGGTCGACTGCAGTTTCCGTAGCAGTACCTGCTGGGCATACTCGTCCAAGTATTTGGCCAGTGTCTTTGAGAGATCCAACAGGCGGTCGCTCGTGGATAGCTTCGCGCATTGGGATAGAGTTAGTTTGTAGAAATGGAAAAGTTCCAGAGCCGAGGAAATGACGGCCTGTGGCGTGAATTCTTCCTCGGGGGGGATGAGTGGCTGCGTGCGGTACTTGGGTATCATGGCGGCCAGCTGCTTGTCCTGCGACTCGACCCAGAGGCTCAGATAGGGCTCAAAGGCCACCGATATCAGCCCATTGAATGTCTGCGACTTCTCCTCCGTCGAGCTTAGCGTGTCGATGCTGGCCCTTGGGTCGTTGGAGAAGTGCTTCTCCAGGCTCTGTTCGAAATTGAGCGTTTCTTGCAAGCACGCGAGAAGCAGGTTGACGTCAATCTTGTTGCCGTCTGGGCGCCGCATGCTACGCTCCAGGATGCCCTTGAAGTCATCCCGCGTGCCGTCGCAAAAGGCAGTGGCCAGAGTCTCGTTAACGCGCCAGTGCGGAGGGAAAATGGCGGCATGGTCGTCCTCGTGCGTCTTCATCATGCGCTTAAACCACGCATATCTTCGTCCGATGTTGTCTAGATTACCCGCCTCGTCGTTGCCCCGGAATACCTGGCGGTACTCTCGCAGCTCCGTGTTGATGTACCAGCCGACAATCCTGGATTTCGCCGAGTCTCCCAGAGCGTCCATGACGAGGCAGGCTTCCACCAAGGTTCCCCTCTTGGCACTGACCTCTCCCTTTGTAAAGGCCATTTCGAAATCCTCGCAGACCTGCTCCAGCAGCTCCCTCTGCAGCTCGGACACCTCCCGACTCAGCGTCGCGATCTGCTCGATGCTCCTGTAGCTGTTGAAGTGCTTCATCAGCTGCAGCACCGCCTGCAAGAGGCCGGCACACTCCCGATACTGCCTCGTCTTTGCAAGGCCCCTCAGCTGCTCGTACGCCGTCGTGAGCATCTGCAGCCGCTTCAGCGCCGTCATGCTGAGCGTCAGGTTCTTCTTGGTATTGTCCAGCCTCTTGATGTCCGCCGTCATCGAGGTGATGTTCTGCTCCGTCTCTATCGCCCGTGACCGCACCGTCTCAATCTTGCGAAACAGCTGCGCAAGCTCCGTCTGCGCGGACCGCATTCGCTCCAGGCTCGAGTCCTGTTCGTAGGCCTGGGCCAATTCGAGGGTGTTGATTTCGTACGAAAGATCATCTTGGCGGTGCTTGAGTGCCTGAGAGACTTGGCTTATGGACGAGACGGCGGACGGATGCGAAAACAGGAGGTTGAGGTGGTCAATGGGGTCGTAGTCGACTGAGCCACCATCTTCATGTTAGTTGCGAACAGCTTGTCATTCGGCCGGCGACTCACTTGCGTCGAGACTTGCGGCAGAGGACCCTGCCAGAGAGCCATTCATAGTTATGAGTGTTGATTAGAAAATGGATGATAACAGTACAGCAAGATAAGAGATGGCAGCAGCTTTTGTTCAGCGATGGATGATGCGAATTGTGTAAAGCCGGTGTTAACCTGGGCCAGGCTGCGACTCGTTTATCCAGCAACTTTAAATGTTCTTGGTACCAGGTACAGAGTGCGGGTAGCTCCTGATGCTGCAAGAGCCGGGGCGGCCAAGAGGGGACTAGTCTGGGCGTTTCTTATTCAAGTTAAAGTGGGTCGTCCTTCTTGTTAGTCTCATGGCTTCTTCAAGATGACACTGCAAATGAAACCATGGGAACTACACTGACATGGGTAATATGAATGTTTAGATTATTTATACAAGGCGGCTCTTTGGAACCCACAAGTTCATGGAGACTCAAGTGTTGAAATGGAGAGCATATGGCAGCTGCTCTGTATGCTGTATTGACTTAGTACTTACCTGATGACAGGCTACCTCGGTACGTGTATTGCCTTGACCTATCTCGCCGTGAGGCATTATATATATGGCCTCAACTCCTCTTGATGCGTTCCTGACGCACGCCTTTATTCCTCCTCGGCATACTTGTCAAATTCGACGCTTTCCTTCTCCTTGACCGTATCCTTGCCCTTCTTCTTCATGGAGAAGCGCCACCCGCTCATCCGGCTCTCCCTTGAGTCTCTCGATTTAGAGGGGCCGAGCGAAGGGCTGCTTGCCAAGCTGTCAAAGCTTCGGCCAAGCTGAGCAGCGTCCTCGCCTAGATCGTCGATATCGCCGATGCTAGATCGGTGGTCTACAGACATATTTCTATCCGAATTCGTGGCGCTACCGGGTCCTTTCTTAAAGAGCCCCGAGTCTTTGCCTAGTCTAGTCGACAGGCCAAACTTGCTGGAGCTTCCCTTGCGGAACAGTTTCATGACGACGTTGTCTTGATCTTTGGCGGCAGAGTCAGCGTTGGAGTTGAGATCAGATGGCGTGTTGGATAAAGTCGAGCCAAGCATCAGCGAATCGTGGGACTCGGCAACTGAGCCCTGAGTGTGGATAGAATTAGTGTCCCGAGACATTGATGCCTCCGATGGGAAATCATCCAGTCCATGGGGATATTCTGTGTCCTTGGCCTTTTCTTCCTTGGTCTTGTCCTTGCTCTTATCCTTGCTCTTAGACTTGTCAGCACCGCGGAAAAAGTTGCCCATGAATGTCGGGGCTGTCGGATTCAGACGCTGGTTGATAGATTTCAACGCCGTTGGCGGACGGGAACCGATGACACCAATCTGGCTAGGCGAAGTCTGCGGGTCAAGCAAGTCATCATCATCGAGTATGACATCTTCGGCGGACGCCAGGGTGGTGGTCAGGATGGATGGCGATCCATGAATTGACGGGCGCCTAGAGCCGCTCCTAGAGGGCCATCGATTGTCAGGCGACCACAGCCGGTTTTTGGTGCTTAGCAAGCCTCCCTGCTCTCCCTGCACTCCCCAGATGGAGCCGCTGTCTGTGGACGGCCGTGGCAGGTCGATGGAGTTTATGGACGGCGGCCGGGATCCGTCAGCGTCTCTATCGACAAATGCGCCACCGCTTGAGTTGCCAAATGGAATTAGCCGGCGTGCCGAGAACGGTCGGGATGTCGAAAAGGGGATTCCAGCAAAGCTATCCGGCCCAGTCGAGTTGCGGTTCATCCAGGAGGAAAAGTTTATCTTTCGGCGATTTTCCAACACCTCCTGCTCGTCCGTTCCTCGAGGGAAAGATTGGCTCTGCCCGGGCTTGAGCGACCCGATAGCTGGTCCCAGTTCATCCGCAGGCTTAGCGCCCCTATTACGTAGCGCCGCCAAAAGGTTGGACAGCCTATGGCCAGTGGCGGGAGGAGAAGTCGCAGAGTGATTCAACCCCAGCGAAGTCACAGACGGCCGCCTGTCGCGGGTTTCATTGTATTGGGGGAACGGTAAATTGCTCGAAGAACCATGAGGGCTTGCGAATATGTTAAAGGGCGGGCTTGCAGAAGCCGGTGACTGAATGTTGTCGTCGTCATCTGCGTGGATAGGTTCAGGCAGGAGATTGTCTTCGGGGTCCAAGTCAGGCTCTTCCATTTCGTCAAAGATGTTAGAAGGGAGAAATGAGCGAGCTGCCGACGGACTCAGCGGCCCGTTGGCCTCCCTAAGTTCAGCTTCCGTCTGGGGCTCGCCATGGCCATGAGCCGCCACGTCCATAAACAGAGCTGGGCCAAATCCAGCATTGGAGAAGCCGGCAGGCGGTTGAAAGGTAGGGTCAGAGGGAACAATCGGGCTTGGTGACAGATTTTCGGGCATCGGGACGCCGTGTTGGCTTAGACGCCTAGGTCGAGCGGGCGGAGACATGTCAAAGTCCGCATTGGGGTTGGGAGCGACTCCCTGGTTGAAGAATTCGAGGTTGGCCTGCTCCATCCTCAACTGCTTCGTCACCATGTTGATCTGTTGGTCAAGCTCGTAGGATCTCTTGGCTTCCGCCACCCACCGAGCATGCAGTTCCTTTCTCCTGGCCTCCCACTCCCTCCTCAACCTCAGGTCTTCCTCCTTCCACTGCTCATCGTGCGCATCGGGAAGCTGCTCTCGAGCAGCTTTGAGATCCTGCAATTGTTTCCCCTTGTCTTTCAACTCTGCCTCAAGCTCGGCACACTTATCCAAAAGCTCAGTATTAATCTCGTCGAGCTTTCGCACATCCTTGTCCCTCTTCTCCGCCAAGGCAGCCTTTTGCGCCTCAAACCCTTCACGATCCCTTTTCATGCGCTGGATCTCAGACTCGAGCTTGGAGACATTATCTCGCACTTTTGATTTTTTGGCCTCCTTGTCCCGCAATTGCTGCTCCTTTTTTGCTCGCTCCTTCTCCGCCGCTCTCATCTGCTCCATCGTAATTCTCACCATGGCCTTGAGTTGGGCCGTCTGCTCCTCCTTCTCCTTCAACATCTGACGCTTACGCTCCTTTTCCTTTTTCAACTCCTCTTCCTGTTGCTGCGCCTCGGACTGTTCCTTTGTGTAAAGGGCCAATGTGTCCTCGATTTCCTTTCTAATGCCTTCGAATTTACAATTCAACTCGTCAAGCGACAGTTCGGGGCCATCGAGAATTGGGAGCTTGATGTGAGGCTGGTCCATGCTCGCGACAGAAGGCGAATGGCGACGATTTATTGTGTTGCGCCTCTGCCCTGGCACGGTACCGTTGGCATCGCGAGAGTTGGCCGAGTTACCGTCAAGAACAGGGGCGGCTTCGACCGATGGTACCGGGAATTGGGCATCGTCAGAGTCGTCGCTTTCATCATCGCCAGGGATGATTCGAGGCTGGTCCGGATCCGTAAAGCTAGTAGGCAGTCGCGAGTTGCCCAGAAGTGGTCTCCCATCCTTGCCAAATGTGCGCAATCGTAAAAGGGCACTGCCGGCTTGGAAATTGTTCGGACCCACGGCAACAACGCGAATGTTGTAGAAATGGTTCGGCTTCAGCCCCGTCACCGTAATGGCCACCTCGTTGCCTGGGGAATCGCCCACTATTGTCCAGAAAAGGTCAGATTACAGACATGGGACAGATTGGAGTATTCTCATGCCAGCGAATACGTACCATGCACTCCGTTGACTTGGATAGAATATTTCTGCACAGGTCGATTGCTCGTCGGGCGAGTCCAGCTGAGAGTAGCCGCATCGGATCGAATTCCAGCCAGACTGACATCGGGAGGTTCGGGGATGTCGACACCTAGGATGTTGATGAGTTCGGGAACGGGTTTCCAGAGGGTTTGCCACCCCCGGTGAAGCAGCCTGGACATGGACAAGTCAGCAACGGCAACGGCAGCAGCAACAGCAACAGCTCGAAATGGACAGCGACGGACCAGAGCACGGCTCCGAGAGTGAGCGCCATCTTGAAGTGCTGGGCTAGCAGCGCATCGAGCTGGTAGTCGACAATGGCGTCGTGGGCGCTTGCGTACATGCGCGCGGCGAGCTGGCGAGGATCGACGAGGACGGCGGAGGCGCTGACGAGGATATACAGGGCCTTGCGGTGGAAGGGCTGAGGACTACCAAGCCCCCAAAAGCCGACAGCGCTGAGGGAGAGAAGGGTCAGGGCTGGAAGCTCCCATGACATGTTCTCAGATGGACTTAGCCAGAAATGCCGACCCAGGCGGGAGGATGTCGGTAGTTGGAGGTTTGGAGGCGGGAGAAAAGAAGCAGCAGGCGACCCCAGTAAAGCCGGGCCGCCGATTGGCCGGCTAGCAGGGCTGGCTCTGTTTTTCTTTCCTTTTTTTCTCTGCCACTGTGTAGACGCCGTGCAAAGATGACAAGCTGGCACGGACAAGAAGCCACCTAGTGATTTCAATCCGAACCAGCGAAATGTGCTGTAATGCACTTCACGGCGCAGAGAGCTTCGGTAGGAGCAGCCAAGGACCGCACTGTGCTGCTAATTGGAAGAATCCTGGCAGCAAAACCAACAACCTCAATTAGTCTCTGCCAAGGAGGTTAGCAGCCTGGGTGCCAAGCTGGGGAGGCAGTAGTCGAGCTCGAAGATGGACGCCGTACGAGACTCGGAGTTTGTGGTGCAAGACGCTACTTGGTGTATTCAGGCTGAACATGGATGTGTAAACCGGATGGCGTGGCGTCGGAGAGGCACTGTGAACGGTACCTATGTTGTAAAAGACAGTGCCGGCGCCACTCGAGCTTTTGCAGTTGGAAAAGGGAGTTCTAAAAATGGATCCAAGGTTGAAGATTAGTGTTGTTCGCAAGGAAAATAAAAAAGGGAATAAAATTGACGTGCATAAGGCCTTATCGTATCGGCAAAAAAAAAAAAAAAAAAAAAAACTGAGCAAGACTCTGCGAATGACACCAGGAAATGTATGGAGTGGACCTTGTGTGGCGATCCTTGCTAGGGCAATGGGAGGCTGCCGGTTGATGAGTTGATCTGCGAGATGAGCCGCGGTTGTTGCTTTGGGAAGCCCTCGAGTTTTCAAGATACAAGGCAGCAGGAGTTGTAGAGGTAAATGCATCAAATTGTTGTGATATCTATCGCCATTGCCCTGTCGTAGCGAGGAGGAAACGTGAAAGGTTAAATACATGTACATGCACTCGTACTCTCTCCACTGGGGGCTGCCTGCATACCTACCTAGTATCGACCACTTGAAGCCGCGAGTTTCACGGGACATGATGCACGGCTGTCAACATACACGGGAGGGGAAGGCCGAGGTGCGTTTCGTACTACCACGTCATTTACAAGCACGGTCTGAGCGGTGACTGTGGACAAGCAACGGCCCTGGCTTCTGTTGACGAGTCGTTGATGAGTGGTTGGAGTGGTTGGTTAGCCTCGAGGTCGAAGACCAATTGCAGAAGAAATGTGCACACAAGAATTTGCGTTAGGTTTTGTCAATATACCACCACAGTTTCTTGGATCCATTTCTACGTTGCAATTAAGGCTACCCATGCCTTGGCCATGGAAGCACATGTACGGAGTAAAGAGCAGCCAATCTAGGTACGATTATCATGTACTACCCAGGGAAGACTGGATTCGGAGAGAATTTCTGGACACAAATACACGGGTGGAAAACAACGGCCGTGCACTGCCATCTAGACGGATACCTGCTTTGTCAAGTAGTATTGCTATATCAAGTCTCAAGCTGTGTAACCTTCGGAAGCAAGTGTGCTAATGGCATGAAGCTCAAGTCGGTGAACAGCTATTGCACTATAGCTACTAAAAGATCTGAGGATGTCGTCAGCTCAGCTCTACGTTGCTATTGTCTTACTTACCTATACCAAGCAAGCTTTCGCAGCTTACATGTGTAGGTATGAAAACTCTATAGGCTAGAGAGTGCTGGTTATAGATAAGGTTTCCAAGCCCAGCCACAGCTTTTGTTTGCGCCAAGTATCGTGGAGTTGCTCGTTCAAGTCTTTCTCTTACAGACGTCGCTTGCTCACCCGGCTGCAAGGGTCAATATCCCCCTACATACATCTGCATTTGTCTACGAACTGTAACCTGACTGACTAACCTTCTGTAAGGATACTCTACCATTGACGTCAGCGTGCCTTTTTTGGCCATTATTTCACTATGATGTTTGTGTGATGGGCTCTATTGAGATCAGCGTGCGAACTGGATCAACATCCATGTAGAGCCTCTCATTACCCCTCCTAATTCCCTCATCCATTTGGTCTGGGGAAGTAAGCCCCAAACAGGAAAAAAACAAGAGAAAGGTCTTGGTAGGGAGATGCTGTCTTACACAAGCACAGATGAGAAGAGACAATGACCTCCACAAGCATGTGTCAAACCGTATGCCCCTTACCTTAGTGCATACTTATTGATGTATAAATACCAGTGAGCTGCACATGTAGTAAGCTGATGATATTGGCAGACCTCCTTGGAGTCACCCGCAAAGCCCAGGCTCCAGTCATCTACGATCTGAGCCATACTGCTTGTAGTCGATAACCAGCAGGACGGTGTTTGGGGGGGAAGCAAGCAAAGGATCAGCCCCGGCTCGACGACTCATCTCTGGCATGCTTGGTCTGTCAGGTGAGCCTCCTGGTAATACGGGATGATGGCCCCGTCGCGGATGCTTGCACGAGAAGAGCCGCTAGAATCCTTCAGTGTGAGCGTGTGAGGCCAGTCATCAAAAGAGGCAAAAGGCCAATGGAAGCCTGGAACCTCGGCTTGTTGGGGGTTGCTTTATTCCGTGAGCTATTACGTTGTTCTTTTGCAATTTTCTCGCCTGATGTCCCATGGCAATGGTTGAGCACATGATGGATCCGTGGTTCGGCAACGCCAAGTCCCCAGTACTTGGGGGTACCCCGGATTCGCCGCGCGATGTTCCGCCTTTTCCAAGGGCCTTCCACGGGGGCCTCAGGGCTGCCAAATCTCGCTGGGCCGCCAAATCTCGCTGGATCCCCAAGGCCCCCTTGACCCCCCCGTCAGCGGCCTGCCTACTGCGGTAAACGTAAACCTCCTGAAGGGCTGCTGGAGGTGCCAACGGAGCGAGTCAAACCCGGAACGGAGAGTACAGCGCAGGTACCCTGTACATGGTCCTTGCCGGGCGCGCCCCCCACAGCGCTTGTCAAACGGATGAATTTGGCCCAAGCCTTGGATCATGTGTGTGCCTGCAGCCGAAGCGCAGCTTGTTGGATCAACGGACAAGCAGCACGTTCTCAACAATTGGCGGCCCGCTTTGCCACCTTTTCCCCGGGGGATTTCTCATCAATATGTGTATGTATATGTGTATTCTGACATCGTGGTTTGCCTTGTTCTGAACTTCACGATCCTCTCGATCTGCGGCCCATGTTTCAGCGGCCCATCCATTGCGTGCATTTTCAGTTTCTGGTGACGGACCGCTAAACAACCGACGCACCGCCCAAAAGTGCCCATAATTTCACATGCCAGGGAAGCGCGCCGTCTGAAACCGACGTCACCACCGGCATCCCAACAAAGATCCACCCCGTGCCAGGGTCCCCCAATTCTTCTCCGTTTGCCCTCCGTTTGCCATTTCATACAAAGTCGACCGAGTGCCCAAAGAGACCTGCAGGCCAGGCTGCTCGCCCAATTGTCCCGTCGTCCTCTCGGAAACGTGTTTCGCAAAGTACAAGCACGGGATACCACTCCGTAGTACTACTAGTAGGTATAGGCAGCGTTTGGGGGCGGATCGATACCAGACCCGTTTGCAGTTCGGCACGATGCAGTACGTGCGAAACCTCAGCGACTCGGTTTCCACGGCCTGGAATTCCATCAACCCGGCCACGCTCAGCGGTGCCATTGACGTGATTGTCGTCGAGCGCGATGATGGCACCTTGGCTTGCTCGCCCTTCCATGTCCGCTTCGGCAAGTTTTCGCTCTTGCGCCCGTACGAGAAGAAGGTCGAGTTCCGCATCAATGGCTCCAAGCAGCCCTACTCCATGAAGCTGGGCGAGGGCGGCGAGGCCTTCTTCGTCTTTGAGACGTCTGATTCTATCCCGGAATCGATGCAGACGTCCCCGCTGGTTTCTCCCGCAAGCAGCCCGCCTTTTGGGCCGGCAGATGATGCCTCGTCCGCCCTGCAAGAGCCGGACACTCTGGAGCTTGACGGAGAGCCAGCAAAGGCCCGTCGCCCATCGCCCGCCATTATCCAGCCCGATGAGAACGGTACGTCTTCTGTGTTTAAGTAGTGAGGATTCCATTGCTCACTATAGTCACAGGCATGATTACGCCTCTGTCGTCCTCCCCGCCGCTCTCCAGCTCCCATCCTGGCCCTGGCGGTGACTGGCGCGGGGCCTTCGACCGACCTCACAGCGACGACATCTTGAGAAAAACCACACGACACAATGACGAAGCCATTTCGGACAACGAAAGCCCTTCCGAGTCTGAACGGTCACACAGCCCTCCGATGCTTGGACCCACGGAGGCCATTGCACGCGCTAGGGCCTTGTCCAAGGGATTGTCTGCGGTCAACATTCCAACTCACATTACCGAGACGGGAGACCTTATGCTGGACATGACGGGCTTCAAGAGCAACGAGGAGGACATGCTTCGTGCCGAAGTCCTTGCACGCAACATTCTTTCTGAGGAAATGGACGGCAACTATGACATCGGAGCCTTGTTTGGGTTTGATGAAGAGGGCAACCTTTGGGTCTACAGCAGCGAAGACGCCAAGCAGGCCGCCATGAACAAGACTATTGAGTCGTCATTGCAAGCACACCGCCGCGCGGTTGCTGCCGACGCCATATCGGATCCGGGCTACCAAAGCGATGGCAGCGACGTCACCACCGCACCACACATTCCCTCTCACCGGCGTTCAGAGTCTGATGCTGGTCCTGGCGGCATGCACACGCCCCCTCGAAGCCCGACCGGCTCCCTTCAGCCCCCCAAGAGCTACGCTAAGACACTTCGATTGACTAGCGATCAGCTGAAGGACATGAGCCTCAAGTACGGGGAGAACTCGATGAGCTTCACAGTCAACCGAGCAACGTGCGCGGCCAACCTGTATCTGTGGAAGCACGATACGCCCGTGGTCATTTCGGACATCGACGGCACCATCACCAAGTCGGATGCCCTCGGTCATGTGCTCAACATGATTGGCCGAGACTGGACTCACTCTGGCATCGCAAAGCTCTATAGCGATATTGCCCTGAATGGATACAACATCATGTACCTGACGAGTCGCTCGGTCGGACAGGCCGACACGACTCGGGCCTACCTGAACAACATTGTCCAGGAGGGCTTCAAAATGCCCCACGGCCCAACCATTCTGTCTCCCGATCGGACCATGGCTGCGCTGCGCCGCGAGGTCTATCTACGAAAGCCTCACGTGTTCAAGATGGCAACCTTGCGAGACATTCGAAACCTGTATGGCCCGGACGGCGGTCCCTTCTACGCCGGGTTTGGCAACCGTCTCACAGACCAGATTTCCTACCGAACGGTGGATGTGCCACGAACCCGCATCTTCACCATCAACTCCAACTCGGAAGTATCGCTTGACCTCCTGAGCCTTAACAAACTCAAGATGACCTATGTCAATATTAATGAGGTTGTGGACCACTATTTCCCCCCTGTCGACACCCTGGTCAGGGGTGGCGGGGAGGATTACACCGACTTCATGTACTGGAGAGATGACCCCCTCCAGATTGATGATTTCTCGGCTAGCGATAGCGAAGATGATGACCAGGGCAGCACTTACACCGATGAGGAGGGGGACGAGGAATTGGAAGAGGAAGAGGAAGAGGAAGAAGACGATGAAGAGGTTGGTGAAGGGCTCGCAGACAGCTACATCTCGCACGAGGACTACGAGGGCGACGACATTCTCGAGAGCATCGAGAATGAAGATGCCGATGACGAGGAGAATTACGAAGATGAAGATGCCGAGGCATCGGACGATGACACCCGGGTGGTGGAAGATGTCCCAGCCGAGATCATCACTGGGGTCAGTCACTTATCCATGGAAGAGAAGGCGAGGGATTGAAGAAGGAAAGAAGAAGAAGAAGAAGAAGAAAAAGAACAAAGAAAAAACAAAAGCTAAAAGAAGGATTTTTTCTTGTAGAACGTTTCCGGCGCCGTCGAGCAGGAGCACGACCTGCCAGCTCTCGAGGTACCCGTCGAGATTCGAACGCCCACGATTCCGTCGTAACGAGGGCCTTTTGTTGTTTTGGCTCGCTTCTTCGTCCTTTTTTTCTTCGATCGCTTCATATTCTTTTTTGGAACGATTCAGGCGGTTTGGGTTCATCACGTTTTTGTTGTTTCATCAACGTCTTTTCGAAGATTCGGGGGTTTCGCCTCCGCGCAGTTTCACGTTTTGATTACACTGGAAGGAGCAAAGGGGAGGGGAGCATGACGATGCATTTAGAGCAGAAACGAAGGTTTGATGGGGTTTTCACACATTATATTGCAAATTGGGCATTACATAGCGAGGCGTTTTTGGCATCATGGAATCTGATGAGGGGGGGGGGGGGGGTTCATCTCAACGGTAGTTGTGCAAAGCAAAGGCGAGGGCCAGCAGAAAAAGTCTTCATTTTTTCTTGCATCAGCTTTTCTGAGCTGGGTTGTAGCGAGTTTTGTTGCGACGGCATGTTTTTTTTTATGGCAAGTTGTTCGTCTATTTGAATTTCGAGTTACTATAGAATATCGCATCAAAGCAATCGTCATATCACCATAGATGTAAAAAAAAATTATCAAAATAAATATCCAATAGTATATTCTGTTTCTTCTCTGTTCTCATAATGTTCCTGCCTCCATATTTTCCCAGCTAATTTTACAGACCCATTTCCCGGATATATCCTCCCCCAGTTTATTTTTGCCCATCCATGTGCTTGATGCGAATCTCTACCGCTCTCCTGTGAGCTTCCAGCTCCTCGACCTTGGCCAGCTGCATGACTGCTCCGCCCACGTTGCGGAGACCCTCGGCTGTTAGGTTGGAGCTGGTGATGTGCTTCTGGAATGATCCGAGGTTGACGCCAGAGTACTGCTTGGCAAATCCGTATGTTGCTACGTAGCTAGTTAGCACAATGACATGGCAAAGGAGGGTGAATCTCGAAAAAATAAAGAACGGAGCGGAATGTATTGACTTACGTAGTGAGTGGTTTACACCAGCAGAGTAATCTCCAACACTCTCGGGCGTCCATTCGCCAATGAAGACACTGCCGGCGTTCATGACGAGGTCAACAACCTTGGCGGCATCCTTGATCTGCAGAATCAGATGCTCCGGCGCATATTCGTTGCTGATGCGCATGGCCTCGTCAATAGTCTTAACGAGAACGGAGACGGAGTGAGCAATGGAGCCGCGCACAATGTCCACTCTGGGCAGGGCAATGGCCTGGTTGTGAACTTCATCCTCAATGGCCTTGAGCTGCTCCTCTGTAAGATCAACAGCGATCAAGATGACTTGGCTGTCGACACCGTGCTCGGCCTGAGAAAGCAGATCCGAGGCTACGAAAGCGGGATTGGCATCCTTGTCGGCGATGACCAGGACTTCGGAAGGACCAGCGGGCATGTCGATGCTCACTCCCGCATTGGTATCGTTGCTGACGTGCATCTTGGCCGCGGTGACGAACTGGTTGCCTGGTCCGAGAATCTTGTCGACCTTGCTGACGCTCTCCGTGCCGTAGGCCATAGCGGCAACGGCCTGGGCTCCACCGGCGAGGACGATGCTCTCAGCGCCGACCTTGTGAGCAGCATAGACAATCTCAGGAGTCACACTGCCGTCGGCACGAGGGGGGGAGGCCAGGACAATCTTCTTGCAGCCGGCGACCATGGCAGGAACACCGAGCATGAGAGCTGTGCTGGGCAGAACGGCAGTACCGCCAGGAACGTAGAGACCAACACGCTCAATCGGTCTTGAGAAGCGGCTGCAGACAACGCCGGGCATGGTCTCGACCTGGAGCGTCTTGTCGTCCTTCTGGGCGGCGTGAAACTTTCGGATGTTCTCAAAGGAGGTATCAATCGCCTTGATAGTCTCGGGAGAGAGCTCCATCAGCTCCTTAGGGAAAGGAGCCTTGAGAACTGGAGATGTCAGAGAGGTGGCCTTTTCAAACTTGTGAGTGTAAGAGAGAACAGCCTTGTCTCCGTTTTTGCGGACATCATCGATAATGGGGGTAACAATCTTCAAGATGGCATCGGGAGACTTTTGTGAAGGTCGCTTCAGAGTCTCGAGCAGCTCTGCCTCAGTAGCGTTGGCGGAGTCGATTCTCTGCATGAGAATCCGATCACTCTTTGGCTTTTCGGCTTCGACGGCCTTGGCCGGGGCGGCGGGAGCAGACGGCTTGATTCCTTCTTTTTCGGCCCATTTGCCCTTGGCATCGCCCGTCCTCCTCTTGACCTTCAAGCCCTTTGCGTCCAGGCTGGCAGCGACATCAGCCACGCTCACACCAGCGCCGACAGCCCTTGTGAGAGCGAAATAAATCAAATCGGCGGCTTCGAATGCAATTTCCTGAGGAGTCTTGGCATCGCATAGCTCCTCGGCCTCTTCCATGATCTTTGCCCTCAAAAGCTTCTCGTCGGAGAATAGTCTGGCAGTGTATGAGCCGGCAGGAGCAGACTCTTTCCTTGACTTGAGGGTTTGCTCCAGTCTTGCGATGCCCGTCAGCTCACCAAAGCAGCCGAATTGCTCAAGGTGGCAGAATCGGCCCTTTTGCTGTACAACAAACTTGAGTGTGTCATTGTCGCAGTCCAATGCAATACGGACGAGCTCTTGAGTGTCGCCAGAGGTAGCTCCCTTAACCCATAGTCCTCGTTTACGGCTCTGGTAAACGCCCGTCTGAGTCCGCAAAGCCTCCAGAATACTCTCCTCACTTGTGTAAGCCAACCCAAGCGCAATCCCGTGGACGTCAGTAACCACCGTGGGGATGAGGCCATCAGCGCGATCCGACTTCCAGTATGTCGCAATGACCTTGGAAAGCAGAAGCTTGCCACCGTCGGACTTATCGGTCGTAAGTCCGGTCGAGGGCAGGATCGGAATCGCGTTGCACTTCTGAGCAACCTGGATGAACCGGTCGAGAGCGACTTCCGGCACCGGCTTCAGATAGAGAACCTTGAACTTCTTGGTTCGGGCCTCTTCGGCAAACTTGTCGACGTTGGCAGCCGTGGGGTCAAAGTCTTTGATCAAGAGGCCGTGCTCGGAAGCAGCAGACAGGTCGAGCTTCGAAACAGCGGGCAAAACTCTCGCTCCAAGCTCGGCATATTGCGAGAGCGACTCTGGCGAAACGAATGCCGTGCGTGCCCCGCCATCAAGCAGCGCATACACATCGTCTGTGGATTCGAGGGACGTGGCATCGATGTGAGCGTGGAATTCGGAGCTGTGGCGGCTGAAAAATCGAGACAGCTTTTCCAGTATCTTGGGAGTTGCCTCGAGGAACGGACTGGCGAGGATGGAAACCTCTTCGCGGTTGAGGCCGTCGAGGTTGGCCAATCCCGGAGGAATGGCCACACTGACAAGGAACGGCAGGGGAAGCACCGTTTCCATGAGGGGCAGAAGTGGGATGGCAATGTTCGATTGCAATGGGCCAACGACAAGAAAGGTGAATTGGAGGAATTAAAAGAGGCAAAGGATCAAGATATCGTAAATACGATCCCGAGCCTGGCCTTCAATGAGTCAAATCCCGTCGTCAGAAAAACAACTCGAATGACTGGGACCGGCACCTGGATCGGCGGCACTTCAATTTTTTGGTGGGGTCGCCACCAGCTGTCTGCTGAAAGCGTGCGCTGAATCTTTTTTTTCCAGAGCCTCGAGCCCCTCCAAGGCCACTGCAGGCGTGGTGATTACAGCCCGTCACATCCACTGAATTGCAACGCTGCCATTGGGCTAGATTTAAGGTGTGGTCTGTGCACGCCGAGTGCAGCAAATGAGTTTCCGGATTAACAATAATCCGACAGCGACTGCGATGCACCGCGACCGACCGCGAACCATCCAATTGCTCGGATGCGATTCTTTAGCTACAGCTCGCGAGATGCATTGCAGAGTCACAACTTGATTTGTTCGTTGTTCTTATATGCGTTGCCGTACTGATACCCGAGGAGAGGATTATTCGGAATCTGGACTTTGATACCAATCCCCCCGATATCCCTTGCTGCTCCAACCCGCACTCCGCCTGCGTCGCCGCATATTCTCTATATATCGACCAGCTCCAGCTCTCATTCTGGTCGGCAGGCCGCACAACTCTTCCCTCGCTCTATTCCGATACCATGTCTTCGAGTCAGCCTCAGACAAATGGCGTGACAGCTCCGTCCGCCAACACATCCCAAACAATTCCCAATACTCAGACCACAACCACAAGCCAACCCCCGGCTGCTTCTTCTCAACCCCCACAGCCTTCGACACACCAGCCGCCCTCTGCCGCACCCAAACCGCGCGACTCACGCCTCGTTGAGCTCCTGCTCACTTCACAGGGAGTCACCTCTTATGAGCAGCGAGTGCCTCTCCTACTCCTGGACTTTGCCTACCGACATACCTCCTCCGTCCTCAGCGACGCACTGCACCTCTCCGGCGATCCGTACGTTACACAGGCTGGATCTAAGCCCTCAGCTTCCGGCGCAGGTGCCACTGCCGCTCCCTCAGGCGATGCCAGCGTCAGCGCGAATGCCGTCAAGGTTGCCATCGCCGCCCGCCTAGGCTATCAATTCCGCGGGGGAAGCAGTGGAGGCGGCATCAGCAAAGAGTACATGCAGGAGCTAGCGCGAGACCGAAACAAGATTGCGTTGCCAAAGATTGTGCCAAACGAATGGGGTGTTCGGCTGCCGAGCGAAAGATTTGTTCTTAGTGGGACAAGTTGGGGACTCAAGGACATGTGGGATGAAGATGATGTGGACGAGGATGGCGAGAGTTCAGCTTCTCAGCAAGGTGATGCCATGGAGGGCATTGAAGGACCGGATCCTGAAGATATCGGTGGCGACGGTGTTGAGGGAGGGACGGTGGACGATGTCTTTGGCGACGATGTGGATGCAGAGATGGCTGAGGAGAGCTAGACTCAATATTGCATTTTCATCGGATGGCTCTGAACCTTGGATGTTTTGCCAGGATTGTTTGATGCCGGGCGTTTTAGGCGTTGGGAGAAAGGATAGCAAAAGGTGTAGAGTGGTTACATGGCCCTCTCTCTATATGTACCGAGTAGTATCTATATCGATCCACCTCATAATTGGAAGATCATTTTGCCTGATTCTATGAAGCACATACCAAATTGCGAAAACGTATCAGTAGGCCAGATATGCTTACAGGTGAATGAGAGCTGTGCATCATTGCATGTTGCCACTATTAGCTTCATCTTATTAACAATGAGGATCCAGACGTACTGCACCATTGTCCAAATGGAAACAAAACCTTTCATCACAAGCATCTCTGCGCGAACAGCACTTGGTTTTAAGAATGTGGGAAATTTATGGTACACTAGGCCTGTAAAACGGTATCTCATACACTCTATACCCGGGTCTTTGCTTTTTTTTAGACAATTCCTCCTCCCCCTTCCTCGGTTGTGCCCACTCTACCCTTAGAACTTAGGCTTCATGGTGTTCCTCAGTCGCTGGTAATCGAACAGACCCTCAATCTTGCCGACGGCGCTGATGGCGATGTCCTTGTCCCACAGGTATCGGTTAGCAAAGTCGGTGACGTCCTTGTCGGTGATGGCATCGATCTTGCGCTCGATCTCGCCGGGGCTGGCGCGGCGGCCAGTGGTGATGAGCTGGCGACCGATATCCTCGGCAACAGCGGTGGTGCCATCCAGGGACAGCAGGATAGAGGCCTTCAGCTGGGCCTTGGCGCGCTCGACCTCGGCTTGGCTGACGTTGGTGCAGAGACGCATCCACTCGCGGATGGCGAAGTGGACAAGGTCGTCCAGGCGGGTGGTGTTGTCAGTGACGAGGTAGATACCCCAGAGACTGTCGAGGCAGTTAGTTTATCGCTCCTTCGCGTTTAATCGCCGCTTCAAACTTACCCAGTGTCGCTGTAGCTGGTGGAGAAGCTCATGAAGCTGTTGGCCAGCTCGTGCTTGTGGACGTAGCCGCTCAGCTTGCTGCCCTGGTGAGGGGCGTTACCCATGGCCTTGTCGTAGTTGCCAACGATGGCCTGAGCGACGAGAGCAGTGAAGTAATCCTCAGAGTTCCAGCTAACACCCTCGACAGCGATGGCAACGTTGGCAGTGGCCATGGTGTCGTCACGAACACGGACATCAGAGCCGACAAAGTCAGCCTTCTGCTTGGACAGGAGGTAGGCCTCAGTCTGGGGTCCCTGGCTGGCAAGGCCGGAGAAGTGCTTCTCGGCAAGCTCAACCAGCTGCTCGTGGGGAACGCCACCAGCAGCAGCGAGAACCATGCGGTCGGCAGTGTAGTTGGTCTTGATGTAGTTGGTGAGCTCGGTGCGGGTAATGTCACGGATGTTCTGGCGGGGTCCAAGGATGGTGCGGCCAAGGGGCTGGTGCTGGAAGGCAGTGGCGTGCAGGTGGTCAAAGACAACCTCCTCAACCTGCTTCTCAACCTCCTCGGACTCTCGGAGAATGACGTCGCGCTCGCGCTCGATGGCGGAAGGCTCGAGCTTGGAGTTTTGCAGGATATCGGACAGGATGTCGACGGTCTGAGGGACATCGGAGTTGAAGGCCTTGGCGAAGTAGACGGTGTTCTCGCGCTGAGGGTCGTGTTAGTGGTTCGATTTGATTTTTTCTAGATGCGCTTATTGCGAGTGAGGAAAAAAAGGGACCAACCGAGGTGTAGGCGTTCAGGTGGCCACCCATATTCTCAATCTCGAGCTCCAATTGATGCTGCGATCGCTTTGCGGTACCCTTGAAACAATTGTCAGCCTTTCCCGGGCTCTCACGATGCCATATCGGGACATCCCACCTTGAAGGCCAGGTGCTCGAGGAAGTGGGCAGTGCCGTTGGTCTCGTTGGTCTCAGCGCGGGAACCAGCGTCAATCCACATGCCGACGGTGGAAGTCTGAGCCCATGGTGAGTACTCGGTGGCGACCTGGTGCTCGTACGTTAGCAAGACGGGCGTCCACGGCCACGACACACGGCCAATTGGCCCTCGGAGTTGGCGCTCACAGTCAAGCCGTTCTTGAGAGTCGTTGTCTGGGTCTTGCCCACGGTCGAGGGCGTAGCAAAGCCTCGTCGCAGAGATCCGGCGGCTGAGAGGCCGGAACGGGCTCGCAAGCCTTGCGACAAGTTCAAAGCTAATCTGCGGGACGCCATGGCGGAGGTTTGGGGGATTGATGGTCAATTGAGCGGTTTGATGAAATCTTTCCACTGCTCGGCAAGAAGCTTTGCTGGGCGGGTTGTGGCCTTAATTTCGAGGTTTCGGCCTGCTTAGTCATTCCGACCAGCTCCGATGCCCGACCACACCGAAGCAGCCGGCCAATCAGGAGCGCGAATTTACTAACAGCATCATCCGAGCCAGAATGCAAGTATATTCACCAAGATACAAAGTGCAACACAATCCTACATAATGGAGCAAAATGGACTGTGAAATAATAAAATATGAATGCTAGACTCATTTATAAAGAGTAGGAAGAGAAAATATCGATTATAAACAATGGTGTTCATCTTGTGTCAAATAATGCCCACTTTAATGCCTACAGGTGCTTGCGTACATGTACCTCTCGATTGGCACCCAATGACAAGATAGTTGCCTTATGGAATTACAGTATGGGTTACACATGCTGTTGAGGGAAATGACCAAATAGACTCTGTCATCATTCAGTTTACTTCTGATGCGATAAATCCAGGGGCTTTGTTATTCACTTCTTCACCCCTCTCTGAGCCCCTCCTTAAGGCCTCTTTGCTGTTTCTTGCGGGGAAGCCATCTTCGCTGTTAGTGTTTCCTCACTGCATGCATCTCACTCTCCCAAGCCCGACACTTGCTCATATCTTTTTCTCTAATAGCCAGTCAAACTTGTGCAATTTCTTTCGCCTGAATATATAATTTTGTCATTTACTCGTCTCACCTAAACATCCTCGCTTAACCGCAACCTGTTCCTCCCAACAACGGGAACCAACCGTGCCTTCACCTACCTGTTCAACTAATCATCTGTTACTTGCGTAGAACAATCTCAATGGCGCCTGAAACATATGACTTTGCAAACGACTTCAAGACTCTTTACATACCAAAGCAAAAACCCGAACCAGCTCCCGTGGCCGAAAACATGAAAGCGCTGATCCAAAGCTACCCGCCTTTGAGCCAGGCAACGTCAGTGGAAAGCTCTGACGGCGTTTCATTCACTGCGTTGTTGGAGATACCAAAGTTTCGATCTGAAGAGAGCTGGGAACTTTCTCTCTGGCATTCAATTGATGGAGAGGACTGGATCGACGGTGAAATACCTAGGATAACGAGCACCGGGGCACCTCAAGCTCTCCATGTCGAATCAGAAGCCGTCTCTAGAAAATACTTTGCAACAAAATTGTCTTTCAAGAAATCATTACGATTCACTATCAAGTTCCGCCCCAATGCCAATGATCCCTGGAGATGGATCCGTGATGAGCAAGGGGTGGAGGATGGCCACATTGTGCTACTCCCCGCTCCCACCGAGTCTGACGATTTGAACAACCTTATTCAAGGACTTGATCCAGCGTGGAAGGTTACGTCTCGCATGAGCCAAGCACCAAAAACTCAACTATGGTCTCTCGAGACTGCGGTGCCTCCCGGAGAAAACGATTTGTCTTCATACACTGATGTTCAGCTTGGAACCCCTTGGGGTTCTTTTCTCAGGTCAGCAGTGACAAGTTCTTTCTTCAAACTAACTCTTCATCATTTGGAAATAACACAGCAGAGTCTAACGAGAAGGCCATTAGGTGGTTTGCTATTGTCCGACTTTGGTCTCCATGGCTAGCACCACGCCATGGAAAGACACACTTCTCGCTTGATAAAGATGCAATACTGTTGGCTTTTCAGAGCCCAGAAGGCAGAAACATGGTTCTGCTCGCTGTCTCTGGTACAAACGATTTAGTGCCAGTTTTCCAACACACTTCCAGTGGTGCCGTCTCGGTAAATGTGCGAAACGACTCGCTTTCAGATGAAAAGGTTGTCATTCTCGTGGCCGAAGGAAATGACTTTGAAAAAGCCGTTGCGGCTGTGATGTACCACGCAAGGACGCTTGTGATGAAGGCACGAAGCGCAAACCAAGCTTTGGAAACCGAATTAAAGACACTTGCTGACGCAGTTCGGCCGGAGTGGCTTGAGAACTGGTATGATGGGCTTGGCTTCTGTTCGTTCATCCAATTTCTTCCCTCTATTTTGGGGCAACATATGCTAATGGCTCTCTAGGTACATGGAATGCACTTGGCCAAAGGCTTACTGAGGAAAAGATCCTTGACGCAATTGACAAACTGGAAAAACACAACATAAACATCACGTCTCTAATAATTGACGATAACTGGCAGTCAATCGACTACCAAGGTCCTAGCCAGTTTCAATACGGATGGGCTGATTTTGAGGCCGAACCACAAGGCTTTCCAAACGGTCTCAAAGCAGCTATTACGAAAATCCGTCAAAGAAGCCCAAACATCCAACACATTGCAGTTTGGCATGCTCTTTTGGGATACTGGGGCGGTATCTCCCCTAATGGAAAGCTCGCCAAGAAATACAAGACGGTTGAAGTCGTTCGCGAGGAAGCCAAACGACGCAATCTACCACTTGGCGGCAAGATGACGGTAATTGCCAAAGAAGACGTTGCCCAATTCTACGAAGACTTTTACAAATTTCTCTCCGACGCTGGCGTTGATGGCGTCAAAACAGACGCGCAGTTCATGGTTGACATGTGGCTCAGCGCTTCCGTCAGACGCGAGCTCATCAACACATATCTAGATACATGGAACCTCGCTTCTCTTCGCTACTTCAGCGTCAAGGCTATATCCTGCATGTCGCAGATCCCACAGGCGCTGTTCAATTCCCAGATGCTGCCAAATCGGCCTGCCTTGCTCGTCCGCAATTCAGACGACTTCTTCCCGCAAATTCCATCGTCGCACCCCTGGCATGTGTGGACAAATGCCTACAACAGTATTTTCATGGAGTATCTCAACGTTCTTCCTGATTGGGACATGTTCCAAACGGTGCATGATTACTCTGGTTTCCACGCTGCGGCGAGATGTGTTAGCGGAGGCCCGATTTATATAACAGATGTTCCTGGGGAGCACAATATCGACCTGATAAAGCAAATGACGGGTGTGACCCCCAAAGGGAAAACCGTCATCTTCCGACCAAGTGTCTTGGGAAAGTCCATTCATCCTTATATTGGCTATGATGACGATTTGCTCCTCAAGGTCGGTAGTTATCATGGAGCGTCGGAGACCGGCACATCAATGGTTGCCATATTCAACATCTCAGCCCGCCCGCTCACCGAACTCATACCCCTTTCCTGCTTCCCAGGCACAGTGCCCTCTGTGCACTATGTTGTTCGAGCTCATGTCACCGGAAAGACGTCGGTGCCTATGAACATTGGAAACCCAACTTCGCTCATCACCGGATCTTTAGACGTGCGAGGGTACGAGATTCTTACAGCATTCCACGCCGTGCCTCTGACAGGCCAGAAACATGGAGACATGTGGGTGGCGAATCTTGGGCTTATTAGCAAGATGACCGGAGGTGTAGCCATCGCAGCCAGTAGTGTCGCCATGAAGGAGAACGGAAGGGCATCGGTTGTTGTCAAGTTGAAGGCTTTGGGAGTTTTCGGTAAGTGAAACAAGACAGATCCAGGTTGGAGCGTGGTTTCTAACGGTGGTTCCCCTTCAGGTGTTTATGTCTCTGCATTACCCGACCTGGCTCTCAATGAAGACTTTATCGTTATGCTTCAGGATCAGGCGGTTCCAGTAGAGACTGTGCGTATCTCGCAAAACGATGGGCATGTACTTGAAGTAGATGTCGAGAAGGCGTGGGAAGATATGAAGCTGGAGGAGCCTGGACTAAAGGACGAAGTCGAAGTCAAGGTCAGCTTTGCTACCTAGTATCTAACGTTGATGTAGCTTGTGCTTGGACTACAGCTATTGAGTGGAAGCAATATAGATAGTTGACGAAGGGATGTGCCTCTAGCTTACATGGCAATAGATGGACAATTATTCATCATGTTGCAAAAAGTAGCTTTTTAAGATCTACGCATACCTCGGCGTGTCTGGTCAGGTTTGAGTTGCAGTATCTTCCTGCTCCCAAAATATATGTAGTTACATAGCATTAGCATCTCTCATCCAACTCCGTACGCCATTATCCTCCACCAGAAACATAGCCCCCAATATTAGGAATTATATCCTCTATTTGCATCGTTTCTCAACAATGCCCGGTCCGTTTTCCTCATACTCCTTCTTGGATATCCACATTTGGTGGAAAGTACCCAGACTGGCCAGAATGCTACCGCCGATCCAGGCACCGAACCTTCGCTCACTCGACAAGCCGGCCGCGTGAATCTTGATCTTCAATCCGGGATACATGGCCGTCAGCTCGTTGTTGAGTCGGTCGTTGAAGCCATTGATCAAGCTTGTGCTGCCAGTAACGACAACGTTGGCGAGTAGGTTGCCCCGAAGGTCAACATCGATGGCGTTGAGAGCAGAGCGGATAAGCTCAGGAATGGTCTGAGCCTTGGTGAGACGCTCCGCCTCGGGAACGGGGTATCCGGCGTTCTCGTCCCACATTCCCTCGGCCACCTTGAACCGCTGCTCGCGCCACATCTGGTTGTAGCCATCGGGCATCTCAAATACGCGGCCAGGCTGTGACTTGATGTACTCCTCATTCCCAGCGGCGCCATACCGTCCCGGACCACGCCAAACCTCGACGACGGACTCTTTGAACTCGGTCAGCAGCCGCTCCTCTTCGAATGCTCGGAAGGAGTCATGAATCTTGTATGGGAATTCGCGTAGTCGTGCCTGGGCGGGAGCGAGGGCATCCACGGGAGTCTTATTCTCAACCATGAATGTCGGGATCAAGTCGACCTTGGGTTCAGAGGTTTCCCACATGTTGCGGATCTGCGAAGACAACCACAGCCCACCCGCGGGTGATCGCTGGATAGATCGCTTGAGAACCATGCCGTCGTGGATAGCTGTGACGGAGGTGTTTGCGCCGCCGATATCGATGACAAGCGCAGTCGCTTTGCCAGCAGCGAAGGCGGACAGAACAGGCGTCCGGCTCAACCAAAAGGCCGGGGTCCCCCAGCTCTCCATGCTAAGCTCAATGGCCTTTTCACGCGCCTTGGGCGAGTTCCAGGGAGCTTCCGTCATCAGCAATGGGAATTCCTCCAGAGGCTTTTCCTGGCCCTCAATCTCCTCCATCGCGACATCGCCCTCGCCGTCCTGGTCTTTCACATCGTCATTCAGCCCATTCTTGGACGGGGGTGTCTGTCTCTCGGGCTGCAGGCGCTTGACCAGCATAAATTCCCACATCTTGGCGGCGACATCCCAATCCTCCACGACGCTGTCCTTGTTCATGTAGTTGCGGACCTCGAAGTCGTCGCGAGGGATGATGCACTCATCGCCAAACAGGTCTCGCGGGGGGTCGTTGGTGATGTGGCCGTAGAAGGACGGCAGGATTGATTTGGGGACATCTTCGCCGGCAAAACCTGCGCGCGTGTTGCAGTAGCCGGGGTCGAGAACAAGGGCAGAGACCTCATCTGCACCCCAACACCGTTAGCTATTCTGTCTTGCTCTTGCTCTGCTCTCAAAGGCAGTGTCACTGCAAACGCACCTCCGCCGTAAATGTCGGTTGGCTGCGCCGACGTGGGCAAAGGCTGCTGGGCCATGATTGCGATCAATGCTTGTGATGATGGCCAATTGGTCGAGATGGCCCAAAGTTGCGTCGAGCTCTGGTGGGAACGTCGCGCTTGTGAGGGAGGTTGGAGGTACAAGAGGAATGGCGCGTCGGAATAAATTTCGGCCTGGCCTGCTGCGGTTGGTGTTGCGCTCGGCTCAGCCAGTGAGCGTCATGCATTTGGCGGGGTGTCTCCAATTACGGGGGAGCTTCGGCGCTGGAGGAAAAAAAAAAAGAAAATAAATATCGCCCACACGGTCCGGACGAGGCAGAAATTTGCATCCTGCAAAGCATCTGGAGTCCGGATCTTTGGATGTGCATTGCATCTATACCTGCAATTGGTTTTGCACGTGAGGCATATGGTGCAGTGCCGTCGCTATGTTTGTAAGTTACCAACAGTTTTATTGTTATTTTTACTTTTATTTTTTCTTATTCTTTCCCATCATGATGAACTTGCATTCTCGCTTCAGAACCGCTGCGATTGAAACGGCTTCGGCTGTTGGAGATAAACAACTTGCTATTGACTGATCCTCACACATTACCATTCATTTCTTGGAACTTGGCCCTTACCACGTCACGGCAAAAGCTAATTTGTTCTGTTCAGAAGAGATGAGGTCCGCCAGCTGCATGAGACTGGCACGCCAGTCTGCTGCGTTGAATAGTAGCTCAAGGTCTTGTGGCCCTGGAGCTGCACTTCTAACTGCACCATGGCGATGGGCTCCCAGCAGACAATCGACCCGAGCTCTGTCCGCCAAGCCTGGCATTCGGATTAACGAGTCTTCGAGGTTTGTCAAGGAGGAGCAGGAGGAGCATGACGTTGTCTCGCCGTTCAAGAGACATCGCCAGAAGGAGCTGCAAGAGGACCAAAAGAGCGAGAGTCCGCTATACCCCGAGGCTTATCCTCGATTAGAATCGTCGTCCATTAGGAAGAGCGTCCCTGAGTTCTTGCAGGGGTCTCAACATGAGCTTTCGAACGAGCCCGTCACTTTGTCTGGGCGGATTCGGTCGAAGCGTGTTGTGGGAAGCTCGCTCATCTTCCTCGACATTACCAACGAATTCCAAAAAGTTCAGATCATGATCAACAAGAGCAAAGTTGCTTCAGAGCAAGAGTCGCGTGTTCATAAATTCCGCCTTCTTAGAAACCTGATTCAAGTTGGAGACCATATATGTAGGCCTATTGAGCTCCTCTTCCTGTCTCTTCCGAGGCTAATTAATTGGTAGCGGTCACCGGTATTGCCACTCGTACAAACACGGGGCAGCTCTCGTTAGAGGCTCGAGAGCTGCCTGAACTCTTGTCCCCATCCATGGAGCAGGTCCCCGAGAAGCTCACGGATCCCAAGACCAAGATGCAAGAGCGTCATGTCGATATGCTGGTGAACCGGGATGTCGTCGACATCTTGAGACTGCGGGCCGAGATTATGAAGCGAATGCGGGATTATTTCCACTCCAAACGATTCCTCGAATTCCAAACACCCATTCTTGCTGAGAACGCCGGTGGTGCGGTCGCCCGGCCGTTTGTGACCCGAGCTACAGAATTCCGAGGCAAGGATCTTGCGCTTAGAATCGCACCCGAACTATGGCTGAAACGCCTTGTCGTTGGAGGTGTAGACAAGGTCTTCGAGATGGGCCCTGCCTTCCGAAACGAGGGCGTCGATGCCACTCACAATCCCGAGTTCACAATGTGTGAATTCTACAGTGCTTATACCAACCTGCCTGATCTCGTCAAGGAGACGGAGGAGCTGATATACAGCCTCGCAAAATACTCTCAAGAGCTGATATCTACACAGCTTACTACTCTGCCGCCTATCGACCTCAGCAAATTCACCCGGCCCTTCAAGCAAGTGGAGTTTATCCCTGCTCTAGAGGAAGCCATTGGGATTCGCTTCCCGAGGCTCACCGCGGAAGATGGCGCCCTTCCCGAACTGCTCGCAGTCCTGAAGCTTTCGGGCATTGAGGTCCCCGGCGAGGTGCCCACGTCTCTCCCAAAGCTCCTTGACCGACTCGCCGCGACGTATCTAGAGCCCATGTCCTTTACGGAGCCTATCCTGATCACGCACCATCCCGCCTGCATGTCGCCCCTCGCAAAGAGCTTCCTTTGCCCAAAGACATATCAGCTAGTGTCTGCCCGTGCAGAGCTCTTCATCGGCGGCCGGGAGCTCGCCAACATGTACGAAGAGGAGAACAACCCGGAGGAGCAGAAACGAAAACTCGCCGTCCACCGCAGCCTCGTGAACAAACCCGACGGCACTGTCGGATTCGCAGAACCGGCGCCTTTGGACAGTGACGCCGCGGATATTGTTGAAGCTGAAGAGGATGAGTGGGAGGCCTCCCCGCTTGACCAAAGTTATGTAAAGGCCCTCGACTATGGCCTTCCCCCCACTGGTGGCTGGGGATGCGGCGTCGAGCGTCTGGTGATGCTCTTTTCGGGCGCCAACCGCATCAGCGACTGCTTGAGCTTCGGCACGATACGGAATGTTGTTGGGCTGTCAGCTGATGAGAAGGGTAATGAGAAATAGACGCTTCGGTTCCCATGAATAGACTTGGAAATATGCGCATTGTATAGGTACTACAGTAAATACCATGTAAGAGTATGAGGAGACTTTGTGTACAATATGATAAAAGGATACAGACCCGATTGCCAAATGAATCCACAAGATGTGTGCTGTATATATTGGATATCATGCCTAAACTAATCGTCAAATCCACCCCATTCACCGTCTCCCTTGCCCTTGGCACCATCTTCATCATCATCATTAACCTCCAGCTTCCTCTTCTTGCTCCCCTCAATAGCACCCTTCCTGTTATGCTCCTTGCGCCGCTCGTATCCGCTCTTGGATGTAATCATGGCCTTGTTTCCGCTCCTCCTCGACTCAACACCCCTCTCCTTGAGCTTCTTCCTATCCTCCTTGCCCACGTTTGGCAGCGCATCGAGCAGCCACTTCTGCACCCCAGCCTCGTCCCCTGTCTTGCCGGCCTGCTTTTCACTCTCGGCAATGACATTGGCCACAGTCTTGACAAAGGGGATATCCTCCTTAGTATAAAACGTGACGGCTATGCCGCCTTCTCGACCAGCTCGCCCTGTTCTTCCTGCACGGTGCACGTAGGCGGCACTCGAGCCAGGCACGTCGTAGTTCAAGACCCCGTTGACGCCAGCGAAATCAACACCTCGGGCCAATACATCGGTCGTGATGAGAACCCAAATCTCGCCAGCCCGGAACTTGCGCATGATGGCCGCTCGGGCTGCATCCGGAAGACCGCTATGTAAGGCAGCTATCCTAGATGAGCCACCTGCCTCAAGCGGGATATCATACTTGAGCTCCTCTTGCAGTGCAGTGGCTCGGTCAATAGTCTGCGTAAACACGAGGAAAGGCGGCCGCAATGGCGGCCCCGAGTCAATGCTCGAAGTAGGCCGCAAGAGCTGCCGCAGAGCGAGAAGCTTTCCCTGTTCGCTCGCAGTGTAAATCAACCTGTGCACAATATTGGGCACGGCCGTGTCCTTTAGGCCGACAACCAAGCGAACCAGTGGCCTTTGGGGAATACTCAGAGACTCGGCCCTCGCAGCCAGCCTTTCCGTAACCAGCGTCTCGATATTGGAGCCCATGGTTGCGGACCAGAACGAAAGGCCAAGATCTGGGTTATTGCAGGCCGTCCAGATACCAAGAGTTTGTTCGCGGAACAACGGGTCGAGGAGCACATCGGCTTCGTCCAGTATGAGGTTTCGGACGGTGGGCAGGACCTTTTGAGTGTTTGCTGAGCCACAGGTTAGGAAGTTGAGCAGCAAAAGAGGCGTTGTAATCAAAATGTCCACTTTTGAGACCACCTTCGGCTTTGCATGTTTTTCTTCTTCCTCTTCGTCAGATTCCTCCGCATCATCTTCTTCCTCGTCCGAGCTATCCTCGCCAATATCTTGACTCTCAGCAGCAAGAATCATGCCCTTTCTCATGCCGACCACCTTGAGTCCGGTTCCCTTCACCAACTGGTTGCCAACATTGACAATCTGGTAGGCAAGCTCTCGAGTCGGCACAATCACAATGGCTTCGAGCTCATGAATGCCATGTAACTTGCCGTGCGCTCTCCTCCTCATAATGTTGTTGATTGTTGGCACAAGAAAGCTAATCGTCTTTCCACTGCCAGTTGGCGCAACGGCCAGCAAATCAACACCATTCTCCAGTCCCTGCTCCTCGCTCAAGGCCATGTCCGGCCGAATGAGCAACGGCATGCTTCCCATCTGAACTTCTGTCGGTATTTTATAGCCCTGGTACGACAGGTTCTCAGCCACCCGCCTCGAGAGGTTGTATGTGCTTCGCAACTGGCCGAAAGTCTCCAATGGCTGGGGAGCCAGCTGCGGCTTCTTGTCCTTCTTGACCTCAACAACAGCCTTCTTCTTCTTGGACTTCTTGACCTTGTGTTGCTCCTCCCGCTTATACAGCAGCGTGACCTTGAGTCGATGCGATCGCAACAATTGCCGACACTCATCCGCACTCAGCAACTTGGCCGCCTCAACGACGGGACTCGCCGCTCGCTTGCCCTTTTTCGACTCGGCCTTTGCAGGTTTCGACTCGGCAACGTCCTTGGGTGCAAAAAAGTCGACGTCCGGCAGCACCTCGGGGATCTTGCTCTCGGGCTCTTCGACATCGCGCTTCCGCTTGTGGCCGCGGACCTCGTCGTGGTAGAGCTGCGGGTTCGTCTTTGTGCCCGAGGACGGGAGTTTGCCGACGGCGCTGCCGCCTGAGAGCGAGGATTTTGCGCTCTTCTTGGTGCCGCGCGACAAGACCTTGAGGATGTCCATTGTGTGAGAGGCGCGACAAGAAAAATAAGAAATTGTCGTGGTTTGCGCCTGGTTTTACCAAGGATATTCAAGGATTTTTTTTGTGGTTGCTGGTTTGTATGTAGAAATTTTGTAGCTCAGCCGTGCAACTTTTTTTGCTGCAAGGCTGTAGTGGGGTGAGCCGCTACAAGATGGCGCTAAACCACTTGGGCCCAGCAATGGATGTTTGAATATCAACATCAATGTGCAACTCCAGTACAGGTATTCTGCTTGATGTTGGAATAAGTTAAATAAGTACTAGAAGTTACAATTCCAAGCGCAAAGTTCTGTTTTTTATGAGATGCATTAGTCTATTTTAGTATACAATTCCTTCCGTCATCAAACCTCAAAACTGCTAATCTGCTAATATCAAGCAGCCATGGGTATATCCTTCAAACAGCTGTAGATACGAATGTCTAAACCCATTGCCCGCTTATTCCACCAAAAACGCCATAAATCATCCATCACACAAGAATCCCCAATCCGTGTCCATCCTCAACTCCCCTCGTCACCATCAGACATCTCCCTCCCCTCCCCATACAACACCTCGCAGACGCCCGCCAGCGGAATATCCAGCACCGCATCCGTCCCCTCGTTCCAAATCTCCCTCCACCTCAGCTTCCCGTTGCTCTCGACCTTCCTCTCCCGCTTGCTGCTCCCCTTGAGCCTCCCCTTGGAATCAATCACCGCCAGCTTGCCCGCCCCGTCCACAATCGTCTCCACGCTCGTCATCGGCACCGTCAAAATCTCCAGGTTGTACGCCGCCAGCGCCACGTAGATGTAGACCAGCGTCATCACCAGGAACGCGGGGACCGCCAGCGCCCACCAGCGGTCCGGGTAGTAGTATATGCCCAGCGCGTGCAGGAACGGCGACGGGAGGTAGCTCCAGAGGAGGTACATGAGGAAGATGAGGCTGCTGAACAGGTACAGCACGAAGCCGTAGTACTCGTACGTCGGCACCCTGGGCGCCGTGCGCGGGACGGGTGCGATGTCGTCGTCCGATGCATCGGGAGTCGTTGGACGCGATGGCCGTAGCAGCGAGGTCAGAGACGGAGATGGAGGCAGAGGCGTGGGTGGTCGGCCGTAGAATGGAGGCGCAAAGTAGTTCTGCGAGAGCGGCGGCGGCGGCGATTCCTGGTCCGAAGAACCCGAGGATTGGTTGTCTGAGATGTACTCGCCATCGAGTCCGTCTTCGTCGGTGCCAGACATGGTGAAATGCCTGTTTTGGCTGAGAGTGTTGGAGCTGGTAGAATTGCGAAGGAACAAAGATGGAACGAACTATCAAACTAATCGAAGGTACCTGATGCGGAATACGGGATTCGGCAATACCTCCGCCACATTTGGTTGATCACAGCACTTTCACAGAGCCAACGCCACATGTCCATCAAAGCCAAGCCATTGGGAATAAGGTAGTATATCTGCATTAAGCTGTACGCGAGGTATAATTAATTCGTCAACTTCATATCTCTTGTCTATTCATATGCCAAAACAAAAACAGTGGCTGCTATCTCAATTCGCCATGATTAACAAGACACCAATACCTGTCGCCCAATCGCTTTGCTTGCTCCCATGTACACGTTGGTAGATAGACACATCATGTTTAACCTCCTTACTTCATCGCCGTATTTTATCCATCAATAGGACACTTGTAATCCAGTTCCCTAGGCAAGACGCCATTCTCCTGCTTCTCTTGCAGCGCATCTAGGCAGGTCTGGTGGTAAATGTGCCGACAAGCCAGCACGACGAGCGGCCCCAAGACCTGGTCTTTGTTCGACTTCCCAGCGATTTGCTCGATGAGCATGCTTGACGGCCGCATGTCCAAGCTCTTCCCCTTACTCCTCCGATCTGACACTCTTGCGTGGCCCTTGGCTCGTTCCGCAACTTGCGTTTGCCTCTGCTGTCTGGCCACGTCTTCCGCCGCTTGCTTGTCTTCCCAGGCCTCAAACACTGTCGCACCGGCGAGACCTGGGCCCCAGACTCTTTTGCCGCATGCCTCGCATGTAGAACCGCGCGGCCTCCACCCGCGCTGTCTAAGCTCGACAGATGTGTCCACGCTTGTGAAGAGGCTTCGTTCCAGGAGACGGTTCGACAGACGAAGTATAGACTCCTCGTATGCGTAAGCTGAGAAAATGGACGCAAGCACACTGCGAAGATCAGCCAAGCTTGGCGATGATGCCGCCGCCTTTGCAAGGAACGCTCTCAATATTCGTAGGAACGAGAGATTGGACCCTGCACTTGACAAAACATTGGAGCCCAACTGGCCATTTGCTTGATTCGAAACTTGGCTTGAAGTGGAAACAAGGAGCGAAGTAAAGGTATGCTGCACAAGCGATCGCAGCTTCGCCAAGAGCTTCTCCTCATCAAAGGCACTGCCGCTCGCAGCGGCTTGTATGGCCGGTGACAGGTTTTGAGTGGCCTGTACACAAGCACCAATGAGGCTCAGCCAGAGACCTTCATCTGCTGACAGGTTCTCCTGGGCCGTCTTATTCTTCGATACCACACTGACTCTCCTTGTAGATTTTGTCTGCTCCTGACACAACCAAATCCCAACATGGACATAATTCTGCAGGCTTTCAAGAAGAGCTTCAGCTGATGCTTCCAGCGACGGTGCACTGCCCTCTGCACCGTCTTGTGTGCTGGATGAGTGCAAGAGTGCTTCCATGGCGGATTCGAGCGTGCCCAGATGACGGACTAAACGATCCATAGCCATGGCAACTTGTCCTGCTCGGGCTATGAGCACAACAGCGGCATCCACCACACCCGTTTCTTCCATAGTGGGTAACAAGTTATCCAGTTGAAGATCGACCGACTGGACGAGCCCAATGTATTCTGACACGTGTTGTGCGTCAAATTTACACATCAGTCGAACATATCGCTCGACAAGTAGCCGCTCGTGCGTTAGCTGCCCATCTGCCAGCGGATCTTCTGGCTCCAGTAATGTCTTTAGATAAGCATGCTGTAGCTCAGGGGCATCCTCTGCGGAATCGAGAATATGCTGGTGTAGTTCGATCGTTTGTAGAGCAAGGGTTGAGGCCGAGCGCTCGGGATTCAACTCAAGCAAACCTCTTGCGTGGTTTTCGACAATGGTCAAGACTTCGTGCTGTTGTCGTTGGTTCAGTTCACTATGGGGTCGTAAGCACTCCGCAATACAGTCAAACACCAAGTCCTGATCTTCTGGATCTTCAAAGAACGTCTGTACGAGCTTTCCAAATTGCTTGTCAACCTTGTATATTCGTTTCAGAATTCGGTAGAAGCCTGCCGTCTTGAACAATGGCATTAACGCAGGCATGTCTGATGGGTGATAAACTGATAGAAGGTATTCGGCGCTCAATTGTGCATCTTCGGCAAGATCAGGGCCGGGGTAGTTGCAAAGCCCGGTAAGGACTTTTGACAAGGTTGTACCAGAGAAGAGCAGATATTGGGGGAACTTGGGAAGATTTCGAGCAATGAACATGTCGAGATAGATGGTATCAGCCGGTGCAAAATCCGACGGATTCATCACGTCGAGCAAGATGGATAAAACGTATTGTCGATTGATTGTCAGGCCAAAGATCTGCTCCTCTGGTATGTCTGCTCTGGAGCTACTACCCCTAGGTTGCTTCTCGGAAGAGTCGTTAAGAAAGGAATCTTCAAATGCTTCATTGAGGGCACTGAGGAAGCTCGGGGCGTCGAATTTGAGAATCATTCTCAGATAAGGGAACGCAGGCTCCGATTCTGCGTCGGGTCTGGTGAGAAATTCTCTACCACTGCCTTTGGGCCATGAAATGGTCTTGCCAGAAAAGTAAAACCAATAAATCTCGGCCTTGGCTCTATTCGCTGTCTCTTCGTCCATGATTTCACCGCTGGGGTAAACACGACCGGTAAGAGTGTAAGAGAGGTAAGGAAAAATCTTGACCGCATTGACACCGTAGTAATCGTCAGCCGTGTTATCGGGAACAGAATCCCCGTTCGACATCAACGGGACCAGAAGGCTAAGCAGGTCGATCATTGGTGTAATGTAATCTTGCAGGGCTTGGTTCCAGACATAGGTAAGCGCATCATACAGATTGTGCTGCTTGCAGAGGATTGTGAGCTGGTCCAAGTCGAGAGTGGCAGTTTCCATATGGCATATCAATTCCTCAAGTCTGCTTTCCCAGCCTTTGATGACATAGTAGCTGACCATGTCCTTGACCACCGTGGGCGGGACGATACGAATCGTTTGGTCGAGGACAAAAGGCTCAAGGGTTTCGAGAAATATGCCCTCGACATCGGCATCGCTATACCATTCATACAGCTCGTCAAACAGATAGTCAGTATTGCCAACAGTTTGGCATGCCACAAAGCAAGTTTCGGCAAGCTGTTTCAAATGATCATTATCCACAGACGCCTTGTTCTTCTGCCTTTGTGCAAAGGCGTATTTTAGGGAGGCACTCGTAATCTCCATGATCTTGTCGCGAACCATGCTGTGCCTTAGCTCAGTATCGTCAGGGAGGCCGACTGTCAGTTTATTGGCGTCGCCAGTGTAGTATGAGGTAGCCAGCTGGGTAGCCCCTATGTAGTCACCATGCTCCATTGTGGCAATCAGCCGATCTGCCCAATTTGATAATGCCCCTATAGCAACATCGTTGAAACCCAAGAGGAACATTCTCCCTTTGTATGCCTTGAAGCTCATATAAAACGCATCGGCTACAACTCCATGCATGGACACATCATTCTCGTCTAAATGTTCCACAAGGGTATGCAGCTGCTGGGAGAAAAGGTCAGTATGGTAGATGTATCTCTCCAGTAGGTCAAATGCTTCCGTCATGCGCATGGTTCTATCCTCCAGGACAATCAGTCTTTGAGAGATGGTCAAGACTGTCAACACGGAGCGACTGAGCCACTGCACCGCAGCAATCGCCTCTTCGCATTTCCACCTGCTTCGAGCTTTAAATCTCAATGATGGCGGATCACTATCGTCGCCAGGAATCTCATCCACATCCAGTACTGTGAGCACATTAGACCAACAATAGGCCAGCTTAGCTTTTGAGGTGGTTGAGCCGGTGTGTGCATCTGCAACCTTGAGATTTACGGCAGGAAACCAAGCCAAACAGCCCGTCATGGCACTATGAGCCGGAACATCCTTGGGGCGTGCAGACTTGTGCTGCGTCTGTGCTACTGGAGTGGTAGACACAATAACGAGCAAATAAGGGGTTAACATGGCTGTCAGCCCCATCTTGTCAGTCTCGCGCTCGACGTTTCCTAGTGGAAGAGGTGCAAAAGCGAGGACAGTGCTGGGCTTTATTACTTTTCCCGGCTGCATAGGCGCATTCGGATATCGACCCAATATCCTTGTCGTCTTGACCGTTCTTCCAAGAGGCCCAGTACCCCTCGTGGCAAGATGGGAGAATGCCATGCCATGGCCATCAGCAGACACAAAAGCTGTATGTCGAGTGCCCAAAAAGCCTAGATGAATAACAGGCGCATCAGGCATGTGGCCATCGAGAGTCCTGTTTTGTACCTGAGAATCATCCAGGCGTGAGATTGTGAGGAAGGGTCGTGATGGTCGTCCTGTATCCCAAGTGAAGATGTTACCACTTGCATGGCCTCCGGCTATAATGGTGTGATCTGCCGATATAGCAAGTGCAGTGATGGGTCCAGATTCGATAGCTATCGGGATTAGCCTTGCACATTTACACATCTCATTTGGCACATACCTTTGGTACCAGGTCCTATGATGGTTTTTAGATTTTGACTGTAATCAAAAACCAAGATGATGCCTTTGGAGGTTCCCAAAACAATGAATGCGGACACAGCAAGACAGGTAGGAGATCCGAAATTACGCCTCCCCGATTCCGAGAACGCATAGCTGTTTAGCTTCTTCAGCCTTGTCCACCTCACAACCTCCCATGGGGGCGACGGTGTATCAGTATCGGCTTGCTCTGACGGGAAAATGGAGTTGAAGGAGGCATGTCGACTGTGATTTGGCATAAACGTAGGGGTCGATGGACGAGGGCTGAGGGCGTTGAATGATGCTATTCGGGATTGGAAGCGTCGATCAAAGGGTCGGAAGGACGGCGTGGGACTGCTGATGCCCGGACGGGAGGCAAATGACGGCAACACACTGCTGCCCGGTGAGGATATGCGCGAGCCCTATGCCTGTCAGACGGCTTCCCTAACCATGGAGAAAGCATCGCATACCTGAACCGAGGGGGAGTCTCCCGGCGCAGAAGTGACGGATTCAATGGGACTCCCTGCCCTCCGCGGGATCGCATCGATGGAGCTTGCATCCGCCGACGTAATCTCGGAAATATCCCCATTTCGAACAGGTGGCTCTAGGAGGTTGTCATCTATGACATGGTTCTTCTCCTCTTCCTCCGCATTCACAGAGCTTGGGTCTTCCGGTGTGTCTGGCTGCTCGAGCTGAGGGACGTCGGCCTCGTCGTCGTTTTCGCTATCGTTTTCTGCGGCAGGGGCTGGGTTCTCGTAATCGTCCGCTCGCTCTCCAGCAGGAGATGCTTCTTCAGGGTCAGACATGGTGTCGCAAAGTCCATGACATTGTCCAGCATGCAGCACGTCGACAAAGGGCTATCGAGGCAGTGTAAGCATGCCCTGGTGCTTCGGTGACGGCACGGGCCAGCCAAGGTCGGCAGTTCACAGGAGCTGTCGCAAGCTCATGCACTGAAAGACTCTGGCGATGCGACCTTTGATCGCCCTGCAAGGCAAATCAAGCCGCAACTTTCGATTCGCAATCGAGAAAAGAGCTAATTAGATCTCAAGGTCGATACTCTGCACAGCTTCCCCATCTCTCATGGCTAGTCCGCGTATGCACATGCATGCAGACTGTACCGAAGATTCTCCGTCACACGATCGAGAAGTGACGTACTGGAGCCTTGGATGGCCCAATTTGTGAGGTATAGTACGCAGTGGGCAGGGTACAGGTACCAGCATGTACCTGACGGCGGCAATGGAGGGGCACAGTCGCAGCCAGAGGTGGGCTGTTCTTTCGTACCTTGTTTAGCCAGTACTTGCAGAACATGGACATGAATGCCTTTGTCCTTTGTTCTTCAGGTGTATCGAAGCGGACAAATACATATTCCTTCAGAATGACACTCGTACAAACATGTTCACGCACTTATCCGGCTTCACTTGTGGGGTCGGATAAAGTGATTCACAGCCATTGGAGCACGAGCACACCCTCAGAATGGAAATATGCCACGGAAACATCTCCAATCATGTACGTACGAAGCCACAATGGGTACTATATTTCTAAACCTACCTACCTGCCAACAAAAAGTTTCCATCCAAAGTGATGGAGAGCACACAAAGTTCAGTTAAATAGATCATATCGTAACTACCTATAGTAGAAAGTCAATCTGCTGTAGCAGTAAACGCCATGTGAACTCCAAAAATTGCAGGGTAGCCTTGATTAACAAACCGCTTAGACATCAGTACCTGTAATTCATTCCAATTTTTTAGCCCCCGCATTGGCGCTGCCCCTCCTCGCAATGGTGGATCCCAGGCAGGCCCTTAAAAAAAAAAGTTTCAAGTCAAGATTTTTTCTCTTTTTCTCTTTTCTCTCGGGAAAAGGCTTCGATCAATTTTTTGACTAGATTTGATTCACAGCCTTTATCCTCGCTCTTTGTCTGCCATCTATTCCTTTCAATCTTCCAAAAGAAAAGCCAAGAATAGATCAAATGGCCACCAACGGCTCTGTCAAGGTCCTCGACCACACCACCGCTCTGGAGGTGCTGGGAGAGTACAAGTCTCGCGATGGCCTCGACAGACAAGAGCTTATGGACACGGCCAAGCACGGTGGCCTGACCTACAACGACTTCCTCATCTTGCCTGGCTACATTGGCTTCCCTGCCTCCGAGGTCACTCTCGACTCGCCCATCACCAAGCGCATCACGCTCAAGACTCCCTTCGTCTCCTCCCCCATGGACACTGTCACAGAGCACGAGATGGCCATTCACATGGCTCTGCAGGGCGGTTTGGGTGTTATCCACCACAACTGCTCTCCCGATGCTCAGGCCGACATGGTCCGCAAGGTGAAGCGTTACGAGAACGGCTTCATCCTCGACCCTGTTGTCATCAGCCGTGACACCACCGTTGGCGAGGCCAAGGCTCTTAAGGAGAAATGGGGCTTCGGAGGTTTCCCAGTCACCGGTAAGAAAATTTTTCACTCGATTCTATGTCTCCCATTTCACACTGCAATGATTATAAACCATTTCAATTATAACTTTCGTTCCACCAAAAGACCTTTGTCCTGAGGACCACCATTACTATGACCAGCACATGTTTCATTCTCAATGTTGTCCAAATTTGTACATGGACAGCATCCTGACTAATTTGACATAGAGGACGGAAAGATCGGCTCCAAGCTCCTTGGTATTGTCACCAACCGAGACATCCAATTCGAGGATGACTTCAACGCACCAGTCTCCAAGGTCATGGTCACTGAGCTCATCACTGCCCCCGCTGGTGTCACCCTTCTCGAGGCCAACAAGATCCTGTCCCAGTCCAAGAAGGGCAAACTGCCCATCGTGGACAAGGACTTCAACCTGGTTGCCATGATCTCCCGCTCCGACTTGACCAAGAACCAGCACTTCCCTTTGGCTTCTAAGCTTCCCGATAGCAAGCAGCTCATCTGCGCTGCTGCCATTGGCACTCGCCCAGAGGACAAGATCCGTCTGCAGAAGCTTGTTGATGCTGGTCTTGACATTGTCATCCTTGACAGCTCCCAGGGTAACAGCATGTACCAGGTGGAAATGATCAAGTGGATCAAGGCTGAGTTCCCCAGCCTGGACGTCATCGGCGGTAACGTCGTTACCCGCGAGCAGGCTGCCAGCCTCATTGCCGCCGGAGTTGACGGTCTTCGAATTGGTATGGGCAGTGGTTCAGCCTGTATTACCCAGGAGGTCATGGCTGTTGGCCGACCTCAGGCCGCTGCCGTCCACGCAGTCAGCACCTTTGCTGCTCGTTTCGGCGTGCCCTGCATTGCCGATGGTGGTATCCAGAATGTTGGCCACATTGCCAAGGGTCTTGCTCTCGGTGCTTCCAGCATCATGATGGGTGGTCTCCTGGCTGGTACTACCGAGTCTCCCGGTACTTCTTTCGTCTCGCGCGAAGGCAAGCTGGTCAAGGCTTACCGTGGCATGGGCAGCATTGATGCCATGCAGGACAAGAAGGCTGGTGGCGGTGGCAAGGACAGCCAGAAGAGCAACGCCGGTACTGCTCGTTACTTCTCTGAAGGCGACAGTGTCTTGGTTGCTCAGGGTGTCTCCGGTTCCGTGGCTCACCGAGGGTAAGTTTGACGCACAATCCACCCCCCTTTCTCTCATATACGCGTGAATATCCGAGCTGACATGTAATCAGATCTATCTCCAAGTTCGTCCCCTACCTTGCTGCTGGCCTGAAGCACTCCATGCAGGACTGCGGCATGCGCAGCTTGAAGGAGCTTCAGGACTGTGCTACCAACGGTGTGTTGCGATTTGAGCTTCGCACTGCCAGCGCTCAGTTGGAGGGCAACGTCAACATGGAGTCGTATGAGAAGAAGCTCTACGCATGAAGGAAATGATTGATGAAACAAAAAGGGGTTCCGGATAGGGTTCCGGTACAAAAAGGAGTGGCTAAAAAGGGAAGGCTGTATTTGATTTCTGGAGTTTGGGTATAGGATGCGTGTGGTGATAAGCTTGGAAGCTATCGAGTAAACAAAAGACCTCCCAGCAATGATTCTAGAGGCAGGCTTGGCGCTTTTGATGACATGAATGATGATTATTTTCATAAACTTAATAAAGAGCGGCGGCCCCCCCGGGGCATGCCAAAATTCAGAGTGACTTGGAGAGCCATGCTGTGAAATTTTCTGCTTGATTTTTGGGCTTGATCAGAGCCTTGGAGACTCGAGCTGCGGCTGATACGAGTATTTGACATTGTATAATTCATTGAAACGCTTCGAATGTCTATATAATCTAGTTGATAGCCCTCAACTCCCCATCCAACCCTCCATGTGCAGTCACACGACTCAAAATCACATAATCAGGACGCACCACTTTCCCGCCTCTTAAAGTGCGATCCCTGGGGGAAAATCCATCTTTCGTGAAGCCGAGTTTTTCGTAGAACTTGAGGCCGTTGAGATTGCTTGTGAAGCAAGTGAGCATCACTTTCTTGGTTGACGGGATGTTTTCCGCAATGGTGATGAGTTGGTTCATGAGCTGCTTGCCGAGGCCGGATCTAGCAGGCGATATCAATAGGTAAGCTTGAGGTAGAAACGTGAGTTGGAACAGGGAATAGTAGAGCCATAGAAAAGACGAGGAGAAGGAAAATAACTTGCCCTTGAAGTTCGGGAAGCAAATGTACTTCATAGCAATACAGCACAGGTTCGTGATTCTCAAACGTAGGCATCAGCGATGTAAACCCCTTGACCGCACCGTCGTCTTTGACGAGTATGTACCGGAGATCCGGCGACTTCATCTCTTTCCTTTTCATAGCGGGATGCCATCCCACAGAGGAATTCTTGTAATCCACGCCGCTTGTCGTTTCGATGATGCCAAAGCAGGTCCGGAAGTCATCTTTGCTGAGCTCGTGTGAGGATAGAAACTCGAGCGAGTAGGGTTTTTGTGTGAGTGGATGTGTCCATGTTGCCCATTCTTGGCTATGGGACAAATGAACATTGTTGAATTAGTTGAATGTCTTGATGTAATGTGATGGGCAGGGGCTTGTGTAGGATGTATGTCATCCCTACCTCGGTTTTATATAATCTCTGATGAACTCTTCGTCCGTCTTCTTGTTGGCCGTCGCGATTGGGGTGATTTTCTGAGATTTTCCGGGTTCGTTTCTTTCTTCTTCAGCCATTGTGCGCAATCTCGTATCTTTTTCCAACCCTGGCGATGTACTGTAGGCAATATGAAGAAATGCTAAAAGCGTCCCGTGTAAATCGATATGGAGCCAAAGGCCCTATCGAAACTAGGTCCTGGAAATATTCCACTGGCTACTGAATTCGAATAATGCGACCCCAGAGACTCTGTAGTGTTGAAATCACCTAGATTTTGACTCTCAACAAACAATCCAAGCAAGTATTGAAACTTTTACATGATGGAATAGATCAAGCCCATCAATGTCGGTGTACCTTCCTCACTCACCGAAGCCGTCTCCAACCCGCCGCCCCATACCCGAAGTTTGCCCGACTCAAGCTCTTTTTCTCAATACATCGCCAACTTTTTCGAGTTGCCTCATCTGATTAGAAATCCACATAACAAAAAGCTCTTCTTCCTTTTCCTTGTACAATAGTCTATTTCAGGCTCAATGAATAATCCTTCATGAATCCCGGCATCCGCCTGCTGCCCCTCGGCCGTGGCTATGCCACCCAACGGCCGGCCTCTCGGCTCAAACCGACGATAAGCCTCGATCACGTACGTCAACCAGAGCAGTTAGGCCCGCCTTCTGAGATCCTCACCACAGCAAGCTAATAAGTCAATTCAAGTTTCTTCAACGGACAAAAGCTCTGGCATTATATCGAACTATCTGGAGAGGCACAAAACGCATTGCAGATGCTCGGACAAGAGCCGAATCCCGCAAATATGCTCGGGATGAGTTTGAGCGGCATCGCAACGTCCAAGATATCGTATGTCACTGCTCAATCCCCCCCTGCGTATAATTTTCCGCCGCTAACTTGGAACCCTCTCCGGCAAACAAGTCTCACATAAGATATCTTTTATCAACGGGCAAGACGGAATGGGAAAGCATGGAGAGGTATATCGGGGGTATGTAACACTACATAGAATTGTACATTTTACAACGGCACTCGAACCGTCATTTCTCGAGCATCTCCTCCAGAATCAGTCCGAACTTGAGCTCGTGCCACGTCCTCCACGTCTTCCGAAGCCATTGCCGTAGTATCGTTTATCAATTGCTTTTGCCAGGCCGTTGTGTGTGTAATTTTTTTCGTCTTTGTTCGTCGCTCCCTTTCGTCACCGTTTATGTGCCAATAGTATACAGAACGCCCACTCGTCCGGGTGTCGTCGTCGTCGTCGTCAAAAAAAAGAAGAACCATCTTCGCAGCCGCTTAGCTCTGTCGCTGCTTGTGTCGAGGGTTGGCCTTGCAGATAATGTACAAGTATCCATTATGTCGCTTGCCGGCCTTTCGTCGAACAACCTGCAAATTCAAAGATTTAGAACACCCTCCAGCCCATAGCAGAGACTCAAATCCAAATCCAAACCCACCTTGCAGTGCTCACACCTCTTCTTGACCGAGCTGTGAACCTTCATGCCCCGCGTCTGCTGCAGGCTTCCTCCAACTGCGGCGGGCTTGGACAGCCATCCCATCCACGAGGAAGCCGGGCTCGTTGCCGTCGCAAAGCTGCCGGCCGCAAACGGCTTGACAACCTGAGAGGAGCGCAAAAGCCCTGCGGCCAGAGAGAGCGTGCGCAGCAGGGATGCCATTGTCGATTGTGCTGATTGTGCTGGGCTGCGAGAGATAAGACATCGTGGGCCGGTTTTTTTGGGGGGGGGGACTTGGAGGTTTGCGATCTGCTTTTACAGGTCACGTGGTTTGCCGGTGTTGAGCTTCGCCTTCAGCACAACATTTCCCATTTCGAAAAGGTGAAGACAGATATTTTGCTCCAAAAATGAAGCCAAGTAATAATTTTGGCTCTATAATAATGGACACTGTTGAGCGTCCTCGTAGGAGCGCATTTCATTGCCACAGTCTTGATACAAAGCTCGTCTTTGTCTTCATGCATGTTCACGGCCCGTCTCACCAAGTTGGCGCAAGTTGTGTGTGTATGGTTCAACAAGAACCATCTGTGAGCTACCTACGACCATCTAATTACAGTTGTTATACATATCGTCCAGACATAAGCGCAATTCCTCTGCATCCATAGATATTCAAAGCCTCAAAGCTTTGTCTCATGCCGTATTGGCCAGGGATGATCCAGCAATTTCCTTCCTCCCAGCGTCTCAGCTTCACCACACCTTTTTTTCTTCCCCTTCCTGTCCTTCTTAATCAATCAGTGTGACAGCCACCGATGCGGCTGACAAGCAAGCAAAACGAAAAGAAAAACCACGATGCATTAAATCAGTCCGTCCAAAAGAAACAGTGTTCAAATCGAGGGTAAACCCAGAAAAGAAAGAACCCTAGAAAAGACAGAAACCCAGAAAAACAAACAAAGCCACAAAAGTCGTCGTGAGCTGTTCACCAGCCGTTCTTGCTCATCATCTTTGCCGTATCCAAGGCCTTTCTGTAATCAAAAGAGCACTTCTTATCGTCTGGAGCTGGAGGCTGGATCTCGTCCAGATCATCTGGCGCCCCTCCATCCTCTCTCGTGGGGCCGTATGCGGGAACTCCCTTTCGCTTCGAGCCGGTCGGATATTCCTTTCGAAGTTCCAGGATGCCCAGACGATGGACATCTTCTCTGACGGCAGAGGCAATGACATCTAGCCAACGACGTCCGGTAGCTGAGTCGAGGGCGACATCCTCAAGGGTGGGGAGTTTGGCCAGCGAGTCATGCGGGTACTTGTTGTCTCGTATAAGGGGTGCACCATAAGGGCTGAGCCGATAAGTCTCACCCTCAACCGCAGCAGCCGTCAATATCGGCGGCTGAGGGCGCACAGTTTCGGTCGACTGAAGGCGAATCAATCCCCCTCCGCCACGGAAAAGGGGTGCATCCTGGTTGAAAACAGTTCGGTCCCATTCGGGACAGAGCTTGTCCAAGAGGCCTTTCTTCTGCGCCTTGAAATGATCTGTCTCCAGGTCAAGGATTTTCTGCAAATGACAGGCGCAACAGATGCGTCTATAGGCTTGCAATCGATTCGTAGAACCGGCTGGGAAGAACTCCATAAAAGTTCGATAGCCGCAAGAGCAGCAGAAGAAGAAAGTCTTGGCCATCATTCTGAGATAATACTTGGGCCAGTCGTCGGCCACATGCTTATCCACCGCTACTCGAACTGGTTTGAGCATGTCGTAGATCGCCTCGAGTTTCATGTTGGCGCTGCCCCAAGCCCCCTGTTCCACATCTAGATATCGATATATGGCATCTAGAAAGCTATAGACGCCCAGTGGGATATTTGGCACCTTGACCAGGTAGTCCATGAATGCATGATCTTTGGAAAACAACAGGTCCAGGCCCATCCCCTTTGATTTCAGGACGGCCTTGAGGATAATGGCATAGAAGCCTCGCTGGGCAACGTCCATCGGGATTGGCCCCCAAGAGATGCCATACGTCGCCGCGTTTTCGTGCGCATACGGCGTGCCCTGGTTAAAGCATGGAAAGAAATCAAACGCCTTGATCTTTGGCATGTTTTTCTCATGCCGATCGATGTTGATCTCATGGATGAGATCCAGAATCGGGATCACGTCGCCAAAGTGGATGAGAGGGCAGTTGTACACGCCCACCATGGTTACGTTCGGCAACCCTCGTAGAATGACGGCTAGCATACGTCGATCGAGAAGGGGCACCCTGTAAAGGTGCAGAACCTCGATATGCGAACGAGCTCTGTGCAGTTCAGACACTGATGAAAATGTTAGACCCAATGCTCCAGAGTATCAAAGTTGATGTCCGGTGCGACTTACTCAATTTGAAAAGACTCTCCATCGCGAGACAGATGGGCATCTTATGCAGCTTGTGCTTGGTCCCTTCAAATTGATTAGCTGACCACATCTTTTCGAATTCCTCGAGAGAGCCCATGACGTTGATGCCATTGACATCGTCTCTCCACCATTCCTTGGCACGATCAGTAGTTTGGGGATCAATCTCTGGATCGTCCGTTGCCCAGTAGGGCCCGGCAGCTCGCAGGCATTCAGCTCTCCAAAGTTGTGCCCATTGGAAGAATATGTGTTCCACTTCAATGGATCGCAATTTATAACCGTCGAAGTCCTGCAAGGATTGCAACCTCTGACGTGTCTCCTTCCACTCGGGCGAATCAATTCTCAACTTGTATTTCTTCTGGGCTTCGAGAATATCCCCAATGGTGTGTTGGGGAACCTCGACAATCATTACAGAAGAGGGAACCTGAACGACATAGGCCATGGCACAAAAGTCCCATCGGTTCTGCTTTTTGGTCAGACACTTCTTGGATTCTGTCATGGCAGGGGATAACCTACGACATTGTCGCCAACCAGCTTGAACATTTTGCTCGAGGTCAGAGATAGCCTCATGGCTGTCTTGTGGCCATCACGGAAGACATCTTCCATGATCTTAGGTCCAAGATACAAATGTCCTACGACAGGTACCATCTGGGCGGGGATGAAAGGCGTAGTTGCAATTGCAGCCGCGACAGTTTTTGGGCGGCAGGCTGCCGCTTTGAAAGCGGGCTTCTTGGAAAGGCGTTCAGTGACAAACCATGGACCCTAATATAATGTGATCAGTGTTCTATCCCAAAAGCCAAAAGTCTAGTGTCGTGCAGTTGCTTACCTTTGTGAGGCGGCGAAGTCTGTAATATATCTTTCCGCTTGTTATGAATTGGTATTTCCCAGATGAGATGTACTTGTTTCGGTCCGGTCGGAAGACTCTACTCTTGAGGTGTGATATTGCCTTGTTCTCCAGCTGTGTAGGTGTCTTCGTAGTAACATCTGGGTGGAACCCCCGAGTTAAGAGACGCTCTCTCGACTGAGCCATCCCGTAACGGGTGATGGAGCCTGAGATGGGCATTAGTACATTCCAAACACGGTAGGGAATTTGAAGCACTTACGATGGAAATCACCATCGTCAATATCCATTTGGTCGGCAGGGCTTGTTGTAATGCCCTTCGACGATTTTCTTGCAGCAACAGAGATCTGGTTCAAGTGTATGTCTATTGCTTAGAGTGTGAGTCAAACGAGCTTTGAATTTGATATCTATGGTTCGCTCATCTGTTTACCAGTGATCAAAACAGCAAAGAGGTTACGACCAAGCGGCAGTGTTTCTATTGTGGCAATACAGAGTCATAATCCCAAAGATGGATGCCCATGAATATGGTTTCCATAAGAGACAAACGTGAGCGATGATATATGGAGGTCAGGAACTCTGTCGGGATAGAGGAGAAGAGCCTTTCAACACCACGCACTGGATATGCGTAGCGCCTTGTGGAGGGGGTTTTCTTCTCCGTCATGAAGTGCCTGGGGAGACGGAAGAGAGAATTGATGTTGAATAGAATTTGGGGGAAAGACAGCTCTCTGGTTTGTTGTATCCAGAAAGACGCGAGAAAAGATAACAAGGAGACGGTGGAAAGGCTAGATGCAGCCGACGAGAGGAGAGATGTGCGGGCAAGTTACATCAATTCTTTGGCTTGTGCTAGTGATGAGAGAGAAGAGGATGATTGATGGAAATGAACAAACTCGTGTCATGTGGGATAGAGTTGAGAGGATGGAGACGAGCTTACCAAGTTGAAAGAGCCGAGTTCTCAAGGGAAAGCATCAGGGATGAAGCTGGTATATCCAGCAAGGATGTTTGAGGGCAGGAATCTATCTCACGTGATGTGCACTTGATTTGGGAGAAAGGAATCAAGTTGTGATGTGTGTGTGTGTGTGTGTGTGTGTTGGGTCAAAGGGGAGAAGTTTGAAGGGTGGAGGGTGAAGAGGAAGAGGAAGAGGAAGAGGAAGAGGAAGAGGAGAGTGAAGGGGGGAGGGCGTGTTGTAGGCGGCTGGAATAACAACTGCAAGGCACGTGTGGGCCACACACGTACTCGCACTCGCACCTCGAGGCCACACAACACACTTGCAGCTAGGGTGCAGGAAGTGCTAATGGGAGAAGCTCTTAATTCACTAAATCACCAGTTGTCTGAGCTACAGGGCATCTTTCCAGGTACTAATTCATATCCACCCCCCTGGCCTTGTGAGGTGTGATTCCAAGGAGCAAACTAATGTCAAACACATTTGCATCCATCGTCTATTGTCTCTCAAATAGTTACTTCCCATCTTCGGTTGCCTCGAATCATTATGAAGCATCAGGTGTGTAGAACATGACAGCCTTTTATTGTAATTTTGCGAATCCTGTTTCCATATATACCTGCCTAACACCTAGCCAATGTACGGAACGCGCCTTCTGAACAGAGCATCCTTGACTCAATGAGGCCATCGGCTTTGTTTTCACATCTTGTTGTTTGTTCTTGTTCTACGGGAGAACAGCAAGCGTGTTCATGGTAATGTCAGTTCGGGTTGCATTCAGCGCTGCCCCAGCCCCTGGACGTTTGATGCCAGGCACTTCCCCCTTCTCTTAGCAACATTGCTTGAAGTATTAGGTTTTGAAATTTTACAACCCTTCTGTTTGTGCACTAGGCCAACAATTATTTTGCATCTTCACTTCATCACACCCGATTTGGCTTCTATAATCATGCACTCCAAACCAACATTTGTGCTCCGAATCGACTGTCAGCAACAGGAGCAGAACCGCGATGCGAGGTAGGAATCTCCAATTCATTCTTCTTTGACAATATTGTCCATTGCTACCCGTTAGATATCCAAGGAGTTTACTGGTTTCCTATCGATGATAACCATCCTTGCATTGTTTACGTTATTTCGTCCTTCAATTCAGACAACATGACGCGAGGAGCATCGCGAGATTCTCGGCACAGAGTTATTCATGCCACTCCTACCATCCTCTCCAATGTACACAGGCAGATGAAAGAAACAAGACCTAGATTGAACAAATCTCTCCATGCAACAGCTTCCTTTGACAGGGACGCGATACCCACGTCCACAAGCACGTGGCGGATGATGCATCGCGATTCGAGAAACGACACCGTTAAATTACTGACTATCCAGCAGAAAAAATGTCAAGCTATGCTAACTTCTAGGGAGCATAGAGTGAGGGCGCGATATTGTGGGAGGCAACGCGCGCGCCTTTGTTGTCAACGCTCTGAAAGACGGCTTCAAAGAAGTGCCAACCCGCAGTAAGTATTTCTCTCTCTTTTCAAACAAAGAGACGCTCCCAGAAATTGAAACATAACCTTAACATCAGTCAGTTCTAGGAACAAAGCCAACGACGAATATTCTCTGCGTGAAGAACTCGAATACGAAGTGTATCGTTTCCTGACCGAGAAGACAGTGCACCTGCTCGATGTCTATGACAATACGACACTCCTAAAGCCGTCGTGCTTGAGTACAAGGGAGGCAAAAGAATGGTAGACATCAGGAATATGTGAATTTTCAACAGCCAATAGAACCAGGACTACGCTGCGAATAGATTCTAGAACGAGAGGAAATCCCAATACGCAAGCATTCTTTGAGCTGAGGCTGCCTTCTCTCTTTTTGGGAGAATTCTAATGTTCTCAGAGTGGACCACATGACGATACAGAATGAAATAGGAGAGCGAAATACGCATATTTTGGAGCATTCTTGATACTACGGCTACGGTTACTCGTCTTTGAGAGATGCTTCTACTTGTCTCGAATTTCGTTATGCGCAAACGAGCAATGGCCTAGCAGAGCGAGCTGAGATCTCTGCCCAGCTAAAACCAATTCAGTGACAAGAATATCATTTACAACAATTAAACCCTTTCCTATGAGCCGGAAAGCATATGGCAGAAACTACCGGTACCTAGGTATGTGATGATTGCCGACACATCTCCCCTAGAATCATCTCGACCACAAAGTGTAGGTACAAAGCAACCGGCTACCTCTGTTGTTGAGTCGATACGTTTCAGAGAGAGGAGATATACATAGAATACAACATGACGAGAAACCACAAGTTTGAAAGGCAAGCTCGCTGGGCTACGAAGACATCATTGCCAAGACATCCGATGATAGAATTCAAAGACAAATACGGCCGAGCGAAAGAATAGATTATAAGCACACTGCAGCCAATCTACATAATCTTTTTCCAAAAGCTCGCATCAGAAACAAAACGATATATATATATATTCTACGATCGTCACTGGAGGCTTTATGTGGCTATGGTATCGGCATACGTATAGCATGGCATCAGCACCCGATGTATGTGTGAAACCAGCCGAAATATGTTACGCGACACATGGTCCAACATATACGATATCTCATATGAAGCAATTATATCTGAAAACGGATTTAGTAATAGGGATTACAAGGGCCTTCAAAGCGATATTACTCTCGCCTCCTGTAGAAATGGCATACGATACAAGAAGACTGTCGAGCAACACAGTCAGGACCGGATGAGGTATAGTCGTCTAATCAAACAACGTTAAGCGTCACTTTGGGTGCTTATTTATCCTTTCGCATCGTGAGTCTGTATCCAATTCCACCGTTACTGGTTCGTCGCAGTGGCAGGGCATCAAATGAGCAGTACAGGGAGCCTTGGAGGTCAGCATTGGCGGTCGTTAAAATCCCTGACATTCCCACAACCCCATGAAGGCTCGAGAAATTTCGATCTTCAAGTGTTTGCCGTCCCAAGCAATCGTCTTCGCGTAGTATCCGACATCGGTCTCGCCGAGGCTCGCCTCCAACGTTTCTTCTCCGAATCGCGAATCAAGCCCGATATCTGCTATCAGCACCGATTCAGTAATCCATAGAACAATACATGTACCCATATGGAGACGGAGACAGGCAGCAGACATGCTGGAGAAGGCAAAAAAAAAATCACGATGGCATTTTGCGTGCTCGGCTCCTGCGAAAGCGTAATCACGCGTGGGTGCTATCGGCTCTAGGAATATGGGACATGGTCAAGCATCACGTCAACCCGCCTCGCTCTAGCCAAGGCTTAGCCAAGATGGAAAAAACGTTCTCGGCACCAGTATTTATTACACACGGGCATGCTAATCGCGATCCTATTCTTAAAGTAGAAAGAGAGATGGATCACACGACTCAATATCGGAGACCTTGTCGGATCTCAGCTACTCCAACGGCGCACCACTTTGGTCGCTTTGAGGTGTCACTAAGAATACTACTAGGTCTGGTATAGTTACACACGCCTACGCCCTACGAAACACAGAGCAGGTTTTTTCTTCTTCTTGCTTCTCCTCTTTTCTTTTCCCTTCCAGCGGATATCCTCGTTATTATAGGGTAACATTGACAGTCAACGATTGCCAGGCGGGAAGATATCTTCCCACACACACACGCCAAAAAAAAAGTGACTACTCACACGGGGCCTGCATACATGTAATATTGGTCGTATCATGCGTGACCCGTCACTTGTTAGGGAGTACGAGTGAGTACATACACGGAATATAGACTCAAAAAGACTCAAAAAGACTCCCCCCAGACCAGAGCAATGACATCAACTGAAAACCTGCATCCGAAACGGGGGAGCACAGGCAAACGGCCTTCCTGTATCGGCCAAAGGGGATCTTGTTCCGGGCAGCGGCATGATAATCACTTTTCTGGTCGCTCGCCCGCTGCAGATTTTACGTACATACGGGAGTACAAAGGCCGTGTGGGAAATGGACAGGGATGAGGCTACTGCTGTTGCTGCATCCCAAAAAAAAGTCCGGTGCAGAGTCACACCACCTTTTGGCCACTGGGGAGCGGTCGTGCCACTGCCAACTTTTATTTTGAAACAGGGCTTTTTTTTTTTTGGCCCAACCGCTTGATACGAGAAAAAGGGAACACGCTTTCAAATTTTTGACAAGCCGCGGGTTCTTTAAGTCTTCCGGTGCCGCCGGCCGTTTGGCTGCGGACCGAAAGGTGGACAGGAATCAACTCGTGATGGGATCCGGGGAATGGCGGCCTCCGCCGGGATTGGATTTTTTGTTTTTTTTGTTTTTTTGTTTGTTTTCAAACGTCGATGACCATTCAGCGGCGGCGGCTATGAGTGATGTGAGGTGGTGCTTATGCCGGTGTGTATCAAGTAACGAGTCCGCCTAGTCCAGGCATCATCATGCGATCCAACTATCATAACTAAGGGAAGGCAAATCTTCTACTACTATACTGTGCTGTACACGTATCCAAAGCGTGTCCATGACCGTTGAAGATCTGCAGGGTACATAGAGGTTACGAGTACAGATATTGGGAATCCTGTCAAACAAACAAACAAACAGCTCGAAAGCCTCTGCCGTCCCCACCGCCGTTGAGAGCGGGGTGAACTTGGCGATCAAGATGCGCCTTTGGAGATCAAAAAAGGCGGCAAAAAAAAAAAAAAAAAAACGTTTGTGTCGCCCTTTGTTAGTGCAACTCTCGGGCAGTGGAGTCGTGGCTTGTCGTCACAAGGCCTCTTGGCGCCGGGCCTCAAACGAAACCCAATGAACGGACGAGGCTCCCAAGGGGCGTTGCCGTATCGTTGAGGTTAGCAGGCGTGATGATCGATTTCTATTTATACCTTTGAGTACCAGGTATGAATGGAAACAAAAGTCGAGCGGCTACTGTATACCAGCCACCGGGAAGAATCCAATAGGTAGTCGTCCCAAACCTCGTGTTTCATTGTCCCCAGATATTGGGGGATTCGAAATAAAGTCATTAATAATAAAATGTTTCATCTGGGCTTGGGGGGGGACGTCACATTTCAATCTCGCGCCCTAGCAGGAGTCCCTATTCGCCGGCGTGCCTGGCTAGGGTGCAAAGATAGTTGCATGTTGGATTTGTCTTGTCCGCCGGTAAAATGAGTCAAGTGAGTCAAGGAGGGCGGGAGGGAGAAGCACGGCCCTTTTCCACGTCGATGCTGTACTCGTTGCAGTGCAGTAGATTGGCGGGCATGAGTAGCCGGCTGTCTGGGACTCGGAAGCCATTCAGACATCAGCTCATGGGTAGGCATGATAGGTATTGCATGTGGTTTCAGAAGTAGCCAAGCGCTGTGACACAAGAGCGCAGCTGAGAGCATTTACACGGACTGTTGGGCGGTTGGTGAACCCCTGATGCTGCTTCGATGCGTGCTGAAGGTGGTGGTGGGTTCAAGTTACTACGACGTTCATACAATGCTTTTGTATTTGTACACGCAGCAATCTGGTTCTTCATCTTTCTTGCCTTGCCAAAACAGTCAGTAATGGAGATTGAGTGGTGCCCGAATTCTACAGCAAATTTGCTTGGTTAATATTACATGGATCCAAATTCGGCACAGAGAAGCACATGCTTGTATCCAAGCATACAAGTAGCAAGCGACTGATAACAACAAAATCCTTCGCTCGGCAAGCAATAGAGACAAGCCGCCCTGGCCAGAGAGATTGCTACTACTCGTACATACAGGTATTACATGCATGCAATACTTAGTATTCGCACCTTGTGTATTGTACTTGGGGAGAGAGGTCTGGAATTTAGAGCAAGAAAATGGCCTCCGAGTCCGTATTGCCGTAGTCACGGACTACCACCTAAAGAGGATTTATCTTGCCCGTTCTTCGTCCTTTGCGGGTTGGACAAATTCAAGGCCACACGAACTTATCGAGCGCCTCTCATTTGATGAAGATCCTTGTCGCATGGATGAAATCTCTTCTCTCCGGCTTTATTAGCAGCTGCTAAAAGACTGGGTCGGGTACCCTGTAATTTTTTGGTGTAAATTTTTTTTTTGGCCTTTGGGTTCTTTCACATCGGAGATACAGGTCGGGGCTTTTCTTGGCTAGTAAGTAGTAGTAATAGTATCCTCGTATCACGGCATATCTCGTACGAGCGTGCATGGTCAAAGAAATTATTCGAAGGGCTGGGGAGGGGAAAAAACAAAAAGATGAGCACCGTGCTCTCCCCCAGCGTCGTGATAAGGCAAGCAAGGGCTGGAGTGTACGAAATACATGCTCGTACACGTACCAATATAAGACGCTGGCAAGTATTGACCAGATCAAATGGTGAGCTGAGTGGCTTGAATTGAAAGGGGGTGATGTTGAACAGGCAAACCGCCATGCCATGCCAGGGACGGCGCCTCAACCGGCCTGTTCCATGAAGGAAAACATGAACCCTGCAGCAGCGCCGTTAGACCGGCCTGACCTGACCTGACCTGGCCTGAAGAAAGCACCGGTCGAGACAGACAGACAGGATGAATTTGCGCAGCCGGGCATCGCATCCGCGCCCGCAGGCGCATTGCATCGCATCGCAGCGCATCGCATCCAAGGCAAGGCAAGGCGCCGGTCCGGTCCAGTCCAGTCCCAGTCCAGCCCGGTTCAGCCCAGCTGCCGTTTTTCTTTCTTTTTCTTTTGTTTCCGTCTCCTTCGGCGCCCCTCATGATATCGGTCCAGTGACGCTAGAGCAGGTGTCACATGGCCGATGACAACAACGTGGTGGTGCAGCTAAGCTCCGGCTAGCTGTTATCTGGCGACGGAATGTGTGTGATGCCATTGGGTGGTGTTGCGAATGGCTGCTGGTTCGCGGGCTCACACTCACACCATCCCGTCACCAACAGCAACAGCAACAGCCCAATGACCTGTTCAACGTCCCCCTTGTCCCCATACCGTACATGTACATGTACAGTCCAGACAACAATCTCGCTGACGGAGGGGCGCGCCACAAGTGGAATCAATCAATGGAGTGATGTGTGAAGGCATTTCGGTCTTGTCTTCTTGGACGGGTTGATGGGGCAGGGGTAGCAGTACATGCACGCACTGCAGCGCATTTTAGCGCCGCTCCGTACTTGTACATGGGAAGGGGGGTCCGGCGCGCCACTTTGGTGCAGCCAAGTGCCATCTCGGTACTTGATTGCGAGAGGCTGCTTGTGGTTGGTTCGACGTTCCCTGCCAGCCCAGCGTCATGCGAAATGTGTTCCATTTGATCCCATCCAAATACGCAATGTTGCCGCATCGCGAGCAAAGCAAAGCAAACCTCATCGTCTGGTGCTGGTGCGTTTTCAGCAGGTAGTACTCCGTAGTTGCACTGTACGGTAGCTGCTTGTCAATCATTGATCCATTTCACTCTCAATCTCGTGCTCATGCTCTAATGCTCTAATGCTCACTCACCATCTCACTCACTCTCACGTGGTAATTTGCATGTACGAGTACCTACTCCTACACGGCATGTACAATAGGGAGCCGCGGGAGGCGGAAGATGAGGAGGAGCATCGTGACGCTCCCCTCGCTGCCGCATCCATCAAAAGAGGCAAACAGGGCCAGAATCGAGATGGCCATTCGTCCCACATTGCTCCATCCAGTCCAGTACAGTCTAGTCAAGGCCGCGATTGACTGACACGGCATACGATACGATACGGTGCTGCGCTCGTACTTGTACCTGTTTTGCTCTGCTGCTGCTGGTTTGCGAGCATGTGCTCCGTATGGCTCGATCTCCCTCCAATTAATGCTGCGCTCGAGTTTCACCGCCACTCATCAGGGCGGCTTCTTGTTGCAGGAGAGAATCAGGAGGTCGAATCACGGCCCCCTTTGATTGATGGGCGCCCAAACAAGACCTTTCGTTCTTGTGCCCCCCCTGGCCTCCCCCCCTGGCCTGCTTCTGCTTCTGCTGCTCTCTTCTGCGACGTCGAGGTGGTACTACTTGCAGTGCACGACAGGTATAACTCCGTACAGTTACAGTAGCACCGGCGCGGAAGCGGCATGAACCTGTGGCCGCAGCACTCGTCCTTTTGTCCATGTACTGTGATCCACCGCCCAAAGGCAAAGAGGAAACAAGAAGAAGAAAAATTCGATTCCATTCTAGCATTTCCTGTGGTTCGTGCCATGGCCAGGGACCAAGGCTGGCGCACTAGTACATGTAGCCTCGAGACCAGGAGCGTTTCGGTGCAAGTGGACATTGTGGTAATAAACGCTGGATGGAGCGAGGGATCGACAAGGCAGTTGGACGGCTTGTTGCCCGCAAGGTGCATGCCGCGGTTTACCCGGGCGAATGACACATGGCGGGACAGTGCCGGCACTGGGCTGGCCCAAGTACCCACTCCGTATTGAACGACTGATTAAGATGAAATGGCCTTGATGGATGAAATAGGGGACGGCCGACCATGAGACTGTCGTCGAGCTGATTGTCTCGCCTACGTGATCTTCCTCGCCCTCTCCTTTCGCCGAGTGAAGATCGTCTTTTGCTGTTAATTACGCGTAACCAAGTCTTGCAAATACAATACCACTCTGCACCGCAAGCCGACATTTGATGCCTGACCTGCCCCGTCCACTTTTTGATCACGGTTGTAATGAGGCAACATTGGATTGCAATGCGCACTATCGTTTTGTACTTGCAACAGAGCCCAGTATACCTAGTTTCAGGAAAAGGGGGGCCGGTCCAATACTGCAATTCCCAGCCCTCACCACTTTGAGTACTTGGCAATATTCGTTGTCAAAGGAGAAGCAGGGCTGCATCATAACTAAGAATAGTATATGGAGCAACAAAGTATTGCTCTTCATGGTACCGTATACACTACGACTACACTACCGGCGGGAGCATTGGCTTGATGCCGTCTAGTCGACAGAGGATACAACGTACGAGACACCGGAACAATATGCGCAGCTGCAGCAGGCGAAGATGGATCGTGGGGCAAGGCAAGATATAATCTTAGATGGCCCTCGGCCCAAGCAAGCATCCCATGGTTCACGGCGATCCATGTTGACCAAGCTTCCAGAGGTTCTACGCGGATTCCCGAGTCAGTCCCCCCCGTGCTCGTACCGGCAGCCCATTGCCAGCTTATCGGCGGCCGTGGCCCAGACGGGACAAAGGAGAACATGGAAGCTTAGGCTGTTTAAAATGACGAGTGGAGGCTGGGAGTCATTGGGCGGAACGAAGGAGAGTGACCGGCCGGGCCGTGCGAGCAGCCGCCGAGCCGCACGGCCGCCCAAGTACCGCTACGAGCACTACTCGTACTGGGAAAGCCAGGCCAAGCGTAGGCCCGCTGCCAGCCCTGGTGGCTGCCGAACATTTCTGTCCGCCACTAGCGCAGGCCGGTCGACGGGTCTGCAATTTCAGGCCCACTCGCTTAAGGCCCGCACAGACCACGCAGGGGCCCACCGCGCCCCCGGCAACCCAAAAAAGAGAGCGCCAGAGCTCCAGAGTCTCAGGGCATTCACTGCTCCGGTTAGCGCTAGCGGGCGCCAGAGCTCAGTGAGCTGCTCCCGCCGTGGCGTCACTGGCGATGGCACAAGACGGCACTGGCACTGCATTGTCAGAGTCGTGCTGGTTGGGTTGAGCCACTGTACGGCACTCGACTGCTACTGTACGAGTACCTACACAACTACAGTACAGCTGCTATCCATCCACGCATTTTTGATGGATGGCCCTCTGCAGGGTTTCTGATTCCAGGCCTTGCCCGCTGCAAGCTGTCACACAATCTTTCCCCCTACCCTTTTTTTCTTTTCCCGTGCTCGCGCTCACAGGCAAATAAGTAGCCCTGCCACCCCCTTCTGCTGCTTCTTCTCTCCTGCTCCCACTTCTACTTTCTTCACACACCATTTCCATACCACATCCGAAAGGCCTTTTCTGGATCCTTATTTTTTTTTCTAATACCCTTTGTTTGTTGTGATACCCCCGCGCTTTAAGATACCCTTTTTTCTATCCAGAATGGCTGAGGAACAGAAGCCCGTTGAGGTCGCCGCCCCGGTGGCCGTCGAGGAGACGGCTCCCGTCGTCGTTGAGGAGACCCCCGCCGTTGTCGAGACGGCTCCCCTTGTTGAGGACAAGCCCGCTGAGGAGGCGAAGCCGGCCGAGACTGAAGAGGCTGCTGAGGCTGCCAAGGAGGAGGACAAGAAGGAAGAGGAGGCGAAGCCCATTGAGGAGGGTTTCCTGGGCCACAAGGCTCAGGGCGCCAGCTTCCCCAAGTGAGTATAGCGAGCGACAGCTTGGCTTCGCGTGGCTGCGTCAATGGAATCGAGGGGCGCTAACCAGTTCACCCTACAGGAACCTCATCGCCAGCAAGGCTTTCTTCTTCTTCGGCTCCGAAGCCGTCGAGGCTGAAGTTCTCGCCGCCTACAAGAAGGCTGAGAAGCACGTTGAGGTTGCCCAGCACAACATCGCTTGGGCCACCCACACCGGCAAGGGTCTTCTGTTCATTGGTGACAAGAAGGCCCCCCATGGCGTCATCAACCTGGTAGGCATCCATTTGCAAATAACGCCCCTTCACTGTTGAGATATATGTAGCTAACCCGAGACTTGATAGGCTGATGCCACCGAGCCTGAGACCGACGGCTCCAACAAGTTCCACTTCTCTGCCAAGGGCAACAAGCACAGCTTCAAGGCCAACTCTCTTGCTGAGCGTGACAACTGGGTCTCCCAGCTGAAGGAGAAGATCGCTGAGGCCAAGGAGCTTGCCACCACCGTCGCTGAGTCTGAGATCTACAAGCAGACCATTGAGAGCTTCAAGCCCGCTCCCAAGGAGGAGGCCCCCAAGGAGGAGGCTGCTCCCGCTGAGGAGGCCGCTCCCAAGGCTGATGAGCCTGCTGCCGCTGAGGAGACCGCCGCCAAGGAGGAAACCAAGGATGAGCTGAAGGCCGAGGAGCCTAGCAAGCGTCGCTCCGCTAGCCGCAAGCGCGCTTCTTTCTTCGGCTTCGGCAAGAAGGAGGAGAAGAAGGACGAGGCCAAGCCTGAGGAGGCCGCTGCCGAGACCCCCGCTGTCGTCGAGCCTGTCCCCGAGACTGAGGCTCCTGTCACCGAGGAGGTTCCCGTCGTTGCTGAGCCTGCTGTTGAGGCCGAGACCAAGACCTCGGATGAGGCTGCTCAGCCCGAGTCCCCCAAGGAGAAGCCCGCTGTCAACAAGCGCACCAGCTTCTTCGGCAACGTCTTCTCCAAGAAGGAGAAGAAGGCCGCCGATGTCAAGCCTGAGGTCGAGTCCCCCAAGGAGGAGGAGGAGGTCCCCGCCACCACTGAGGCTGCCCCCGTCATTCCTCCCGTCGAGGCCACCACCCCTCTGGCCGTCGATGTCAGCAGCCCTGCCACCGTCCCTACTGAGACCACCGAGGCTGCCGTGACCAACGGCGATGCCAAGAAGGAGAAGGAGAAGCGCAAGTCTTCTCTGCCCTTCACCTTCGGCAAGCGTGACAAGTCCCCCGGCCCCGCCGCTGAGGGCGAGGAGAAGAAGGGCGCGTTCTCCAAGCTCCGTGCTACCATCAAGGGCAAGGGCGCCGCCAAGTCTGAGGACAAGCCTGCCGAGGAGGCCAAGGAGGAGGATGCTATCAAGGAGGAGGAGGAGACTCCTGCCGTCGACGAGGCTGCCAAGGAGGAGGCCAAGGAGGAGGCCCCCAAGACTGAGGAGGCCGAGGCCGAGAACAAGCCCGAGGGCGCCCCCGCTGCCGCCCCCGTCGTCACTGCGGCCGCTTAGAGAACTCGCCGACAGTGAGTGTTTTACGACTTAAGACACACTTTGCAAACTTTCCTTGATATAATTGTCACAAAACACGCATGAGAGGACTGGGAATGGAAGGATCTGCATTTCTTCACAAGATACCAAGATACCCTGTCGAGACTGCTTTCACTGATACCACTTTCCATTTTTGTTTTTGCACGTCGATGGACGAAAATTCAACATCAAAAAACTTGAAAAAATCCATGTTGCTAGTATACAGCATTCGCGTTCTGCTTTGTTCGATACCCGGGAGGAGGAGATAATTAATACCTAATATACAAGATGATGTGTGTGTTCTAATCTTATTATTACTACCGTTTCTGCACCGTGAAGTTGCCTGTCTCTTTTTTTTTTCCTATTGTTGCCGAGTAAGCCACTATTGTTTGTGTCTTGTCTTTTGTTGTTTACAACTGTCTTTGCAACCCGCCAATCAACTCTCATGTGGCGAACTACGGAGTACTAACCTCTCATATATACGAGTATGCATCAAAGTTGCGGGAGCTTGAAATAGTCTCTCTTCTTCCCTTGAATGTTTTCGCCATCGTGTCTTCTTTCTGAGTGACGCTAAGCTCACTCACGTAGTTGTTGTTTGAGTCAGACAATCCCCATCTGAATTCCATAGACTAGATGATATCACAGAGAATCACGGCATTCGGGATCTGTCGCAACCAATTTTTTCTTTCCTTCTTCCTTCTATTGTCAAAATCACGCCAAAGTCAGTGGCAAATTCTTTGTACTAAACAGTAGTCTATAGCAGAGAGGACGTGAAGCCGGGCTTCTTCTTCTTCTTCTTCTTCTTCTTTAATTATGGGTAACATACGGAGTACAGTATTAGAACGGCGAAATGATTCAAAAAACAAGAAGCGAGGATTTTCTCATCGCTCCACTATTTACGCTTATACATCTACCGGCGCAAGTGGGCTGTCTCCGTACAGTATTGATCTTTTCTTTGTTCGAAAAAAAAAACCCGTGTCTACGCGTATGCATGGACAATTCGAAATCCCATCCCCATCACAGCCTTGCGTTAAAAAAAAAAAAAAGTCGGGGACAGGAACCCTGAACCCACCCGAGGGATCCGGAATGTAGGAGCTGCAACGTGGTGAAAATTCCCGTGTCTGTATTTCTTTCTACTAATATGATATGCTATATCCGTATGCCCGCCATTATTAATATCCCTGCCTTCCCGCAACATCCTTTTTTGTGTATATAAAAAAAATTCCCATCGTGAATATCGCTCTCTCGGGACATAACTCTAGCTGTATTTATGCCCGGCCCATCCTTCTTCGCAATCGTATGCAAATGGAGACTTTGTCTAAAACAAACTTGGTATCTGAGGAAAGCAGCCTCGCAAATACGAGCAAGCATCAACATGAAACAAAAGAGAAAAAAAGAAATCCCTGGCTGGCTATTTTCGCATCCGACTCCGCCCAGTATACTTGAGGAAACATGAAATAGAAAGGATTAAACTCCCAAACAAGTCGCAAAAGGTACCGAAACGCCCGCCCGAGGCTTGAAATGAACACGCTAGGCACCCTCATGTAGGTAAACCTAAAACATGCTGAAAAAGATGGACAAAGCGGAGAGAGAAAAAGGGAAAAGGGAAGAGGTTGGAAATACCACGGCGTGTCGTATTCATGAGACATCAGACGGGGCGTGCCTTGCAGAGCGAGACAACAGAAACATGGTCGCATGACCCGTTTCTCCTTCAAAAGGGAGATTGGATGCCCTTTATGCGTCTTCCGACACAGAAAGGCTCTGGTACTTGCCCACTAGCTCCTCAATCTTGGGGAGCAACTCGGGAATGCGGAATGGCTTGGAGATAACATCATCCTGTGTAATTAGTCGGTCAGCGACATTGATCCATGACGTGTCTATAAGGCAGCAGGTCCGAGACTCACAATTCCGGCAGCCTTTGCATTTTCAATCTGCTCAGGCCGTGCATACGCCGTGACCGCAATGATGGGGATGTGCTTGATGATTGTCCCCTCCTTTTCAAGCTCGCGAATCTTCCTTGCGCAAGTCATGCCGTCCATGACAGGCATCTCCAAATCCATCAGGATGACGGAAATATCGACGCCTTCTTGTTCTTGGCCCGCCCAGAACCTCGATTTTTGCAGCGTCTGCAAAGCCTCTTTGCCGTGGTTGGCTACGAACGTGTTGTTGCCGTAGTTGCGCAGCTGTCGCTGCAAGACTTTCTGGTTAACAATGTTGTCCTCGACAATGAGGACGTCAAAAAGGGGACTGCGGCCTGCATCCGACTGGCTCCGTGACGTGGGACAGCTCGCGGGCTGGCCGTGGGTAGGCGGAGATTGAATCTTGCGTTCGAGCTTGAACGGCGTAATGTGTTCGTACTGAGACGGAGGGTTCAAGCATTTGCGGCTTTGAACATAGAAACTGAACTTGCTCCCAGCGTCTTTCTGAGAAGAGACTCCGATTTGGCCTCCTTGCATTTCGGTCAAGATCCTCGAGATGAACAGCCCTAGCCCAGAACCCCCGTACTGCACATGCGTCCGGGGAGACGCCTGCGAAAAGCGTTGGAACAAGACCTTCATTTCTTCATCGCCCAATCCGGCGCCCGTGTCCTCCACCGAGCAGTGGATGTTGAACCGCTCACCGGTGCCCCATTCCTCTTCGTTGTCGATATCCATGCCGACTGTCCGCTGGACGTCGTTCCGCTCAAAGTAAAAAGTCCCTTGACTGGTAATCTCCGAGATGTCCTTGGTAGCGCACATGCTTACAGTAATAGCACGCTTCTCTCGGCCCTGGGTGAACTTGATGGCATTGGTCAGGAGGTTGATGAGTACTTGCCTCAACCTTGACGGATCCAGCTTGGCCCAAGTAACTCCATACGTCTCGAAGCTGTTGTCGACCCGAAACTCAAAGTCTATGTCGTGAGCAAGCAGTTCCGACTCGAACATCTTCAAAGTACGGTGAACGACTTTGATCGGCTGTTCATCGACGGGAGTAACGGCCAGCAGGTTGGAGTCGAGCTTCGACAGCGTCAAGATGTCGTCGACGATACGCTTCTGGTGGCTGGCGCACAAATTGATGGTGTTGGCGGCGTCAAGACAAGACTCTAAAAGGGCGTCCACCTCTATTTTATCCGAATGGGCCGAGAACGAAGCTATGCTATTGGCGATTTGATCAACGCATTGAAGGATAGCCGATAAGGGGTTCCTCATTTCATGGCTCGTAATGTCGATGAAGTTTTCCTGCTGCCGCTTAAGCTCTACAGCCTCTTCGCGCCTTTCGCTCTGTACCTTTTCAGCCCATTTCTGAGAGGAAATGTCTGTGATACAGCCAAAGATGGACGTCAAGTTGCCATCAGCATCCTTCTCTGGAAATGCGCTCATCAAAACCCAGGTGTCGACTGTGTGATCTCCACACAGTTGGCTGCAGTTGAATCGAAACTCCACCGAGATGGTCATCTTTTGCTCAAGAAGCTTTGTCCAAGCTGTCATCAACCCTGGCTTGTCTTCGATCCGTACGCTGTCCATCCAGGCGGTGCCTATCTGGTCAGACCGAGAATGTCGGGAAATCTGCCACCACATATCGTTGCAATAGTTTATATGGCCACTTGGGTCGGCGATGAACATTCCAACCGGCGCGAACTCGGCCATGCGCGTAAATTTGGTTTCCAGCTCTTCGGCTTCCTGCGTACGCTGCCAAAGTTGCTCCGAGAGCTCCTGGCGGTCCAAAGCAGCCAAGTGAGCCGCCCGCTGGCCACGTCGAATTTCTTCCTCAAACAAGAGAACTGAGGCCATGGAAGTGGCCAATTGCCGTGACAAAAGGTGGATGAACAGTTTGTAGTCGTCGTCGTATGGCCGCCGGGGGTTTACGCCTAGTACTATAAATCCCGTCACAGCTTCGCCCGTGGTTGTAGGGACAACTGGGAAGACGACGATTGTCCTGCAAGGGTCGCCGAAACCCCGCCACTCGAATCCTTCTATGAGATGCTTTGGTAGGGTACCGTCCTCTTCGGAAAGCACAACAGGGGTGCCGCCTCTTGCCAACGACTGCCGTACATATGGCGCAAACCCTTCATCTGATGTACGTAGGTCCAAAGTTGGTGGGGCTGCGATATGACCCTCCGGAACACCAGGAGATCCTTCGAGAATAAGCTGAGGGGAGTGCGGGAGGCTACCCGACTGTAGCGATGACACTTCACTTTCGGCATCATCCTTGATGGAATAGATCATGCTGAAAGGAAGGTCATACTCGTTGAACGCCAAGCCTAACCTGACCTGCGGCCAAAACTCGCTGACGGAGGCTGCCGACGCCGTCCGCTCTCCAATCTCTCGCAAGGTGAGCATTCGGCGTTCGTTGATCCTCCGCCGGGTGTTTTCGAAACTTGGGTTGAACAGGCCAACAACCTCGCCTTCTTCGCCAAGAAGAGGAATGATGGACCATGAGAAGAAGGTTTCTTCCAAAAAGCCATGTCGGTTGATGAAGAGTTGGTCATCATTCTTCATCGTCGCTTGGCCAGACTCCCAAGCTGACTTGAATATGGGGGAGAACTCTTCGTTGAGCTCGAACCAGGCATCTCCGTACCGCTTGCCCATGAGGGATGGATGTTTACTGCCTGCCAGTGCCACAAATGCGGCATTGTAGATGCTGACGTATTCACGGCCCCAGTACATGGCAGCCGGATTGGGGCTTCCCATGACTAGATTTGCCATGGCTCTCAGGCTGTAGCCCCATTCACTCATAGGGCCAAGAGGCGTGGAGGCCCAATCTACTGACTTTGCTAGTTTGATGTGTTCAGGCAGGTTATCGCTGTACGGAATTCTGGTCCAGTCAAAGGTCGACCTTACAGGCTGTGATTGCAGCACTTGGTTAGTAAAGTCATCTGGATGGCGGCGGTTGATGTCATATATCGGCTCTATGGTGCCAGTCGCGGGAGTTATATCGGTTGTGTCCATGGGCTCAATCGTAGGCTTCGCAGTCGCGGTGCCAAAGTAATCTTGTGGCTCGGGGATGTCAGCAGCGGGTGTAGCTGGAGTCGATAGACAGTCGCCACTACCATCTTGCCCCGACATAGGTACCTCCCCCTCTTCTTCCTCCTCCATCATCGCATTTGGTGAAGCTTGGCGAGTGGAGTGATGGGTAATGTTCCCGCTGATGAACCGAAATCGACGCCTCAAAGTTGTGCATAGCCACGTAATCCCCCGGTATTCGTACGTCGGCGAGGGAGTATCATGGGGATCAACGCCGTTTGTCAAAACCCAGGATCTGAAGTCATTGAAATCCTCCATCGAGTCGGGAGTAGCAGGGTCTTCCTGGTCGGGGCTTAGATGGCCGTGGAGTGACTCAGACGCTCGTAGAGAGGCGTTGTAGTACACTATGGGCAGCCCAGGCCGTTGAGTGTTTGCTGGGTTTGCCAGATCGACGAGGAACGTGGGCCTGTCGTCGTGCTCGAGAAGCTCAAGAACACCAACACCCTGGAGCATCTGCAAGCTGGGAGGCAGGCTGCGCACGTCAGGGCTTAGGGACGGCGCAGACATGTCCATGGAAGATGGCGTGCTGCCAGAAAGAGCGGCATTCGTGGAGCTAACACTTGCTCTGGGGAGCTTGAGAGTCGTCATGGGGTCTGCATCGTCATTGCGAGCGTGTGCCAGAATGGCAGAAGCCACATCTGAGACGGGAACGCTTTGAGGGCGAGAGAAGTGCCTCGCAGGGGCATGAGAGAAGAAGAGGGGAGAGACTGCATCTTCGCGGCTTACTTGGAGTGCGGCCTTGTGTGCTAAGGGGAACATGGCATCGCTCAGCATTTCGAGCCTCCTAGGGGGAGAGGCCCCGGTCCGAGCCTTCTTGACTGGTGTCGACCCCATGGCCTGGTCGTCCTTGACTTTGCGCGACTGGCGCTTTCCAATGCTATCAGCCGACGATAGGCTTGCGGCCAAGGCTTCGTTGAGGCTGGGATAGCTCCTGTGCGACGGCAGGGCTGTGATTGGATGCGCAGGGGATGGCGAAGAGCTTTGGTCTGGATTGTTACTGTCAGTATGCCATGACGCCGCCGATCGGCCTGCCGAATGGTGTCTCGAGTGCTCTAGGTGGCTCTGTGCAAAGCTGCTGCGGAATGGTGAAGAAGCCGTCTCCAATACCGCAGCAAGAGGTCGAGGAGAGGCGGCAGCTTCAGCTTCGTCTTGAGAGGCCAAGGCGGGATTCGGCAACCCGGAGTCGAAGGCGCCGGGTGCCCGAGTCGAAGACGCTGCTGAGGACGGATGGTGGACGGGAGCAGCAGGAAAGGCAGTGGCAGGTTCAGAAACAGGGGAACGGGCAGAGGCGGAGGCGGAGGCGAAGCCAATGCTATCGGCGGAGGTGTCGTCCTTTTCCTGCATCAAGGCGCCGGTGGGGGGACGAAGATGCCAGAAAGCGAGGGAGGGTCGTGGGTTCGGCTCGAGTCGAAAAGCTTGGAACAAGGCAGGCTTCCGATGAAGACCAAGACCCAAGATGCGGCTTGGACTGACTGACAGCGGGGTTTATGGAGAGGATGCTGCGCTACTAGGACGGCGAACCTTGCACGATAGCGTGGTCTCGTAAGGGACCTAGGCCTAGTAGGGGACGAGATCGAGATGGCGAGGGTGGATGATGGAGTGGGTAACGGAGCGTTGATCCTCTGCAACGTCTTTTCTCCAACGGTTTTTGCCTCTGGAGGGCATGCGAACAGGGCCCAAGCACGGCAGACGATGGCGACGATAGGCCTGTGGCTGTGATATGACGGGCGAGAGCTGGAGTACTCGTATGTACCGGCGGCGGTAGTATTTGGATCTGCGCGCGCCAGCACGGGAGGCGAATCCGGACAGACACGCAGCTTATCCAAGACCCTCGAGGATTAAGCAGCGCGCAGTGAGAAAGGAGAATAATCGTAAGCAGCTGTGAGCGGGTGACGAAGGATCAGGATCAGGGGAGATTTGCGCAGCGCGGAGGAGAGCAGAAGAGGGCAGAGCAGAGCAGAGCACTTGACAGCTCGCAGAGCAGAGAGGGGGTTTGATTTCGGATGGATTGCAAGTCGCCCGGCTCTGAATCACTCAACACACACACGAGTACACGGCGGCGAGTGCCGGTCTAGAGCTTCGGAGCCCAAGTCTGAGAGTTCTGAGGTCCAGAGAATCTCAAGGTCTACAGTAGAGCCGGGGATGGTTGACGGACCCGACAATAAGGGTCGCCTGGTGGTGGGACTGCTGATCTGATCAGCACGGCGAGTCTGGCTGTGGAGATGGGCAGCTGTGCTAGTGGTGAGGACGAAGCAGAGCGCTGATCAACCGCCAAACCCTCGATTCGAGCATGGCGGGATTTCGTATTATGTGGTATGTGGTATGTGGTATTATGCCGGCACCTCAACCGGACTGTGAGCAGCTGAAGGAGTGTTACCATGGATGCTAATGCCAATGCTGGCACGGGTGAGATGGATTGAAAGCAGGGAGACGAACGGGGCGCCTCGGTGGGGGAAGCAAAAGGCCCCATCCCGTCCAAGGTCTGTCCATCACGGGTCAATTTTTGGGCTTCAGAGCGCTCAACCTTTTTGTGGTCAAGTCCTTTTTTTTCTCTTCCTTTCTTCTCCTTTCTCTTCTGTGACTACCTTGATACTATACGATACTCTTCAACACTACTAATATGAGCGGGCTGCACGGAGTACGTTGCACCAATCTATTGACGACATGTCAGGCGGACGGTCTGCGCTGTTGTACTGTAGCATACCTACATGTACCTACATGTACCTAGCATAGTGCATATACACGACTATGCGCACCGTCGCGTTTCCTTCCAGCACCGAGATGGATCTCCTCGGGTAATTCCCACATAGCAAGGCTTGGTTCTGGCCTGGCAGGGATCCGCGGAGGTGCCCCTCCGAAGCCGACAGCCTTTTTCTCGGCTGGAGCTGGAGGAGGCATACGAGTAACGGCTGTCTCAACAACAACATGTGGACAGGCGGCGTTGTGAGATGGCCGATGTTCTCTGCACTCACGACTCACAGCATCGAGATCGGGTCTGCCAAGGTTCCATATACAGACAGACAGACACCCGCGACATACTCATCACGTCGGTATAAAGTGCGTTCTGTATCGATGGGTAGGCACTTTGCTTGTATAGTTCACGACTGGGCATGTACAAGTACAGTTGTATGTAGTATAATAAAAGCAACTTGAACCTAGATCCCTGTTCTTGATTCTCGATTTCTGAGCGAGAGGTGGACTGAGACTCACGCTTGCATTTGCTACCGCCGTAGACCGGTCTAGATGCCTTTGCGCTGCCCGCTAAAACAGGGGCCGCAGGGTTGATTATTTGCCGCTGGGGAACTGAAAATTTGGATTTTTTAGGGCGCCAACGGGAGGCAAATTGAGGAAGAAAGATGGCGATGAAGCTGGCAGCTTGACTTGAACATTCTCTACTTGTCCAACCAAGAGGCTTGAGGTTAGCAGGTAGTATAGTCGTGCCTCGGCACCTACCTAAGCAATCTACAGCATTGGCCACCAGGTAGTGCGGACGGCTAGAGTTGAGTGCTTGGTATCTTTTCTCTTCACTATCCCGTAGAGGCTTGAGAAAGCGGGAAAAAAGAAGAAGAAAAAAGGTCCACACCCCCCAACCGGAAGTAACCTCTGAATAAAAGCCGTTAGATATGGAGTAAAGGATTTGCGTCACGCTGCATGTGATGCGTGGAAAAGAATGGATGCGAATATCATGGAAGCGACCTCCCACGATAGCGAGAGAGAAACAGCCATTCCAGGACGAGTTCTGTTGACAAGACGGGGACTTGGTAAACAGCCTTGAAGATGTTTCAAGGTTTGATAGCACATATCCGCATAGTAATAGAACCCAGGAGCACTATAGTACAAATCAGCAATGTCCTTGTGTCCCTACATTAGTACAGTACACGAACTCAGTGGTTTGAGCTTTTAGCGCCGCGGATATTGTCGCTGGCCCTTAATCTATCCTGCATGTGCCTTCCAGGTTTCCAGGCACCTATGCGAAGCAGGCCCCCTACCCGTTATCCCCATATGAACCTCGCTGCAGGCCGCTCCAGACGCGGCCATTTCACGCAATGACATGGGCTGATCTGGTTGCGCGGCTGGCAAGTCGTTTAATTATGTGTGCGGATGGGATGCTCATTTAGCTACAAGCAAAGCATCGCGGCATGAACGGGTCGATGGATGCCGAGCGACTAGTTGGAAATTGCTACCTGGTCGAGCGCCAACTCTTTCAAGGTTGTATATGGATATATATAGGGAAATTGTATCAAGCCCACCCCTAGGAGTAACCAGCACACCCGGTAAACCAAGGGCTCAGCTATTCAGCCCCCCAAGTTGGATATCTAGCACCCCAATGACTGTGCGAGTACAAGTGTTGGAACAAGATGCGAAGAACGGTCTGGTCTCTTATTTATTACAGGTACTTGTACTTGGGTTATGGACATTTGGGTCCCTGAAGCTTTACGTTTAAGATATGAGATGCTGGATAGCAAACTCGGGGTGCTAAATAGCCACTCCCTGAATATATCGATGCTATGCTTATACCTTGATGTTGCTCGTCAGCAGATAAGCCGTTGCAGTCATTATTAGACAGTATGGCTAACAGAGCTTCGACAATCGCAAATGTCGCTTGCTGATCACTTGCTGACATACTGTATACGAGGAGTTGCTGATCTGGCCGGCTCTATGACTGGCTAAAGAAGCGTCAATCAAGCTATCGATATGGTAGAAAGACAGCTGGACAGCACTCGTCATGTTCCCAGATTCAATATTTGTTTCATGGCGTTTATGCAGAGTCTCATCTTGCCGCCCCAAAAGGCCGGATCCCGTTCCGAGCGGAGAACGAGTGGAGCCTCTGAGCGTGTCTGTATGAGAGATTTGAGGCTGTCACAGACACTGTCGCACAACGTGTACCGCATTCTGTAAGGGTTGATGAGGCTCCCACATTACTAACGGCCTGGCCTGGTGGCGGCGACTCAGACAAGAGACGGTCGCGGCGGAAGAGGTGTTCGCCGCCTCCAAGCCAAGTTGATGGTCAGCTTACTCAGACTTTGGCGCACGACGCATTTACACAAGAAGAATGGAAGAGACGAAGACTCATTTACACGTGCAAATGAAGAGTAAAATCGGTATCTCTTATATGGAATAGATGGGTAAATCTAGGAACCTCATTACAAGTATGAGTCCTGTACTCCGTACTCCATTTGTATGCAGCATACTCGCTGTGTCAAGATTGGGGGGCGCCCAGGCACGGCAGCTTCAAGCAGACACAAGTCCCAATCCCGTTTGATAGCAAAAAGCTCGAGTCGGCGCACTAAATGGCGCCACCTGTCGACCCCGTCGAATGAGGTTCCAGAGCAACAAGCTTGTGCGAGCGTCAACTTCCAACAACGCGAAATGGCGTCAACGTTCAAATTGCCTTGAGCGGATGCCGGAGCCGGGCGCCTTTTGGGTCGTACTCGTACCTGTACAGCACAGTAACATCCATGGATGTATACGAAGATGCCAGACATCCGATACTAGTAGTAGCTGCAAGAAACGTGCTCGACATCACCAGCAAGCAAGGGAATGGGCGCATAAACCCACGAGTCGACCCGGGTTTTTAAATCACTTTGAATGTCCATCTTCTCGAGATTCCCACTCAGCTGTCCAAATCCCGCAACGAACGGCAGCCCTCGCAGCGCCGTGATTGGCCCGTCAATGTCCGGCCCGGCCAATCGAGCCATGCATCTCCGATCTTGGGCGCTTAAACATCCCATCGAGCCGCCGCTGCGATTGGTCCGAGGCCTTGCTGTCACCCGCGGTCGGTCCAATCACGAGGCGCGAAGCCCATCACAGGCTCAAGCGCCCGCACCTTGCAGAAGCCTTTCCCCACCTCCCAGCGAGTGCCAATGAAGCCCATCAGCTGGAGGCTATCACTGGTCGCTGGAAGGGGCCCCGTTCGCAGAGCCAAGAGGCGCCGGTTCCCTCTCACAGGCCCTTTAAACGGCCGCCGCCCCCCCCCCCAACGGCAGCGATGGGCAGCGTCTGGTTCAATTCAATAAAGCTGTGCTGTGCTGTGATTTTTTTTTTTGTTGAACGAAATATTCGAGGCTGGTCCGAGTTTCTTGGAGTTGAAGCGCTGGGCGTTGTTTCTTCCAAGATCGCGACGTCGACCAACTAACACGGGTGCATATGCATATGCGGACATGAGCCTGTAAGGTGCTTCTGCCAAGCCCAAGCGCGCATCCGAGCTTCAATTCTCGACGCCCTGCATAACGGGTTCGATTCGATTTCGCGCAAACCCAAACCATTATCGAGTTGCATCTCTGCAATCGACAAGCAACCAAGGACTACTCTCGATAAGAAGATCCAAAAGACAGTCGACAAAATGGGCATCCTAGACACCAACCGGCCGTTCACATACCACATCCTCCATCGAAAATGGCCCAGAGTCCCGAGACTGGCCATCCGCTGGCTGATGCTGGTGGAATTCATCGGCCTCGTTCCCATCCTGACCATCTTTGGTCTCTCCCAGCCCGATCTGTATCGATCTGCCATGTGGAAGATTGGCTGGGACCATCGCCTCAACTCGAACCCCGACGTCATCCTCTTCGCCTATGCCAACCATGTGGCTCAGCCAAAGATCCCTCTCATCTGGTCAAGAACGTGAGTTATAGCTCAACGCTGTAAAAGGGGGAAATTCTTTTACTGACAGCGTCATATCAGACTCACTGACTTCAATGTCGCCATCTCCGTCATCTCTCTCTTCTTCCTCCTCACCAAGCTCATCGCGGTCATCATGAGAATCTGGTACCCCCTCCTGTCTACTGTAGGCAGTGTGGCGCTGGTTGTTCTCTACGCCGTGAGCACCTATGGCCAGGTTGGCCCCGACTACAGTGATCCGAGATACCCGGCCCCGGCAGCATGGTACTTTAGATACGGCTGCGATATGGCCAAGCCGTATGGACAGTACACCAACTGCCAGATTGCGCAGGGCTCGCTCTTCATCACGCTGTACATGCTGTAAGTCTCGTTCGATATCTGCGCCACGGTTTCTCTGCACGTATGCTAATTTATTCACAGGACCACGTACGTGATTGTCCTCGGCTTCTCGCTCTACTGCATGTGGCCCAACCCCCTCAACAACCTCGAGACCGACGAGGATGAGGACGACGAGGCACCAAGCATCAAGGAGGGCAAGGGCGTGGAGATGTCCGGTTGGCCAACCAACATGAAAACCCCAATGGCATCGGGAGCCATGCCTTTTACGCCGAGAACACAAGCCTTCCACATCCTCGACCGAAAGCTTCCGCTAAGACAGGAGCACGAGGCGATGATATACTCTTAGGGCACACTGTGTTTTGTTTTCTTGTCTATTGATACGTCCTCTGACAAATGGGCGGCTTGGGTTTACTCGGCGGGAAAAATCGGCGCAAGGCGTTCCATGCTTTTTACGCATGTAATATAACGGACGGTTAATGATACCAGGCCCTGGAGGCTGACAGGCACAGGCACAGGAGGAGGGACAAAAGGCCACCTCCAGAAATTGCCACCGTCCACCTATATGTTTTCTCTTTTCTCTTCTTTTCTTTTGTCTTATATATATATATACCCACATTTGATGAACAATCCAGCCAAATATAGCAAATCATTCTCCTTGCAGCCTTTGATTCCAAGCCATGAGTCGCCGCATATCGCAGAGAACAAGATAACAACCAGACAACTTCCGGTTCGAGGCGGAATCTTCCGTCCCGGCCCAGCTCCGGAATCGCAACCCAGAACCGGCCCGGCCTCTGCACATCAAGTAATGGATCCATAGTGAAGATTGATTCCACCCAAAAGTCCATCTGCACCGCTTCTAGCGCCTAGAATCGGAATTTGGACCCTGGCCAGTGCCGGCATTGGCCTTGTGACCCCGCCGCTGCACTCCCGCGTTTTCGAGACGTCAGAGCTGCAACGCTGTGCTTTTCCCCGCCTCCATCCGCACCTTTTGACCCGGCCCGGTCGTCGAAGGCTGTCTCCTCCGCATTCTGCATTTCCAATCACATCCCGAGGAACCTCCCCCCCCCAATTGAAGGCCGCCGGTTTCATTTCGCGAGTCCTTATATAGGTTGACCCGTTCTCTTTTTTGTCGACTTCTCCCCTCTTTTTTGTTTGTTCCCATGGCGTTGCTGCATAGACTCGCTTCTCCCTCGACATTTCGCTTCGCTCCCGGTGTATCGTCCGTATTATACAGAAGAGCTTCAACCATGGTTCCCAAGGTGCGTGCGCCGTGACGCAACCGCCCAGTGTCCAATTCCCAAAACTGGCTGAAGGCTAATCCGAATTGAAAACGTGCAGCTCAGAGATCCGTCCTTGCTGAAGCAGGATGTCTGCTATGTCAATGGCCAGTGGGTAGCTGCCAAGTCTAGCAAGACATTCAAGGTCAACGGTTAGTCGCGCCTCGTGTTTCCATCTTCTCGAGTGCCTCTATGAAAGTAGCTAACCAGTGTTTTTACCTCTCGGATCTCAGACCCTGCCACTGGCGAATTGATCGGAACTGCCCCCGAATTCACCGTCGACGACACCGAGTCAGCCATCACTGCCGCTGCCGATGCTTTCAAGACCTTCCGCTCGTTGACCGGCCGCGAGCGCTCCAAGATGCTGCGCAAGTGGTACGACCTTGCCATAGAAAACGCCGAGGATATTGCCCAGCTTATCACTTGGGAGAATGGAAAGCCACTTGCCGATGCCAGGGGCGAGGCTACCTATGCTGCCAACTTCTTTGAGTGGTTCAGCGAGGAGGCGCCGCGCACATATGGCGATGTCATCCCCGCCACCGTGCCCGGAAACCGAGTGTGGACTCTCAAGGAGCCCGTTGGTGTCTGCGGTCTGATTACACCGTACGTCGAACAGGATACTTCTCATTGTAGGATGTATATGCTGACACAAGTGGCCACAGTTGGAACTTCCCCGCTGCCATGATCACCCGAAAGATTGGCCCTGCGCTGGCTGCTGGATGCACAGTCGTGTGCAAGGCTCCCGGAGAGACACCATTCACAGCCCTTGCGCTCGCCGAGCTGGCTCACCGCGCCGGCATCCCCAAGGGTGTTGTCAACATTGTGACGACATTGGACAACACCGTGGCCATTGGCGAACTATTGACTACTCATCCCACCATCAAGAAGGTTTCCTTCACTGGCTCCACTGGTGTCGGCAAGCTCCTGATGAAGCAGTCATCCGCTACACTCAAGAAGCTGTCACTGGAGCTCGGTGGAAACTCTCCCTTCATCGTCTTCGACGACGCCGACCTCGACGGCGCCGTGGCCGGCGCCATCATGTCTAAATTCCGATCCTCAGGCCAGACTTGCGTGTGCGCCAACCGAATCTACGTCCAGGAGGGCATCTACGAGGCCTTTGTGACAAAGTTTGTCGAAAAGGTCAAGCAGTTCAAGGTTGGCAACGGCTTCGCCGAGGGCACCACCCACGGCCCCCTCATCCACGACCGCGCCATCTCAAAGGTCGACGCCCACGTCCAGGACGCCGTCAAGAAGGGCGCCAAGCTCCTCGTCGGCGGCCAGAAGTTGCCCGAGATCGGCTCCAACTTCTTCCAGCTCACCGTCCTCCGCGACATGAAGGCCGACATGGCCATTGCCTCGGAGGAGACTTTTGGCCCCGTTGCCGGCCTCTTCCCCTTCAAGACCGAGGCTGAGGTTGTCCAGCTGGCGAACAAGTCCGAGGTTGGCCTGGCCGGCTACTTCTTCTCTCGCGACTTGGAGCGTGTTCACCGAGTGGCCGAAGCTCTCGAGGTCGGCATGGTTGGTATCAACACAGGCATCATCTCCGACCCTGCGGCGCCTTTCGGTGGTGTCAAGGAGAGCGGTTTCGGCCGAGAGGGATCAAAGTATGGTATTGCAGAGTACCAAATCACCAAGATGATCACCTACGGCGGCATGGGTAAGCCTCTGCAGAGCTAAGTTAAAAACGAGATAGAGTAGCCAATGTTTTTTTTAATAATGAAATAACGACATCATACCTACACAAATGGGATGAATGAATACTGGAAGTGAACCTGTTTCATGTTTTCCTTTTTAGATAATGGCATCGTAGTCCCAACTGTGTTTGGCCTCAGCGAATAGTGACCCCAGGAACACATGTAATATCAAGACGGCCAAAAAAGGCAAAATCTAGTCAAAATCTAGTCAGAAAAGGAATTAGACTTCTAATAGAAATCCCAGCCGTCTACAACTCTATTTACATTCTTCTGTACCTAGTAAGAAGCACCAGTTTGATGCATTCGACTCTGATGCTGAAAGCCAGTTGAAGCTTTATAGTGTCTTCTTTTCTGCAAATCCCCAACAATTAGTAACCAGACTATGTGGCGCAGTGGTTAGCGCAGTCGCCTTACAAAGTAATACCGCGAAAGGTCGCAGGTTCGACCCCTGCCATGGTCATTTCTCAGTATTGAGATTTCTCTTTTTGCCCTTATTAAGGTCCCTATCGTCATTTGTTGTTGTCTTTTTGACACTGAAGATTTGCGGGATGCTTATTGCTTGCTCCCTTATAGATGTCGTGGTGATGTTTCCTTTTTGGCCGGAAGATCTAATGGTGGGGTAAGAGTTACGTGAGGTTATGGAAACCGCTGTAAATGGTTTCGTTGATGAGATGATCAGTGTAAATAGATGATGGCAAGATAATTGAACTCCATCCAATTCTCGAATCTTGTGTCTCGAGTATATTGCTGTCGTTTTACAAGCAGTAAGCTTAATATGTAATTTTATCTTACAAGGTGGGACAGTTACCAGACATCACAACATTACACCCACCATCATAATGAAGAGCAGAGTATAGCCATCTCGAGTTAACTTCTCTCGCTTATTCCAGAGTACGGAATGAAGGGAAAAAAATGATTCAGACGTCTCAGATATTTAATTCAGTTACTCGCTCTACTGTATTCGGCAGCTCCTCAAGCAGACTTCTTGTGCCCGTCAACCTCTTACCTCTTATCTTATCGTACCGAGTACCGACGTCACCCCACCTGCAAGCTCTTAACGAAACACAAGACCATCCTCACCATCAACACCAACACATCCATTGCCATGGCGCTCTCTCGCACTAGCAACCTTGCCAGCCATGGAATGCGCCTGTTGGCGCAGAGACAATCGTAAGAGCACCCTGTCAAACCAATTGCCACTCCCACGAACAGAACAGCTCAAGCTAACCTTGGCATTCAACTTCATACAGGCGCCATCTCTCCAGCATCTCCCCTCTCCTCCCATTGACGAGCGTTACACACACAATCAGACCCTCTCACGCCCCCTCATCCGTCCGTCCATTCAGCAACTCCGCGCCTCTCCTCAAAAAGCGCAAAATCGCCGGCGCAAGCAACAGCCCCTCCTCGCGAGACGCAGACTCCGCCGCTCCCTCACCCTCACCCTCGCCCTCCTCCTCCTCCAAAGCCGACCACGGCCAGCCCAACCCCGAAGACCCCCTCGACTTCTCCTCCCTCACCGCCGCATACGTCTCCATCGACGCCCACTTCAAGGCCCAGCTCCAGGCCGTCCTGCACGGCGGCCGCTTCAACCCCGACGCCCTCGGCGCGCTCTCCGTCGCCATCAAGGACGACGATGGCTCCAAGGTCACCTTCCCCCTCCGCGAGCTCGCCCAGATCGTCCCCCGCTCCGGACGCATCATCTCGCTCCTCGTCAACGAGCGCGACTACCTCAAGCCCATCATGTCCGCCGTCCAGGCCAGCAAGGACTTCAACCAGCAGCCCCAGCGCTCCGAAGACAACGAGCTCGAGCTCCTCCTCAAGGTCGAGATGGAGCGCAAGGAGGACCTCGTGCGCCGCGTAAAGGACGCTTGCCAGGGCTGGAGGGACCGCGTGCGCCAGGCTCGCACCAAGCATGAGAAGGCGCTCAAGGACTGGAAGAAGAATGGTACTGTCCTGCCCGACGTGGTGCGCAAGGCGGACAAGGAGCTGCAGAAGCTGCAGGACAAGAAGATGAAGGAGATTGACGGCGAAGAGGCGCAGGTGATTAAGCAGATTGAGCGCAGGTAGGTTCCCGGCGTGTGCGCGTAAGAGGACCGCCCATACCCATTTGTAAAGTAGAGATTTGATATATATCACACGAGGAATTGCAGCGGATATGAACATGTATGTTTCCCATTTATGAAGATTTTTACATCAAAACAGCAGCCGGTTCTCTATCGTTCTTTTAATCGTACAAAATACTTTTTTTTTCTTTGTCTTCTTTCATCAACTTCTCCCACGTCAAGCCTTCGCCTGAGCCTTCACATTCTTGCCTCCCTTACCAGCCGTCCCCACGCCCAACAACGTCGTCAGCTTCTTCTCAAACTTCTCCACGTCCCTCTGGGTGTATGTCCCAGACCTCAAGTGCCACGCCCTCGAAATACCAACGGGATCCGTCGCAAACCGCGGCGTCTCGTGCTTCCCCGCCACGGCCTGGTCAAGAATGGCCTTCTTGACAGCCTCCTCAGCGTCCTGGATAATGGGCTGCTGCTCAGCGGGCACCTCTTTGCCCTCAGCCAGCAGCTTCTCCCGCCGCTGCCCCTGGAGATACTGCTCCGCCGCCTCGCGGGCCTTGACGTCGGCGAAGAAGCGCGCGCCGTTGCCCTGCACCTCGTCGGCGTAGTTCTTGGCCTGCAGGTTCTGCGGCACGCCCACCGGGTCCGCCCTGCCGCCGAGGATGCTGAGGTTCTCCATGACGGTGGCCAGGCGGCCCTCGGCCGTCGCGGGAGTGGCCGGCACAAACGTCGTCAGCGCCTCCTTGGTCAGAGAGGGCTTGAACTCGGAGCGCGTGCCGAACCGCACGGCGTCGTCAAACTGCTGCTCCTGGGGGTCCATTCTCTCAAAGGGATCCTGCCTCTTGCCACGAGGCCCAGCGGCACCGGCCGCTTTGTTGCCGCCCTCGCCCTCGGTCTTCTTCGCCGCCCTGCCCTTGCCTGCACCGGGTCTGCCTCCTGGCCGTCCGCCCGGTCGTCCTCCTCGTCCTGCTCCAAGCGTAGAGCCTCCCTTCCCTCTGTTGGCGGCCGAGAATCGGTTTCCGGTGGGTGAAGCAGCTCGAGGAGCGCCAGCAGCACTTGGCCCGCCTGCTCCTGTGCCTGCACCTGTGCCTCGTCCTCGCAGTCCGCCCGGCCTTCGAAGCATGCCTCCCTTGGGAAGACTCCGCACATCGATCACTCTTGGCTGTGCCGGCGCCGCTGAAGAATCCGTCGGGCTTCGTGCTCCCTGGGCATTGGTCCGATTCTTCACCAAGGAGTTGATCTCGCTGGCGGCTGCGCGGGTCCGCTGTCGAGCTGTAGGTTTGGCATTGGGATCGGCCGGGGCCTCGTCGAGCTGCGATTGCGTCGTGGAGAATTGGCGGAGGTAGCCTCTTAGGGCATTTCCGGCCCGTGCCAGTTCTGGCCTCGCTCGGTATATCGAGCGGAGTGACTGAGAGCTCATTGTTGCGGCTGGTGGCTCTTGGGCATCTTCTTGTGGTGAAGTGGGATGGTTTGGGATGTTGAGGGACCAAATTCTGTCGTTGGATGACTAAGCCCGCAACAAGACGGACTCAGGTACAGGTACTACTAATATAACAAAAGTGACGGTAACAACAGAATGTCCCCGTTGATAGAGGAAACAGCTTTTTTATTTTAGAAAAAAAACTCACAGCAAAAACATGTTTATATATGAAATATTCAGTCAAGTAAGTTATGGACAATGAAACTGACTGGAAAAAAGACTCCCCAAATCCTCCACTTCACTTGCAGTCCTTTCCAGCCTCTTCCTCTCTCTTAGCTCCCGTTTCTCTTTTCGCTCAGCATCATCGCTTTCCATTAATCCATTTTCCTTATAAATAGCTTTGAACTGATAATATTTCACCTGTCAGCAGTGCAAGTCCATGTATAGCAGCGACCAACTGATCCATTGATGTTGACTTCTGAATGTGAGATAAGCCATCTCGTCAGACATAATCCCAGCAGACCGTGGTGAATAATTGAAGAACTGGCGGGCTAATTTCATCCCTGAATTAATCGTAGAGGGAAGTAGTCCTTGGGCACGGATCGACACTATAAAGTGATCCCGCATATCTGGAGTCCGGTAACCTTTCCTCCCAGCAATCTGGCTGCATTCTTGTCGAAATCGTAGTTTCTCGCGGTTCTCCGAATCAAGAAGAGCGCTGGCTAACACGCAAGTTGCACACAGCATCATCTCCAGCATTATCAGCAATGCCGCCGCCCAGATCCCCTCTATCAGGCTGAATGTCCTTCCAATGATATCCAAAAATCTTCAACAAAGATATCAGCCCGAGAATCACCCCAACTGACAAACTTATATCTTTGCAAACATCCCGAAGATCCACCCACGCCGAGAAAAAAGGTACGGCACGAGCAAAGTGTCTAGACAAGTATGTCCACTCAGCTGCCATCTCAAACCCCATCAGAACCAAATTTGCCTTGCCCTTACAGCCCTGCATGAAGTCAACAATGATCCCCTCCAAATTTTCAAGATCGACTTGTTGCTCTCGGCCAAAGCGGTGCCGACGCCGAGTTGGCACGCCACCTTCCCCCTTAAGACAAACAATTTCCTCTCGCTTTTCTTTGCCAATATTGATATTAAGCGTTAAAGCCCGGATCTTATTCTCATTGTAGAAATTCTGAAAGCATGGACGGCTGGTACTGCGTGATGCTACGTCCGTTTCAGGCGAATCTTGTATCAAAGTTCGAACATGTGCCAGGCCGACCTGATGGAGGATCCGATCCTTTCCGCTTGCGATAGGAAAATGCTCGGTGTCGATTGCTATAAAGGCCGAGTCCTTGGAACTATCAAATAGATCTTGCAGAGTTGCGATTCTCTTGCTTAACAGCTCCCTAAAAGCTGGCTCGCGTTGGAGTTGCTTGTAGGTGGCCATGTCGTTCAATTGTTCATGCTGGCGATGGGCACCAGTTTGCTTCAATGTTTGTCAGCCTCTCCAAGGTAGTTACAGTGTCAAGATGAAGAATAGAACCGTTAAGACTCCTGAGATAGGTGGAAGGTTAGGTGTTCTCGCGGAAGTATATAAGGCTGAGTGAAGTTAAAACTCTGGCCTAGTTATCTAAAAACATAAAAGGGGAATATGCATCACTCCAATGTTGAATAATCTTTTCTCAATTTAATGTATTGTCAGGAAATTCCCATGATAAATCTTCTACTCCAAGCCAGCCCAGACAAACAAAGACAAAAAGGCACATCATCTAACGCCGCATTGGATGCCACAGACTTCCAGCGCGAGCCCATTTTGTATGAAGCTCCGAACCAATGCTTCCAAATGCCCTGATTGTCGACCTCTCTCGCTACAAGACTTATCACATCTACCCATTGATCCTCCCATACCCGAGGCGCCGACTTGTATTGAAAAAAACAAATTAACAAAAAAAGCAAATAAAAAAGTGGTGATTCCTGTCGTGTCCAAGGAAAAATGAGGCCCATACAAAAGGGCGCAGTGCCAAGAGACCATTCCAGGTCTTGGCTCAGACAATTACGTCTTACTGCTCAGAGAAAGCCAGTCAAACTGCTCGGCACGGTTGTTACCCCGTGGCTGCGGCAGCCACATGCTGTGTTGTCTTGCCATCTTGATCACATGGACACGTAGCTCCTCTTAAGATATGTATAAGATGGATGGCGCTGTCTACTGGCAATCTCAAGCCTTCTCTTTTCCTTTTTTTCTTCTCGGAGTATTAAGGGACGGAAATGTGAAGAGAAGGAGGCGCAGAGTGGACAAGGCAAAAAGAGAATATATATCCAACGGGTGCAATTGCTCAAAGCTCTCGTCATCAGACACTCTGTGGTTGAACCATGGCGGGCTATTTGACGTTAGTCTCCAAGTCATTCCATTATTCAACAGCTCACTTACCGGACTGTTGAGCATCTGCTGGCGCTTGTTACGGCCTTTCTTAATATGGCTCTTCAGAGCGCTAGAGTCGAGAGGTTTAAGGAGCTCAAAACTGCACAGGAGCTCGGAAGATACAGACATTACTGCTCCCCAATTATCGAATTCGCCACAATACTACAAAAGGTCAGTCAAAGTTGAAAAGCGTGACAGATTCCCGCGACACAAGTTTGGGGCAACTTACATTTGGCGCACTGAAAACGGTGACTAGGACTCGATCGTTGAAGAATTCATAACCGTCTTCGACCACCATGTGGGCGCGACAGACTAGATCAAAGTCGTGGGTGGCTAAGAAATCGGTAATTACTCGTTTTCCAAAGCAATAGCTCACTCCTCGTTCATTGGCCTCCCAGTCTTGCTCCATGTCAGCCGGGTCTGCCCAGAGCAGGTCATTGAGCAGTCCATAGTCAGGGACATCGGTAGGCCGGGCAATGTTGCGGATGTCATCCATGTGGCTCAGGGCAGGCGACAGGCCTCCATGGACACAAAAGATCTTGCCGGCCACAATAGCAGCAATGGGAAGTGTGTTGAAGCAATCGATAAACGTCTTCCAGATTTTGATGTTGCACCTTCGCTTACACTCATCGTAAAAGCCATAGACTCGGGTAACGTTGGCGCATTCGTGGTTTCCACGCAGCAAGAAAAAGTTCTCGGGAAACTTGAGCTTATAGCAGAGCAGTAGCAGGATGGTCTCGAGGGATTGCTTGCCTCTGTCGACGTAATCTCCGAGGAAGAGGTAATTGGACGTCGGAGGGAAGCCGCACATCTCAAACATGCGAATGAGATCGGTGTACTGGCCGTGTACATCACCAACAATCTTGACGGGAGCATCGAGCTCCAGTAGTGCAGGCTGAGCGAGGAACACCTCTCGGACACGTGCACATATGGCCATGATTTCCGCGTTCTTGAGGCAAACGCTCTTGGTGACCTTGCCGGCGTACCCAGCATCGAGGAGCCGCTTAATGTAGTCATCGAGGTCCATCTCCTTTATCTCGTCCATGCCCATGGCATCATTCTTTGGCTTCTTGGGCTTGGTCTTCTTGACGGGGGCATCGTCGCGCTTCACCAGGATGGACTGGCCCGGGGGGAGGAGATGCGTGTTGAGGCTGGCATTGGCCGACGGAGGCTGGTCAGAAACGTGGTCGACCTCGCCCGAGGCTTGCGCTGCGCTTACGTCGTGAGCGCCGCTCTTGACTGATTCGGAGACGGGTGATGGCGGAGGTAGTTGGTCGTCATTAGAAGGCGGCTCGGATAGATCGGTCGAATTGCCCCTCAACGGGATTGTATCGGTGCTGCGGCCCGAACGCGAGATGCTGGAGCGACCGCTCTTCCCAGACTTTACTGAGGCGGCATCGCCCGAGTCGCCGACAATCGAATTTCTCGGGCTGTCAACCCTACCACTGCCCGGGATTTTGGACCGCAACCCGCGAAAAGACCGAGTCGAATCCTTGGTGTCCGACTTGCTGAACGATGGGTACGACGAGAGAGCGTCACCCGAAGGCGCGCCGTTTTTGGACGAGGAGCCGCCCTCCTTGGAAGATTGGTTGCCCATTGCGAATCTGGTGTTTGAGGATAGAGAGCCCGCAGGGCGAGAGCTGTGATTTTTCAAAGACAGCAAAGAGAGAAGGGGAAAGAAAAGTGGCGAAGTTGGGGATGCTAAGGTCTAGGTTGCCTCTCTGGCGGATCCTTTTTATCAGGTCGCGGCGGGAGAATAGTTCAGGTACCGTTCAGCTTGTTCAGGTACCGTCCAGCAGCTCGTGCGATGCCCGTGGCAAAAGTCGTTGGGGGTTGGGAAAGGGTGAGTAACAGCAATCCCAGCCAGTCTTAGGGAGGATGGAATCGTCGACCGAGGTCGGTAAAGAAAGAGGACCGCTGACTCCTTGGAGCGTCCGTTTTGGTTGTCTTAGGCGAGAGCCTAGGAAGACAGGCCAGCTTGGAGGAGCTTAACGGAGCTCTGCGGATGACGTCGTGGTAAGAGCTCGTGACTCTGGGTCGAGACTGGCAGCTCTGGAAACAGCGCTCCGGCTTTGGGACCGCCAGAAATTAAGCCGGGGATGCCACGGTGGAAGTGGTCTCGGCCGTGAGCAAAAAAAAAAAATCTAGACGGCGAAATCAGCGCGGCCGATCCGGAGCGAGTGTGTCTACTGCATCCGCGGGACTGCAGCAGGGCGCAGGAGCGGGGTGGGATATAGTATGGATGGGTATTGGATTGGATACTGGGGACAAGGCAATGGGAAGCAGAACGGCTATGGCGGATGGCAGCGCCGCAGCGAGTGACGCGGTCCCGAGGGCAGGATGCGATGGTGAGGCGACGATGGGAACGATGCAACGGGACTCTGGCAGAGACACCCGAAAACTTGATGCGATGGAATTGGGACAAGAGGTACCTTGCAGATCCAGCACCAACTCACGGCAGGGCCTTAGGTCCAAGACATGGATGGATCGGACGTGCGAAATGGGGATGGAGGGGCAAGGTCTCGGGACGGCCAAGGCGTCTTAACACGTTGTTGGTGTTGGTTGTTATTTCGCCGGGTAAGGTTGGGGGAGAGTACGGTATCGCGGGAGATGGAGATGGAGATGGAGATGGAGGAATGGGAGGAGACAAGAAAAACAGATTGGACGCAACATACATCAGCAACAACAAGGTGCGGACGGCGTGCCAGGACGGGCCCGGGTGGTGGCGATGCTCACTCGGAGCTCCTATCTCGGCAAGCTTATGGCGGCGTGGAAATACGTGCTAACGCCGCCTCGCTGGGCTAGCTGAGCCGGGTTTATGGGTGCTGTGAAGAGAAAGGCCGCGATGCTTTGTAGATATGGAGCAAAGCGCTGGTAACGCGATCAGGCAGCAGTTTATGTAAAGTTTGTCTCGCCTCGTCTTTACGGCCTTTGGTCGTGAAAGAAGAGAAAAAAGAAAACGATGCAAGAGGAGAGCCGTTTATCCAGGCGTCTACCGTGCGGATCGGGCGTTGGGCAAGGCTGGTGGGGCGCGGTCCGCAGATGGCTGGTGGAGGTTGGCTATTCGATCTAAGTTTTATTGATGCGCCGAGTCGTGAGAGAGTAGGTATGTATCCAGAATGCCGATGGCGATGGTATATATTATATACACTATACACTCATAAGGATGCCGATGGGCAAAAGAGCAGAGAGGAAATGGAAAGACGGAGGCGAGGAATACTCCAACAGAAAGCTCTGTGAATAGCCGCGGAATCGATAGCTGGACGAGGCCCAGCCCGGGTCCTTGTGACACAGCCGCCCGGGGCAGAAAACCATTGACCCACGATTAAGGTTTCACACCCATCCACAACCCCCCTCTTGGCTCTCTTTGGGGGTCGAAAGGCAGCAGAGTCGAGATGCTGTCGGTTCCGGAAGGGAGGCGCTGGATGCGGCGAGGCGGAGCGTTTGCCCGTCAGGCGCGGACACTGAAAGCTGGAGGTGTACGCAGAGTGCTTAGTAAGGATTGATGGATGAATCGGCGCCACGTGCTTACATTGGGACGTACGGGCCGAGTCTGGTATCAATCTGAAGCTGAGAGCTTACAAGAGCATGTCACAGCAGAAATAAACAACAAAGAACTGTTGCTCGACCCCGCAGGAAAACAGCAAACAGCGAAGCCAGCAAAAACACGGGCGATGCCTTCAATGCAGCCCCCCGGTCACCTTTGGGCATCTTGGGCGCTGACAGCCAGCCAGGGCCCCCCCTACAGCGCGCTGTAGCGTTCGCCCTAGTGGCCCTAGACGGCTCCGGGGCCGCCTAATCCCAGTCCGGCCCTGCACTTTCGCAGACCGAGTCCAGCCCCCACGAGTCCCGGGAGCCACTGAAAGGCCAGCAGCTCGTTCGTCCAGCTGGCCCCCTGCAGCGCAAGTCGACCGACTCGACAGGGCACGTGCCAGCGCCGCAACGGCTTTCTGGATTGATTCAATATTTCGAATTGATCCATTGATCACAAATGCCATTTGATCAACGATTGCAACAGTCGACTGCGGCTCGACTCATCATCATGTGCCGCCTCTTGGAGCCCGAAATCCATTGCGCTTTTCGTGAGCGGCGAGTGGTGCCAGCTACTACATCTAGGCAGCTTCGTCGGCATCCTCGTGCCTAAAATGTGCGGCTCAAAGTGATACTCCCACTCAACCAAGCACGACATGAGGCTCCAAATTTGGCCTCAAACAAAAACCCCTTCCGTTACAGAACACAACCTTACCGTACCTTGTCTCCCCAATCACACAAAGGTACAGTACCTAGTACTACTAGTAAGAGGCAGGGACGTGTCATGGCCTTTTTTTGTTTTGTTTCCTTGTTTTTCTTTTTTCCTTCGTCTCATGCGCAGTCGTCCTTCCATGGCCTCCCATTGGCTACCTATGTTCCCGGTTGCCCAACAGCTGAGCCTCTGTGGACGGTTGCATCCTTCGGAGGTCGCTCAGATCGAGACAAAACTTCCGTATTTCCCCGTGTGGCATCGCATAATTCTTGCGTGAGGAAACAGACCCCAAGGAGACAACAAGCAGCTTCCGGCACGGTTTCTGCCTGCTTGCCGCAAGTCACATTCACCTGTTCGGGAAGTGTATCGGTCAGCCGCCGCATCAATTATTCTCTCCGCTAGTCCATCACTTTGGCTCGGCAAAATGGACGTGTAATTGCATATATTGATGAACCAGTTGGATGGTCTGCTAGCCAACGATATATATATCATGGTAGTCTTCCAGTAATCTAGAATGCAGCGAGTGAGACGAGCACTGTGTCACGGCAAAAGCACCACGCATGATTCATCTTTATCACCTTTTTGATGATTACCTATCAAGTCATTGATGCAAGCCTGATGCGCACTGAGGCGTTCATTGGGGCAAGCAAAGCTGCTGCATCGATCATGTTCCACCAGAGCACTCTCAGTCTCGGGATGTCCCTATCTGAAAGCGGTTGCTCATCTAGTGGAGTGTGTATTCTAATCGATTCGATTCGATTCTATTCTATTCTATTCTATTCTGCCTACACTAAAATGCAGATTTAGAAGCACACTTCACTCAGGCTGCCACCTTCGCAAAACTGCGAACTGCTGCGCTTTACTAGTACCTATATTTTCTCCAGCATTCACTACTATATCTACATTTCTCTAGTAACTGCCACCATACTTATATATTTTTAGCATTCACTACTATAATTGTATTTGTCTGGCACTCGGCGTTGTTTGCGGCGCGGGATACGGAATAGCAAAATCGGCGTTCCATTGAGATATTAGAAGGCGATACTCCGTAAGGATTACCTAAATATGTCCGCGTAAAGAAGGTAGGACAGTTACCAGATTAGATGAGTAATCAACCATGATGTAAATGCAGGTGTCGCAGGAGAGGGAGCTTTAGAAAGATGGACGATAATGGAATAGCCAGTGAGAATGAGGAAGGCTTGGAATCGGCAAGCGGAGTGTTCGACTTCGCTGAAAACAACATACATCCATTGAAGCAACAAAATCACATTCAAGTGTGCTTACTAAGGCAGCTTATTAGGAGGAGACCTCGATCTTACTGGACTACAAATTTGGAAAAGCGAGGGATCGTGCGCATGAGCTTGTCTCCTGGCGCACACTCGCATTCTTCTTGGTCGAAGCTGAGTCCCTGCTTATCAAAATTCCGCCTTGGGCACTTGGACTATTGAGTACGAGTACATGTAAGCGGCCCGAGCAGCTTTGTCCCAATCGGTCCAGCTGAAGCGTTCCGCGTTTCCATTTGACAAGATTGAGAGACGATGTGACATTCTAGATGTGCTCTGTATCCGTAACCAGAGCATCCCAAATCCATATCTCAACATCGACTCAAGATCTCAAATTAAATAGCAGCGATAGTTGTAGTAATGCAGCCTCTTCGCATTTGACGCTTCAGCGATAACATCAATGCATTGTACTGTACGGAGCACCACAGCCGCTGGGGCTTAGTACCTTTACCGAGTGACACTCCAAGTTCCCAGCTAACAATCGGCATGTCTAAAATTAGAAGCCCTCATGGAATGGATGGTTCGCCTCACAGCCCAGCCCAGTTGTCGGGCAGCACAGCTCCGACTTTAGCGCATCAAACCATCCAGAACTAGCCGTTGGGTTGGGCTGTGTCATGATTGCCAAGCGACGGATTCCCACTACCCTGTACGAAGAAGAAACAAACCAACAGGCCAAGGCAAAAAAAAGCGAATGAGCTGCTCGGGGATAGTTGCGGAGAAAGAATGGATGCTTTGACGTTTTGCCAGGAAGGCTTTTTTTACCCCCTGGGCCTGCAGAATTAGACGCAGCTCGACAAAAGAGCCGCGCTGGGGTCGAGGCTACTGTCGGATGCCATTTTCCGTGCACAGTCAGAACTAGGCAAAAAAAATGCTTGTCCGTGCGATCAGCGCCAGGAACCACACACACTCAGCCGCCGTCGTCAGCAGCTCCAAAAAAAAGAAGAAGAAAAGGCCATGCAACCCAAAAAAACACGAGTCGTACGCGTATCACTGTGGTTATTCTGTTTGTCTATACGGACTACATACATCGTAGCATAGCTTGGGAAAAAGTTGGACACTGGGGATCCAAAGCCACCTGCTGGATGGGAATTGATTGACACTGATCAATTCCACGTTTTCCCAAAGAGGGGCCTCCAGCCACCCGCAACGCCGCCATCTCAAGCTATGACGCGGGGCTGGGTCCATGAATCCATGCAAACGGATGTCGTTTGGGTCGTTCAATCAATCCTCCAGCACCTCCAGCGGGGCGCGGGCTATCTGTACAACCTGTATCCATTGATACCTGTATGTAATAGTACTAAGGCCTGCAATCATATCGAGTGCCTGTACTCCGTACTGTATTGACTGTATTTGTGTATAATCTATCCTGACCCCTGGAGGCCGCCGCACAACGCAACAGACATCAAGTCAGTCTGGGGCATTTCCTTCGACCGTGCTTGCTCGTCGTGCCTTGTAAGAAGCACACGCCCAGGCACAAACACAATTACAAACACAAGCACAATCTAAGTTAGCCCCAAGATGACCAAGGCAACCTGGGCAGTTGTGCCAAAATAGCACGGCTCTGTTTCTTTCCAGTTGGCGTAAAACATCAGTGTCTGGTGCTTACGGGCAATTTAGCATGGGGTAGCTATTTGTATCACGACAGGGAGGCCCAGCAGTAGTTCCGCGCCTTAGCACGCAGAGAGACGGATAGCACGAGCGCCATCTGCCCTTCGTACACTGAGCCACATTCGAGGAACAGCCTTCGATAGGTGCTGGCTATTTATGGACCTGTGCGTGTGCATATTAGTAACGCCACTTGGACAAGTAACGTGCATCACAGAGTCCACCAGCTGCTCATCATGGTGATCACAGCAAAAAACCATCGACATGCACTCCGTACTCGTACATACATAGAGTCAAGTACAGTACAGTAGTGTTTGGCGCCAACCTCGTGCCAACGTCCCAAGATCCCCCCCCCTGCAAGACCCTGCTTACTCCAGCGAGAGAGGCCAGTGAAAAGGCCCATCTGCGCGGTTTTAACCATATCTGCCAGGTTTGAGGCCATCCATTCCGCCCTCTGTCAGCACCGGCTGGATCGTCCCAGCTGCACCAGAATCTCGCACTGCCCGCCCAGGGATCCACCCCACCCCTCGCACAGTGGTCAACCCGCCTCTGGGCTCTGGCGGACTGCGCCACCCACTCGCCGCATCTTGCAGCCCACTAAACAAGTCAGCAAACGACGCTTCTTCTCAGCCCGCTCCAGCTTTTAAAACCACCTGGTGCCCAACTAGATGCCACCGTCTATCTCATCCATCATCCCGTCTTGTTTTGTGTCTTCTCACCTTTTTGCGTGAGTGCGTCAGCTCGACTTTCGTTTTGCACCGGTCGACCCTTTTACCCTCTCTTCTCTTCTGCTCTTAAGAGACATCGACCAGCCCGTTCGTTGATATCATCAGAGCAACCCCTCCACCTGACGGAATCCCCCGCCGATAAACAAACAAACAACAAAATCAACTAGAAACAAGACAGCATGGGTGTCGGTCGGTTTTTCTGCGTGGCTCTGCCACTCCTCCTCACAATTGCCTCCATCGGCACTCTGCTCTACGCAGTCCTCGCTGGCGTTGCCCACGAGAACGTCAAGCTCATCCAGGTGGACCTCAGCAACCTGAGCATCAGCCCGCTGAGCTTAAAGACCCTCACCTCCCGAGCCGAGTTCAATATGAAGGAGACCCAGACCGAAAACATCACCGCCGAAGCCATCGGCATCCACAAGTACTATGACCTCACACTTTGGGGATCTTGCTCCTCCGATGACAACAAGAAGTGGACTTGCACCAAGGCCCAGTTCGATTGGGCCAGCAAGCAGATCAATTCCAGTGACATCGGGGACGGTAGCACCACCATCGAGCTGCCCAAGGATATCAAGGACGCCATCAAGGTCTTCCAGAAGCTCATCAAGTGGTCTGAAGTTGCCTTTATCATCGCTCTTATCGCCCTTGGCTTGGAGCTTCTCATCGGCATCTTTTCAAATTTCTCTCGGGCCGTCTCTTGCCTGACGTGGTTTGAATCTGTCATTACCACCATCCTCGTCATCATTGCTTGCTCTCTCTCCACTGCCACCGCTGCCATCATTGCCGGTGTTGTCCAGGGCTCCAAGTCGCTCTACGGTGCCAAGGTTCACCTTGACGGCCGCTTCCTTGCCATCATCTGGATTGGCGCTGCTTTCTGCCTCGGTGCCAGTCTCTTCTGGATCTTCACCATCTGCTGCTGCAAGCCCGAGAAGCGCCAGAAGACCCACAACCACCACCACTCCAGCGATGGCGAGAAGCTGCTGCCCTCTGGCGGATTCGGATCCCGTGGTTACGCTCCCCTGGGCGAGCAGACCGGCTACACTTCCGCTGCTCCCCGCTTCGCCGCCGGCTCTGGCCGATCCGACCTTGCCTACGAGCCCTACTCCCACCGAGCCTAAATGGACGGTGTGACTCGACCTGGTAATTAAAAAGGGCTGAAAAGGTACCGACCATTTGTGGTACATCCGAATACATGAACGCCCGAAGAAATACTTGGGTGCTTGTTGTGATGCGTTTTTTTAAACATTCCTTTGCGCGGCGTTTGGTATATTTTGAGTATGGGAAGGATACATGTATGGGGTGGCACAGTCAGTGGTTGGTAGTTGGAATACCCAAGACGGTGGGAACAATCTGTACATAGAGTATGGAGGATACATTTATGAATGAACGACAAGAAAATTATTGAAACCCATAATCTATGGCTCCCTCGTGATTGACAAGTACTAAATACTTACCCATCGTGTTGTCCTGTTCTCTTGTCGAGACTTGCTCAACGTTGGTTTTGACATGTGCTAGTGAGATGGTGGTGTGTAGCGATGCTACCTGGTGCATGCACAAATTTTTTTGGCACCACATATTTCATCACGCATGCAACACCACCACCAGCATTTAGTAAACATCTGTCCACTCAACTGAAATCGGATGTCTGTATAGTGCATTTGCTTCATCGAGCCCGCGGCTCATATCATAGAAGCGGTCTCTCCCAACCCGCGACCTCGAATACATCATCATGGTTCATGTGTGTCTTTATGCCATTTTTAAGCTGCCCCTCCCTCTGCTTTCGACAACCATCAACCTCATCCTTCTCAAACCTCCCCAGCCCTCTCAAGTATTCACTCCGACAAAGCCGTAGCTAATCAATCATTCAAGGCCACAAACCAAATCAGGTTAAAACGGGATCTCTCCCATGTCCCCATCACAGCTCTCGCTTTATACCGCGCCCCATCCGGAAAACTCTTCGTCTTAGCCGGCGAGGACTCTGACCTCGCCGTCTACGAGGCGAAACATGGGCAGCACAAGGGCCGCCTCGTCTCCCGGACAAGCGTATTGACCGACCAACCCATTCATGGGACTCATGTGCGGCATGGGCAGGTTCTCGTTTGGGGGTCTTGCCATGTAGCTATCCTACCTGTTGACACTCTCACTGAGAAGCATGATCCGGCGCCCGTGATATCTAGGGCGACGGCTCCTGATTGGATACATCATGGAGCTTATTCAGACGTGGACCCTTCGGCCGCTGTTCTAGCTACGGCTCATAATGAAGTTGTTCCCTTGAAATACTCTCCCGTTACCAGAGAGATTCTCCTCGGCGCCCCCATTGCTCCTTCAAGACCAATGCTCTACTCCGCTCATCTTACATGGGTATCAAACGATACCGTCTTGGTGGCTGGTGGAACTGTCTTTGGACATGTTGTCGTGTGGAAATGCCGGTTGGAAGAAGGCAGCAGGGGGATAACTGAAATGTTGTTCAACTTCGAAGGTCATGAGGGCTCCATCTTCGGCGTGGACATTTGCACAATTACGCTTTCAGACGGCAGCACGGCGCGGATGCTCGCCAGCTGTAGCGACGATAGAACGATCCGGGTTTGGGATATTACGGAGCGAGGAGAGGAGAGTGTCCATTCTCGTGCGTCTCAGACAACCAAGGTCATCAACACTGGCTTCGGCGGTAACGATATTAACGACGGCGGTACTACCCAAGTCTCTAGCAAAGGGAGTGCTCCTGTTGCCGCTGCCATGGGCCACGCATCGCGCATATGGGGAGTGAAATTTGGCGCGCCGTACGGAGAGAATGCTCTGTCTATTTACTCCTTTGGGGAAGATGCAACAGCGCAGAGATGGCGTCTCCAGATTAGCCATGCCGCGTCGGCTGGAGAAGCTGATCTCGACGCAAGTCCCCTGACGGGGAAGCTGTCTCATGGTAAAACATTCTCCCTCCATACTGGGAAGCACCTGTGGTCAAGAGCCACGCTGCTTGAAGACAAGGCTGTGCTCGTTGCCACCGGCGGCGCAGATAGCCAAATTTGTCTCATTGAAGAGTCCACCATACTCGACGAACGATTGGGTAGTCTTGACGGCTCGCTGATTCTGGACACTAATGACATTCTCAAAGGCCTCATAGACTTACCAACATCAGCCAAGGAGATCATTAGTCGCTACGATTTTCTCTCTCATGATCATATCCTCGTCATCACCAGCTTTGGAAGGTTTATTTTAGGCCACTTCAAAGATGCTCGGATTGAACCGGATTGGGAGCAAATTGAGGTTGCTGAAGAGCTACGAGGAGACATGAAACTATGCTATGTCGTAAAAAGCATTGCAACCACAGCAGCTCTGTTGGGCACAACAAGTGGTAACATTTATCATTTTGATATATCTTCACGGAGTACCAAACTAGTTGCCTCCATGCCAGGCAAGATCATCGAAATGAACTGTTTGTCAAACAAAGACAGGGGTGAATCAGACACCCCTCTCGCTGAAGTGCTGGTCTTTCTCCACGGAAGGGTAGAATCTCACTACCTTGCAATCGATGTCTCTACGGGGGATCTACGCAGTCAAGGGCAGACCAAAGGGCTCGATCCTAGGTTCGTCCCTACAGCGGCTGGGACAATGAATGACTTGCTCTTCATCGGCTCTCGGCATGGCTTTCTGTCCATTCTTGACCGGAAAGAGGATGGGTCGTACTACCCAATCCTAGACATCTCGACTCGAAGCCGTGATGCCATTACTGCCATTCTCCCACTCCCTCCGAAATCAGGCTCACAGCAGGCCTCTCGCTATATCCTCGTCGCAACCCGCGATGGAAAGTACAGGATATACGAATTAGATGAGCGCCAAGGGTCCCCTCTTCTTCATCTGCGACACGAAACCTCACCACCGTTCGGGCCTCTGATTGCTGGCGCGTGGTTTACCCAAGACAAGGTGCCCGAGCTTGTACTATACGGTTTTAGAAGCAAGGACTTTGTCATTTGGAATGAGACACGCCGTGAAGAATTGGCCACCATCGAGTGCGGTGGAGCTCATCGGACGTTCCAGTTAACATATAACGAATCAATACCTGGTCGTTATCGCTTCGCTTACACCAAGACCTCCAAGCTCTCCATTTCTTCATCTGACCGCATGGCACACGAATGGGTGAAAGCTGGAATTCACGGAAGGGAAATTCGGTCACTGAGTTCCAATGGTCGTTTTATTGCCACTGGTTCTGAGGATACGACTATTCGGATATGGGAGTACCAGCCTGTAGGAGAGGGTACAGAGGCGGAGCTGCGGTGCCTGGCGTCCATGAAGACGCACATCACGGGCCTCCAAAAGCTCGCTTGGCTGGGAGATGACTACCTGTTCAGCAGCGCTGGCAACGAAGAGTTCTTTGTATGGAAAGTGCAGAACTTGGAGTCCGATTACAAGGGGCTGGCCGTCGTCTGCGAGGGCGTCTTCACCGACAAGAGCGCGGATGCCGATCTCCGTATCATGGATTTTGACGTCTGTCGATCTGATGATGGATGCGGCATCGTGGTGACAATGGGGTTCTCGAACTCGGTGCTAAGGACGTATCGCTACACAAGCGACGGTGGCCGATTCGAACTCCTTGCCAAGGGAACGTACACAGGAGCATGTCTCACTCAAACGCGCCATCTCAGCATGCGCGATCAGCTGCCACTGCTCCTCACAGCATCCACAGACGGCCACCTCGCCCTATGGCGGACCGAGCCAGACGAAGGGACGCAGCGCAAATATGTTTTGGCCCAGGTGGTGCCGTTGCACCAAAACAGCATCAAAAGCCTAGACATGATGGAATCAGGAGACGGGTATCAGGTCTTTACTGGAGGTGACGACAACAGCGTAGGAGTAACGTTGCTCGGTCGGACCTCGGGCAGCACAGACGATGCAAGCTGGACCTTTTCAAAGCGAAGCATCGTTCGCAATGCCCACGCGGCAGCCATTGCAGGCGTGCTGCTGGTTCGTCGACGCACAGGAGTCGTAGGAATCAGTGTCAGCAACGATCAGCGCGTGAAGCTGTGGAGAATCCCCAGCGGCGGAGATTGGAATGTCGAGCTCATCAGGGGAGAGTGTATCGGCGTGGCAGATGCTGGAGATGTCGCAGCCGTTGGCGGGCTGGAAGGCGAAGCGGCAACGGTAGTGTTCGCTGGTGTAGGGCTTGAGGCCTGGAGCCTGGCGTGAGCCAATTCTAGTCAACAAGGGAGCAAAAGTCGATAATGTTGACGGGTTTGCAAGAAATGCCTTCATCGCGTAATGGGTAATACGGCCACTCCGTAACAAAGCACACGCAGATTATTACACAGCTTCCCCAAAGCCACTCCCTAGGCCTTCCACCCCCCGGCCATTCAATCAGATAGGGAACCCAGAGATGGATAGGCTTGGACCAAGCATTTCCGGGCTACGTCTCGGCCAAAGCTGCATTGAGAAGGAAAAAGGGAAGCGGCACGTTAAATAGCTGGATGGCACAGGTGGGCTTTATGGAGCTTCGTCAAGACTGCAGACCAGGGGTCCCGGCCTAGGAGCTGTGATAGCAACGGCTGTGTCGTCATAATTCGGGGTCCAACCTAGACGAACAAGAGCCACAGTACGGGGGGTTCGACTAGCGGGTGGATGTGCGGCATCTGGCGACATGAGATCAAACGGCGGCCTCGAGAGACTTTTGCTCTGAATAGGAGAGAAGGGAGTTGCGAGTGCGACGCTGACGCGAGGCCGCTGAAACAGTCGTCACTCAGCACAAGGGACCTTTAGATTATTAGTAGTAGATCTCTTTTCTGAAATGAGAGTCAATGTAGAGAAAGACATTAGTCTAGGGGATTTGGGACAGTTTCGTCTCAGCCGCCAATTCACAAGCGGATCATCTGACGCAGCACGCGAAAGAGTTGAGAAGAAAAAAACAGATGGCCACCTTGGCTTTTTTTTTGGTGGTCCACTATCACGATGTAGATACGGCCAACGCTCGAGATGCTCGTACTTTTTGCCCACCGCCTTCTGTGTATGCCTTATTTTCTTGGCAGAAACTCGCCGCCCGGAGGCAGAAAATCAAAATCTTGCATGTTTCAACACCGAACAGACAAATCAAGGGACTGTGATGACCTCAGCAGCACGAAAATCCCTGAAGTGTCTCTCTCAAGGGTGCCCGACTAAGATCCGAACAAGCGACGAGCAGAGAAACATTTGATACCGCATCTGTGCATGCCTGTGCAGCAAGGGCAAGCTGGGCAGCGCAGCCGAGCAAGGGTCCATGGATCTTCCTGACCAGCCACAGAGACAACAAACTCGTATTCAGAACAGAAAAGCCCACGGCAGGCGGGTCTTGGCAGAATCTAGCAGGCATAACTCGACTGGAGCTATCGTGACGCAAAGATAGAGAGAGACAACAGAAAGTGGAAACGGGCGATATAAGGTACGAGAGGCCACTAATATGGCGCCCGCCCTCTTTTCCCGTCGGTGCACAAAACCCGCCGTGTTTGTCCTGCTCGACGGCAAATCCCCCGCTAGAAGTCGATATTTTCATTCCACAACGGCTGCTGCCTCTTTTTACCTTGGTAAGGTAACCCTAGGGATCTCTGTATATACTTACTCCTGGGGGTTAGTCCGTTGTAGTACCAAAGGGGGGAGCAACGGCTGATCGATATTACCAAGAACATACCTGCATTGCGGTAAGGCATCACATGCATTTCCAAAGCCGCCGAAGAGCTGAGGGGCTAACGATTCAGGATATAGCATTCATCCTGATTACTGCAACGACGTATATGATATATCTGTATATACATACCTGCATATCAAGACATACGGTTTACTCGCAAATACTCAATCACAAGCCCCGGAACCCAAGCATCAAAGGTTCCTTCCGCCACCGCGCAACGCTGTCAACCCATCTGCGCAACTCTTGCCGAACTTTATTTATTTAACTTGCTCGGCTCCTTGTTGCCCAAGGAGTGGAACGGCGCACGATTATTCTCGAATATCACCTTTGGGTTTTCCTCGTCCCCTTCCCTCATTCTTTTCTTCTTCCCAAAGATCTATCCTACGGGGGCTTCAGGAACTTCAACGCATAATCTCTGTCACGGGATACCAAATCACGAAACTTTGAGACAAATACTATCGACTCTTCTCCTTACCATCTACACCATGAAGTCAGTACTTATATGGACAGGCTTTGCAATCCTGCAAGGCATGCTCGTTGCGTCGGCGCCTGTTGGCCCCTCAGGCCCGTGCCCAGATGTAAGAACTTGGTGTTTTGGCCCACTGCATGATGGTTACTGACAATTTTTCTAGATCAAGGTGGACGCCATCCTCCGAGGCGATATGGACCCATCCGCGTGTTGCTCCTACGGCAACTGCAAAGGCGACGTCGTCGTCTCTGTTGGCAATTAGGGCACGGCCCAGCACCTCTGAATATCGAGATAGCGTCAAGGACGGGTGGCAATGCATTATTCAGATACCCAGACAGCGGCCACAGAATCGACGCTGGATCACCCCGGGACATTACAACAATTTGAAGAGGAGAGGGTAATTTGGAGCGATGGGTATTGGCGTTTTTTTGGGAAATGTGGCATCGGCGTACTAATGGAAAGAGAAAAAAAGGGAAATGAATGAACGATGATTGCTTTAGAATCCTCACCCTGTCGGGACAGGTAGAGCAGGCCAAAACTAATAAGAAACGATTGGACCAGTGTTGATTGCTAAACGGATTGTATTACGGAGCGTCTATTCTGCACCCCAACTTTGCTATCCAGCATCCCGTGTCACAAATCATATCATATACGAGACGAAGTTTAATATCGTATCAGCTACTAAAATACATATCACTATAGAAGTTTTTACTAGAGAAATGTAGATATAGTTGTAACTACTAAAGGAATACACCTTCATCCTATGTCAGGATGTGCCACAGTTACTAGGTAGTAAGGAATCAAGCTCTTCTCTTTACATTGCCTCACCATCTGGTAGCAATTACAGACATCAATCTGCGAACCCATCGCCATTGCCATTCCATCTCTTTTTTCTTTCCATCTTTTGATGCTAGATTGACGACAGTCAGTTTATTGAGCATTCGAGTCACCTCGTCCCTCCACGTCCCTCTGTGTGCGGCATCAACTGACAGACATATGCCATCGGACCAGCTATTGAGGATAACCCATCAAATAGCGCTATTCACGAACACAGGGCATCAGTATACGAACTTCCTAGCGGAAACAGACATCGCGACGATTGGTCTGGTATCGCAAGCCACTCCGCAGGTAGCTATAGTAGCAGAAAATAGCAATAGTAGTATACTCTAAAAGAAGTCAACTAGATATCCTTAAATTACTGTTAAGGCGAGTGCTGATAGCAATAAAGAAACGGCTCTCTGGTTCCGATGCCCAAACTTGACGCAATCGCTAGGGTGCTGAATAGCTACTCCCTTGTATTACTCTTGACTGAGGCCATGCAAGTGCTTGTGGCTGGACGCTGCCTTTAGATGTTTGCCCAGGGAGCTGCAGAAGATGGGGGCGGATGTTGTGTAACCGTGGACGATCGTTCTATAGATACATGAAGCTTAGCTGTGATCAACATGGGAACATGATGATGAGTTTGTTGTTCACGCCCATTGATGTGAGTCAACGATGCGAGGGAACGAGAAGACTAGAGGCGGGCGTTTGCGAAGCAAGTAGTATTATTTTGCAAAGTGAACTATGTTACCATATAGAAATCCCGAATGAAGTATTTACAAGCGGAATCAGGAGACACAGGGCTCGCTATAGCCTTTAGTTTTACCGGAATACAGGGAGAGGCATCACCCGGTTATCGTCCTTGGATCGTTCATGAATCACATCAGTTACCCTTGTAGAAGGCGGCTTATTGCATAGAGTGTGTCTCAATAAACATAAACAAGAATGTTTGCGAGAATGAATATGCGTATCACAGTTGGTACACCAGATTCTACGGATGTTACAACGGGAGCTGTTTTTGGAAATGCATAGAGGGCGAGCTATCTGGAGGAGAGACCAGCAGGTTCGTTTTGTAGATTACAATTGATAGAGTTAATTTTGATGATAAACTTTCAACAAGAACCAGCGTGAATGGTTTAGTGGTAAAATTCTCCGTTGCCATCCGAGCAACGTCGGGGAGCCCTGGGTTCGATTCCCAGTTCACGCAGTGAAATTTACTTTTTGCATTTATTATCAAGATGATAGCTACCTTTTTTTTCCCGTCATCTCTCTTCTTTTGCGCTTTTACGCTTTTACACATAGAATTGGATGTGTGCATTTTTTTCCTGAATTGTTTGTCGCAACTATTTCATCCCATGCAAAAAGCTTGATAAGCTTCATCAAGCCACTTTTCGCAACAAAGCCTAAAAGGAACCGACAACGGAGCTCTCCGTATCTGCCATTGAATCACTTCCCAATGGAGAAAAGGGGGGAAACATAATGATAAGATAAAACAAAGAGGCTCATGTAGGTTAATCGAGACCCCGAAACGCTCGAACAAGGGCAGCTTTGTCCGTTGCTGCGACCACGGGACTGTACGAATGGAACACGCCTAAAATCAACTGCAGCGTAGATCCACCGAGTATATATCCGTACCACTCAGAGTCCGAGTTTTGGCAATGGATTGAGGTGTGGGGGAGAGGAGGTGGCCAGAAACAGGTGAGATGGAGTGGTAACGTGAAGCCGAATTGGGAGGATCTCTCCAGAATTATTCCGAAGGGTTTTTGTAATTCACTGGCTAACTAGATGGCAATTGGTGTCGTATCGTGGCACCTTGGTTGAGCATAAGTGGAAGAACAAGTGGTGTTTTGCAACTGCATTTGTTAGTCTTGGTGCCTCTATTCAGGCGAGAAAACCAACTCGTATTAGCTCTACAGTTTCTCCATGAAACCTGTTTGTCACATCTAAACCATTCACCTCTCAGCAGCTGCACCATCAACCATCGCCTGCCCACATCTTCCACGGAAAGGGTTGCCTGTATCGCTCCAAACCTCTCGGTCCACAAATGTGGCGGCGGATTGGTTTGCTCGTGCCCCCGTCACCGTGATTGGCGCGGGTCAGGATCGGACCCGTCTAAACGGTCCCGGACCGTCGTGTGTGGTTATAAGTGCGCTTAGGCATTTTCCGGGCCCAATATCGCTCCGGATGGGGGATTGGGGAAACAGAAACATGGCCGTTGGGCATGTGCCACTTATTTCATACGCAGCTATCCAGCACAGCTAGGCATTTAGCAGTCGGGGATGCTCGCATCAAGCCGGGAAGCTGATGAACCCCCACATCATCTTCGCATGGGTGACGAAGAGGGGACGACAACGCCTTCTTGTAGGTGGAATTTGGTCGATGCCTTACCTTGTAGCCGCCGCTGCCATTCTAGACCCTGACGAAGAGTGGGAGAAGAAGAGACGGCGAGTATAAATATACAAACTCACATCTTCTCTGTTGTTTCTCCGTCCTTCATCGGTTAAGATATTGTGCTTGTTTTGAAGCCCGACATCTTTTCACCTCCCCAAGCCCCTCGTTACACGCTCGCACGCATACAGCTCGCCATGTCGCCCTCCGCGGTTGATGACGCTCCCAAGGCCAGAGGGGCGGCCATCTCAGTCAAGCCCAACATTGGCGTCTTCACGAACCCCAAGCATGATCTTTGGATTAGCGAAGCCGAACCTAGCGCCGATGCCGTCGAGTCTGGAGCTGACCTGAAGCCCGGCGAGGTGACCATTGCTGTCCGTAGCACCGGTATCTGCGGGTATGTGATATTTCGATGCCTTTTCCTGTTCGCCGCTCAAGCGTAGAGGAGCAGCCAGCTGATAAAAGGAATTCGTCTAGATCCGATGTCCACTTCTGGCACGCCGGGTGCATTGGACCCATGATTGTAGAGGGCGACCACATCCTCGGCCACGAGTCCGCGGGCGAAGTCATCGCCGTCCACCCGACTGTCACCAGCCTGCAGGTCGGCGATCGGGTTGCCATTGAGCCCAACGTCATCTGCAACGCTTGCGAGCCCTGCCTGACGGGCCGCTACAACGGCTGCGAAAAGGTCGAATTCCTGTCCACACCACCGGTACCCGGACTGCTACGGCGCTACGTCAACCACCCCGCCGTTTGGTGTCACAAGATTGGTAACATGTCTTGGGAGAATGGCGCGCTGCTGGAGCCTCTGAGCGTGGCCCTGGCCGGCATGCAGAGGGCCAAAGTCCAGCTCGGCGACCCCGTCCTGGTCTGCGGAGCTGGGCCCATCGGCCTCGTGTCGATGCTCTGCTGCGCCGCCGCCGGTGCTTGTCCGCTGGTCATCACCGACATCTCTGAGAGCCGTCTGGCGTTTGCAAAGGAAATTTGCCCCCGTGTCATCACACATCAGATCCAGATTGGCAAGTCGGCCGAAGAGACAGCCAAGGGCATTGTCGACTCCTTCGGCGGCATCGAGCCGGCCGTGACCATGGAGTGCACCGGCGTGGAGAGCAGCATTTCTGCGGCCATCTGGGCCACCAAGTTTGGAGGCAAAGTCTTTGTGATTGGCGTGGGCAAGAACGAGATCAACATCCCCTTTATGCGGGCGAGCGTGCGAGAGGTCGACATCCAGCTGCAGTACCGCTACAGCAACACGTGGCCGCGAGCCATTCGCCTGATTGAGAGCGGCGTGCTCGACCTATCAAAGTTTGTCACTCATCGCTTCACGCTGGAAGAGGCCGTCAAGGCGTTTGAGACGTCGGCAGACCCCAAGAGCGGTGCCATCAAGGTCATGATTCAGAGCCTGGAGTGAGAGTTGAGCTGCCCATTGTAGATGTTGAGGCGAGAAGAGGATTGTGCGCAAGAATTGGGGAGAACAGGGACCGGCTGAAAGGGTTTGCAAGCATCAGATATCGGGTTGGCTGACTGCGTCTCGGAGCATCGTTTCCCAGTGTTTATTTCCCTTTTTCTCCTTTTTCGTTTTTCTTTTCCCCTTTCCCCCCTTTCCCCCCGGTCTTGCGTCTTCCAGGATGACGGGATAAGCAAAGAACATAAACATGATGATGACCTGGCGAATGAGAATGTAGATGAATGGAATCAAATAATCACTCAGAGTTGGTGCAATTAGGAATACCTTATTCAAATAACGAAATAAAAAATATAGAAAAGCAATAAATCCTAAGCTATCTATCTTGGTGTTATGTCTTTAATCAGGTTAGTGGTGCTTTTATATTTCAATGACCAAGTAGAAGTAGAAGGTGGTGTTGCCAGAAATAATCGTACGAACTTGAAGCATGCACGCACTTAGCATCAAGAAGGAGTAGCTGGTACCTGGCATGTCGCCCTTCCTAATGCTTGATACCAAGTACTTGTACCAGGTCTCTGGACAACTGGAAAACAGCAAGCGCTCGCCTCCGATGTGCTTTCCCAAAACGGGCCAAGCCCCCACACCTCACAACTTTCGGCTTTGCGACCTCACGAATTCTCCCGAGCTTTTTTTTCTCCCTCATACAGAGGATCCAAAATTCAAAAAAACCCAAAAAAATCGCCATCAATTGCGCCCCGGCCAGCGATTCCCTGCCACCGAGACGAGCCTCCTCGAAACCCGCCGCTTCTCCCTAGAGCCGACCCGGTTTCCTCTCTCTCTCTCCCTCTCCTCTGTCGCTCTTCCTCTCCGGTCCAACCGCCAGACTTTCGCTCCAGCAGCCATCATGGCCCCCTCATCGCTTGCTCGCCCCATGCTCCGCTCGCCGGCCCTGCGCCAGCTTGCCTTCCGCCGCTTCGAGAGCTCTGCCGCCAGCAAGGCCACCGACGCCGCCAAAGATGCTGCCGGCAAGGCCAAGGAGTACCAGGCAAAGGCTGCGCAGGGGCTGTCGCGCGTCGCGGGTGCTGCTGGCCCTGCCATTGCCGGAGCTGCTCGTGGCCTCACCAACGCGCTCGGCAAGGTCGGTGGACGCACCGGCAAGCTCATCAGCTTCGTTGAGAGTACGTGACGTAACCGTCCTGGCCCAATCCCGCGCATTTTGCTGACCCGTGTTTGATATCTGCAGAGCAAACCCCTCAGGCCGTCTACTACGGCAAGGTTGCCGTCGAGACTAGCAAGATTGTCTTCCACGCACAGAAGATGAGCCCTCCGTAAGCGACTCCTTTCCATACATGCTCGAGCGGTGACACTAACCATCCGACCCGTAGTTCCGTCGCCACCTTCCAGAACTTCTACCAGTCCCTGTGGAAGTCCGTCCAGAGCGGCGCCATTCTCAAGTCTCCCCAGAACCTTCTCCAGCAGGCTCGCAGCCTGACTCCTGGCCAGCTGGTTGCTGGTGGTGTCATCTTCGCCGAGACCCTGGGTTTCTTCACCGTTGGCGAGATGATAGGCCGATTCAAGCTGATTGGCTACCGCGGAGAGACTGCTTCGCACCACTAGACGTTCCTGCGAATGTCCAATTCTTTTTAATTTTTTCAAGGAGGTCAAAAATATCAATAACCCAAACCTGACCCCACCCGGCCGAGCTTCGTTGATGCTCGAAGAATGAGAATTGTCTGTGGTAGAAGAAGAAAGGAGAAAAAAAATTCTGGAGAGTGAATGAAGAAAGATGACAAGCACACACACATCACACGCATACCATATAGGAAAAAAAACATGAAAATCGGCATGTACGGATAGACAAAGAGGAACGGAATAGAGGAAAACATGACCGGGTGTGACAACCCCCGACTGACGAAGCGAGGGATATCTGGTGTGACCATTTGGTTGGCAGAGAAAAAAAAAAGAAGAGAAAGAGAATGCGTGGCGGGTGAGACGAGGCGAGGGACGGGAGGGATCAGGAAGAGTTTTGGGCTTGGACATCTGGAGAATCCCTCTTTTGCCTCGTGTGTATACGTGTGAGCAACTTGGTTTTGACGTTTATTCCTTTTCTTTGTTACACCCCCTTTGTCACGCATACACCCACCCACAACCATGTACATCAGAGAACTTGCTTGATGCCATAGCAGCAGAAGCAGCAACTTAATCCATGACGAAATTCTTCGGATGGTCAAGACCAAAATCTCCTTGTGCTTCCCCCCCGTTTAGAACCGGCTGTCGGCCAACAAGCCTTGTGTCAACTGACATGTAGTATCGGTGCAACCTCGTGGCTTGATGGGCTGGAGCCGACTGGCCAGAGTTCTTCCTCGCCCGGCTTTTGTTTTTTTTTACTTGTTGAGAGACGTCTGTACGTTGTGAGCTGTTTTAAGATCATGTACGGAGTTTGGTCTTTTGGCCAACCCCCCTGGTCGCAGCGATCCTCCCTTGCCGACATGTCATTTTCTTTCAACCCCTGACGAGCACACGTACAGTATGGTTAATGTCTGTCAAGACTTGTAGCATCTCTGTTTTCAATAAGCAAAGAACCAAGAAACACTCAATTCATTCATTCATCCTGAATATGAACTCAGAGACAACAAAATTCTTTCCCATAAAATTAATAGCACCAAAAACCCTCACTTAGTCTATCCCGTCCCCCCCCATCATTCTTCTCCCAATTGTCTATTTTCTTTCCCGGTTTGCTTCCATCCCCATCCCCTGCCCCTTCTGTGGAACTAGCGGATCTGCTAGGCTACGGGTTTACATGAACCTTGCCCCATACGGAGACGACCGCATCCCCTGACATGTTTTCTTTGTCCAAGGCTCGGTATGAGTACATGTCCTGAATGCAAAGTCGTACCTGTAGAAGTAAATGTTACTGGTCAAGAGAGAAAAGGGATGTATCTCTTTGTCTTTGTCTTTTCGTCTCGTTTTGTTACTATAATGTATTTCTCCAGGCATGATACTGCATTCATCTTGGCGCGTCACAGCCTCGTTCATTTTCACCCCCATGTCAACCAACAACACAAAAATCCCAAGTCACCAACATCATCACTCACACCATTTCTGGACAGCGAACCAAAAGAATCCAATCTATCATTCAAAAAAGGACAAGCTACATAACAATCGCCCTGTAACACCAACCATCGCGTAACCCCCCTCCCAGCTCTTCATAATGAATGGCCCTTCCAGTAAGGGCATGGATACACACTCTCAGGCGTTGCGTCCGTTGGTTTTATTTGGTACCTTTGTTTCCCATTCGTCTAAATCCGTACATTTTTTACCATTATCCCTTCCCCTCCCCCCCCCTCCTTTCGTAGAAAACATATGCCAACACTAGAGAGCAAAGGAAATGTCAAGGCCGAAAAGTAAAAGGAAAATGCCGCGAGACCCCCCTTCCCTCCTCAAGACATCTAGGCAAAAGGGGAGACGTTGTAAATGTGCAAGAGGTATCATCTCAACTCTAGGCGGTTAACAAAACGCTAAATTTTCGCGAAATCACTGTGCCATCAATCAGAAGAATGCTCTTGATATCGTGACATCTGCCAGCTATCTTGGCTAGAAGATGAAGATGAAGCTGTCAAGGGTTTGAGCCCTTGCAAAGTTCTTGTTCTCAGATAGATCTTGGTCTATACTTCTGTATGATGGTGATGAAAAATTGACCCTTTCTACGGCTGTAGCTTTCTACTAGGCACTTGTAGGCGGCAGTACAGGCGGCAGTGGCTCTTGCAGAGGGGGTGGCCGGGGTCGTCCACCGGGTTTCCTGGCTGTCCAGATATGTCTGTATGCGGGTTAATAACAACTCTATAGAAACAACTTAAAAGCGTTATAGGGGTGGTAGCTTACAGAGTGCAGTAGGCGTGGTAGCGTAGAATGCAAATCTCCTTCTTGACTCTGTTACAGAGGTCTTGGATATCCTCTTTCGTCATACCGAGCTTATCAATCATGGGCATCATGCTCATGGCCTCGAGGCCTAGACTGAGGGCGAGATTGAACCAGCGAGCAGACTCTCGGGTGTGGCGCTCGGGAGACCACGGGTTCACGTAGCACCGCATCGCAGTTTCAGTAAATTCAGTGAAACCAGCGGCTTCCATGTTGTCTCGGGCGCCTTCACATGACACCGTGACGTTTCGTTGGTATCGACGCATGGCGCGCTGGAACAGGTGAGCCCACTCGCGCAGGGCCGAATGCGTAGGGATATTATCATCCTCCCACTGTGGTGCCCAGTCTACCTCTATGTGCTCGATGTATCCCCCAGGGACCAAGTGTCTACACTACTCGTTAGATGTGAACGAGCCGCGTGATATAGTAGCTACTTACTCAAAGACTTTGCTATAAACAGCAGGCCAGTTACTGTCCTTGATACTACCGTAAAGCAATCGAAGATGGATCAAGTCGCAGTCTCGAAGCAGTGGCTCCCAGGAAGGCTCCTCAATGTCAAACTGCATAGTAGTTACACCGCGGGGAATGCTGTTGGCAATGCGTTAGTCCGGGAAAAGCAAGATTTTCTGCATTGCAACTTACAGAGCTGGCTGGATCTGGTTGAGATCGACGGCCAGGACTTGGGCATCTGGGGCGAAGCTGGATATTGTGAGCACGGCAATTTAGTCGGGTGAGGCTGATGCCCATGTTGAAACTTACTCTTCTACTAGATTGAATGCCCAGATGCCTGTACCAGTTCCGAGATCCATAATCCTAGGCTGCCCTTCTTTGTCCAAGGGAGCCTCAGAGATGCGATCTTCTCTTGCCACCATGAAGAATTTGTGAAAGATGTCTAGTCTATTGAGCTCCTCCTAGATGATGTTGTCAGAATCAATACGTGAGGTACTGACATGAAGCAGAAACAAACCTTGTCAATGGGGAAGAGGTACTTCCCGGGCTTCCAAGAACCATAAAAGCGGCCGTGCTCCCAAAATCCGGCCTGAAGAACTCGCTCTGCAGGTTGACTTGACGGCTCACTGACCGGATCGCCAACAGTTAGTCGCAGACTTGCGTTGGGCGAAGGCGGAGCAACAATAGCTGGGGAGGGTGGAACACACCCATTTCGAGCGTTGAGAGACATGGCGACCGTGTGATGAGTCCTTGGGGAGATAACGGGGGGCTACGGGAGCGGCGATCCAGGTCCGGGAATGGAGTCGGCAAGATCCAGGCAATTGTTCCAGAGTCCAGGAGAGGGAAATGGGTAATTGTAATGCTAGAGATTTACGGGGAAATGTGAGAAGTCGACCAATCGAAACGTTATCCAGCTACAACGAATCATTAGCAACGGATCATTATTTGAAAATGGAGAGTAATTGTGAAGAAGACGTGAGATATCTCCCGATGAGCATACTAAAGCCTCAGGTCGTACCAAAAATAGGGAAGGTGAAGAATGAAGAAGCAAGGAAATGTGTGAAATCTCAGCCGTCACCGGGCTGTCGACAGGATGAAGGTGGGAGTTATAAAATGATGTCGGAAAAGAGAAGCCGTGAAGACACAGAATCGGGAAAGGCCGCACATTTAAAGGGGAAATGGTAAGGTGTATTCATAAAATAAGAGAATGCAGTGAACAGTCATATGCTATGATTGGCTACCAAGGAGGAAGTTGTGTCGGCTAGGCACAGCATTCACGTCCGGGCCGGACACAAATAGCATGCACGGCGCCTTTTCACACACATGACGATAGTGAGACAGAATGGACAAATAAATCAAAGGGAAGCAGAGCCGAGCGGGTAGGCGGGCGGGCGGGAGTAGGGTAACCAGATTTATAACAAAGATAGATGGCGACTTACATGACGAAATCCAACGGGTCAAGACCCCAACGACGTGACACGGATGCCGATGTGTATGTATCACGAGAGTGCGCCGTGCAGATGTTGTAGGTTAGATTAAGCGATGATTCAATCTTGGTTCGTGACTTGTTTTAGGAAGCCGCTGGGTTGGACTCTGACGGGGCTCCTTGGATGATGAGCTCGAGTATCTCAGCTCCAGTGACCTCAGCCGCCTTTTGTCACCAAGTCGTAATAACGAGAAAGCAGCAACAAGTAAGGGGGAGTAAACAGTGATGCAAGTCGAAGAGGAAACGTAAAGGTCTTTTTAATGGCGTAGTAGCTCCGTTTGAAAGACACAAGCGAATGACGTTGAAGAGAGCGGAGAAGAGCGGTATCGAAAGTATCACGACTCCCAGGCTGAGGTCGGGATCTGTCGTTCGGCAAGCAGGAACAGGAGAGGGGGGGAGGACGGCTAGCCCTTTAAGACTGGCGCGAAACTCGGGCCCGGAGTGGACCAGAGAGGAGGGTTTGGCCGAGTCGACGGAGGCCGAATTGAGAATCGACAGATGGTCGTCGTGAGCCGTTGGGTCAAAGAGCAGGTGTCGCGAGGTTCTAGGGCTCTTTGGGGTTTGGCGGATTGACGCGAGCCCGGGATGAATGGCCTGCCTCCCCTACTAGCAAGCAACGACGAAGCCAGGGCTCTAGTGAAATTTTGGCTTCGGGTTTCTCCCCCCTTCGTCGCTCTTAGGGTCGACGGGCTACCAACACGGGGCAGAGGCGTAGGTGTAGGTGTAATTGGGACCAGGAAAGGCGCGAGAGAAGTGACGGGAGCGATTGTGCCGAGCCCGGTGTCTGGCGTGAGCAAAGCAAGGGAGAAGGCGGACACGGCGAGAGAGATGGGGGAGCAGAGAGTGAGCGACAGAAGGGGGACTGAGAGAGAAGAAGAGAAGGAGAGAAAAAGAGGCGAAATGGCAAACGGTATCCCGAGAAGCTGGGACGGCAAGGCAAAGCAAAGGAGTGCGAATAACAACGGTCTGAATGCCTCGACAGACACAAGATGATTTGCTGGAGCGGATTGGCGCTAGAGCAAAAGAGCTCCGAACAGAGTGGAGGGAGAGGCTAGACGAAGACGCGGTGGGCAGGTTTTTGGTGGCCCAGGGCGGCTCTTCTTCAGTCTTCCTTGGTCTTCCCTGTCTGGTGTGGTGTGGTGTGGTCTGGCTGGCCGGGGGGGTTGGTGATTGATTGATGGTTGAAGGCGGTTTGAAGCGACCTCGAGGCTGGCCCAGGTGCTGTACGACACGATACGGTGCGATTCAAGGGCTCCAGCACTCGCATTCGCTTCTGTTCGCTCTCTCTCAAGCTCAAGCACGGGCACGAGCACGGGCACGGGAAGGTTGGCGGGACGAAAGAGCAGAGCAGAAGCAGAGCAGAGCAGAGCAGGAAAAGAGCTGGGCAAGGCGAGGGCCAGCGCCAGCGCCAGCCAGTATGAAAAGTCAGGACATGGGCAGCGGTCCCAGTGTTACCAGGAAAGCAATTAGGTGGTGTGGCGCGTGGATCCAGATGCAGGCGCCGGGCCTGGCCTGGCTTACTTCAATTCCACTGCAGTTGGTACTGGGCTTGTACGAGTACATGCGGCGGGTGTACCGCTACGGCACGGCGGCGGTGGTGCTGGTAGCGGTACATGTGCTGTTGAAGCCGTCCATCCCTGCACTAAGTCCGTCCCGTGCGGCCGTCGCAGGCAACTGGCCACTGCCGCAGTCCATCTCATCTTTGCTCGGGCCGCTCTAGCCACTGCCAGTGCTTGTCTCGACTGTGTGCAGTTACTCGTACGGTACCAGCATTAACCCGGCCTGAATCCTCCGCAGCAGCCGGGGGAAATCCCATGCCAGCCGGGTGTTGCTCATGCCGGCAGGGCAGGCAGGACGATGGGCGTATGGAGCAATAATTGATGTGATCGCGGGACTGTGGCGGCGTCCCGGTGGTCTGCCGAAGAGGCCAGAGAAGAGACAGGACGGGAGCATTCCGTGGCATGACATCAGCGTCAATCGACCAGACAAGACACCAGACACCACGCATCAAGCACCGTGGCATTTCCAGCATCGAGGTTAGTATGTATACATACATGTACGAATACTCCTAGGTAGGCTCAAGGACGTGCTAGCAATGCACCGAGCCCAGGCGGGAGGTGGTACAGAGTACAAAGCAACCCAGCTCAGCAAATGCGTTGATGACCAACAGCCAACAGCCAACAGCCAACAGCCCCAAAAGCCAGGCCAGGCCATCCCCCGGCCGCTGTGTTGGACGCTCGACGTCCTTGCATGGATTTGCAGCAAATGATTTTGACACAAGACACACACACTCGCGCAGCTCGCTCGCCACGCAGGCCGATGGATGCAGCATCGTTGTCTTGCCGTACGTGCTTGGCTGCGTATCGCATCATTGCATGCTTTGCTTACAGTCGATTTTGATACTGATTGATATTTGACGGATCTTACTAATAAGGCATACACCACGACGTGCTCATAGATACCTAGCCTCCCTGACACGCATATGGACATCCATTACGGCACATTACATGACATACAGCCCCAGGGCCTTGATCGATTGCCTCTTTCAACGCCGCTGGACGAGGCGCCAATGCTGATTCGACTAGTGGCGTCTGCATCGCCGGCTCCGTAAGTGCGCATATTCCTGCAGGTCCTGGGCCACTGCAGCTGCCCTTCATCACACCCTCAGGCTTCCCTTTTCATTACAACCCACCTTTGAATCTGCCTTGGAAATTATACGTGTCAGTTCAGTTCTTGTTCTTGTTCTTGGTCTGATTCTGGTTCTGGTTCTAATTCTGGCTCTCGCTTGCCCATCATTCCGCAGCCCCGGAAGCCACTCCAAATCCAAAATCCTCCCAGCCGCACCTCAAACTTTGCGACCGCCCCGCGGCCCCGTTCCCCACGCCCAGGCGGCGACCCACCTGCCAGCGCGTGTACCGGTACGAGCTCTCGTCCACGCACCGGGGCCGCAGCGAGTACCCGATACCTGGGCTCCCCCCGTGGCTCGTGTACTCTTGCCGGCCGTGAAAGTGGCGCGGGTGTGCATATATGTTGCTAAGTACTGGACTGCATGTACGGAGTACGGACTGCCCATTCGCAATCGTACCCTGTCCTAGGCCCTGGGGATCCTTTTTCCTTTCCTCTGCCCAATCCTACATAATCCCATGCCTGCGGCTGACCCTTATTAGTGCCCGCTGCTAGGGGAGGGTGTATCAGATCAATGCGCTGCGCTGCTCAGTGCACTTGGGGCCAGGGGACGGGACGGGACATGCGCCAGCCCTGTCTGTCATTGATCCGTTCAATGCCTGAGGGCTTCGCGGCAGCTCTAGACGAAGCCTGGCATGTTAGTGCAAGATCGCTGGCTGGCAGTCATTTGATGCTCTGCCTGTCCTTGCCCTCCCGTCCCTATTCATGCTTTGCACGACCTTCCGCGGTGCTGGGCCATGCCTCTTTCTGCCTGCACTCGCATAAAAACATCCATGGATCCATGCAATGAGCGGCTCGTTGTGGCCAGACAAGACGCGCTGCTTGCTCTTGGGGTGGCCCACTATGCCGAGATCAATGCTTGCACGTCCTGGTAGAAAATTTCGACGCTGCCTGGAGTTATTCCCCGTCGACAGTCGAGGATACTCTTGGGGCCAACAAGCACAAGCAGAAGCAGAAATGCAACCTTGAGCCTTTGAGCCCATGCCTAATTCTCTCACTGCGGCGCCGGGGATCGACCCCGCCGGGTAGGGCAATTGGACGTCTTGCCCTCGGTACAAAGCCAGTCGACACCACCTCTTGATCTTGGTGGTTGTTGGTTTTTTGGTATGGAAATGAGATTTGCGAATTGTCTGATTACTACTCTCCAGTACCTCAATCAATATTTACTCCGTACTTGTAGCGCCAAAGCAAAGGCGGAGCAAGCTTGTGTCGGGGGCTGCGTCGTGCGCTGAATCCGACGGCTTGGTTCCAGCGGATTCACATGCGGCTCCAGTTGAGTCCTGTCCAGTCTTCTGGTTCCCGCACGTCCGTCAGCGCTTTGCCTGGGTGTACACTAATGGATTGAAGGTAAATTGCAGTGCTTCTCTGGCACCCAGTAGTTACATGTCCTCCAGAGCAGTGCAGGTTCTGGTACGGAAGGGCCGTGCTGGGAGGATTCGCTGGTGTGACAGCACAAGATGAAGCAATACAAGAAAAGAACATCAACTACGAAATAAAGAAGGGAGACAAGAGATTCAGCTTACATCGGGTGCTCCAATGTGCCGGATTGGTCGCTAGCCTCCATGGACGCAGCAGCAATTTGCCCACCTCATGATTTGGGCTGGCCCCGGGGGGATCGGTGCGGCTTTCACGAGCATCGCTGCCAGGATCCAATGGAGCCGGTCCGGCGTGTACGGAGAATGCCTGCCATCATGCTACCCGCTCCATGAGTCCCGGTACAAATGGCAAGGAGCCTTGTGCAAATTGCAATTACGAGTACAGCACCGTCCGGTCCGTCCTCGTACCAGACGGATCCTCCGTGTTTTTTTCCTCTTATAAGACAAGCTCGTCCCATCAGATGCTCTTTTGCGCTGTCCCGGCGCGACCCGCCGACGCCCCACTTGAGACGGGCAAAGCGCATTGATGGAAGTCGACCAACAGCATAAGAGTGAGCACCGAGGCAGAGAGCGAAGCCGAGTCTGTGACTGGTGATGATGCGTTGGCCTATAAATCCATCGATGTGCTGTTCAACCACACCCAACATCTCTTGGTATACATCTCTACCTAGTACAAGAGCTAGCACATCTTCATGTTCTTAGTACCTAGGTACCTGTGATACTCAGTACTAACGAATGCTGTATCTTAGCTGCATACTGGTATTTAGTATCAAGAATACAAGTGGCTGGTTCCCAAACCGTCCAAGTGACACTAATGTCGACGGCGACTTTGCATCTACCAGGGCCGGCCAGAGCTGCTCATGGGACTTGGGCTACTCCATGGCGCTGGTCTGAATTCACCCATGGCTGTAACCTTCCGCATCGCAAGGCCTACCCACGACAGATAGAGTAGCATGGAGGCATCTTGTCGTGAGGTAGCATTGCCGGAGTGCGGTGTAGGGAGCACACCGGCATCCGTGCGTTATACCTGCTTAAAAAGAACTTTTGATCATTGCACACCGTCACCATCTCATACGAGTGCTCTAATACCTACCTAGGCTCGAGAGTTTCTCTGCCTCTCTACTTGTACTTGACCGGTATCTGAAGATTTGTGCTACTATGGGGGGTGCGAATTGATTTACTTGGACCAAGTACTACTAACCCCCATTTCCCCAGGGTGGTAGATACCACCCTCTCTGCCTAGCCGACATCAAAGATGCAAATGGGCTGAGCTGCACGCCTCCCTTTCTGTAGCACTGCTGTACGGCGGCACTAGACTGCTACTAAAGCTTCGATGTGAGAATTGAACATCTCGTTGCTCAATGGGCGGCTTTGCGGTATCTCGTTCTTGATACACTTCCGGCTAGCCTCAAGGTCACCACCTCGCATTATCTGGGAGCTTGAGTAGCCCACGCCATACATATTGCAATAGATACATCAATGTCAGAGTATTGAAGGCATCAATTATTGTACCGCGGTAAGCACTTGCAATTGCCGTGAAAACTGTTTGCGATAGGAGTGATTACCATCTATCAATGCTCCTAATATTGTAGTTGCTTTAGTAGCAAGGGCTGCTCTACCTAGGTACTAAGGTAGGCGGTGTCCCAATCCATTGATACCAATTTGGTTGTACCTTCTCCGACTCTTTCCATTCCCTCAAGCTCAGCCTTTTTTTCCACCTCCATCCTCAACTCAATTTCTACCAGCGGCAGTGCTGCATCTACAGCACGATGCGGTCTAGAGCCCTGCGTCTCGGCCAGTTTCACGCCCTCCGTCGAGAGAACACGCCCGAGACGTGACTGCATAAACCTCGTACCCAACGAGTGCTAAACCCCAAGTCCTGGGTCCGCCCCGAGGATACCGCAACAACATTCGAGCCTCTAAAATATCATCCGCCTTACATCATGGCCTCGATATCCTGGAACCAACAGTCAGCTCCACGGTAGTCATGCCTACCTGTACATGTGAATGGCTGGGTCCTTCTCCCAAGTGGTGCAGGCGGGGCTGCTCGATAGATGCGATGTAACTGAGACGAGTATTGCGCGCGCCACTCCCGCAAATCTTAACCACCCTCGGAGGTGAGCTGCCATGCGCATCCTACCCGCGCTCTCAGCAACATCTCAGCAAAGCAATGTCCTGCTTGGGCTTTCGCCTCAGCAACAATCCAACTCTACTCTACTCAAAACATCGTCCCCAGTGCCGTCGGGAGTCCTACTGGGACCTCCCCTGGCCATGAAATCGGCTAGTCGCATGACACCCCGCCCCATGGCCGTACCACGATGTTTCTAAGCCTCGCCCACCCATGGCAGTATTGACGCCTGCTTAAAAGGCTCTTTGGGAAAAGCGCTCTCAAAGGTAGCCACTCGCGAGTCCTTGTCGCCTCTGAATATCTTTGGGTAACTCACAATGTCGTATTGCCCACAGGAGGGGCCATAGGACACTCCATAGGAGGGCGGAGCTAGTATTCTTTAGCCAGACGCATAAAGTCCAAGAACCAACAACACACCATCTCGACGAGGTCTTCGCCGACCGAAACACACTCTCTCAGCTTTCATTTGTTTTTCTTCTCACCTCAGAGCCGTCTCCGTATGTAATCTGTCATTTCCTGCTTTTTCTTCGCTCCCCCTTTTCATCCTTTACTTTTAGTGCCGAATCTCAATTACCTAGTCATGCCACTTCCCAACGCTTCCCCGATACTCTCCGAATGCTTGCACACATTCTGGGAATTCCCCCGCCGTCTATGAGCATCGGTAGTTAGCAATCATTGACACTACCTTCCCATTGTCAACGCTCTTATCCGAAACCACTGCTCTGGATGCTGAACGCTGAGTGCTGAACGCCCGAGTTTACGGATTGCCTTTCTTACAGAAATTGACGCTTCTCCTGCTGGTTTACCCATTTAGTCGGGAGTGGTGCTAATTAAGCATCCCTGAACCCTGTCAACATTGTTTCATTCGCTGCACTAAATGCTGCAGAATCGACTTCTTACAGGGTTTTTGGACTCCATACCTGTGCTCCCCCCGTGCGGCTGATTGGCGCTACAAAAGGCAAAACGGCTTCTTGGCTTCCAGATACGTGAAGCCGTCACCAGCGAGGAAGAAAGACATATTCGCTACCAATTTCAAGCTCTGCGAGTATAGCCCATTCACTGATGATGTGGACAAAGGCAACCTACCGACGGTTTGGTTACTGCTCGGTAATTTGATTGCCGGGCGGGACAAGATTAGGGTGACGTCCGTTGCGACGGCGAACAAGGATATGTCTTTTGATCCCTCTTGCGGCACCATCTCCTTGACACCATTACCACTAGGATAAGAGAGAGCTACACAAGGCTTTACGTCACGTCTGCAGCTACTTTTACTCCGCAATCTACATTACTGCAAGTCCGCATATCATGAACTGTCAAGTGATGCCGTTCAATTGCTAGTCTTGGCTCACTAGCTCGCAAACCGAGTAGCCAGCCTCTGTGCAGTGCACAAGTACGCGGAGAGAAATATGGCGTTGTGGTCGGTCCGTTGAAGCTCATTCTACTGGCACACAATCCTCATCCAACAAACGGAGAAAATCTTACTGATAATAGAAAGCAAGGGCCAGCCTGCATCAGGGGCTTCGGTGAATCGGACTGCCACGTTGCCCGTACTTGCATGCGGCAAAATGACTCGACTTTCAGAGCTACGTTTGCATGGCAGACTAAATACATGCTCGTCACAACGGACATGGCAAGGAGAAAGCTCGCCTAGCCTTCACCTCGGTCGTGGGCTCCCACGATCAATCCCATCACTCTCTCTGGCATCCTAGGGGGGGTCCGGTCTACAGTTCACACGCTAGCGGAACGCAGATCACATTTACTTGGGCGATTCGGGCGTCCCATGTCGCGAGCGATACGCCCAGATTCAACCTTGCGAGCCTTGCAAGGGAGAGACGAATCCAAGTTCCACCTGGCAACTCCCCTTGATCCCCTGTCGTTCTAGACATCTGCACGGCGCGCCACTAGTCGTTAGCGCTTCTCGGTGAACCAAACTGTCGGGTCGAAGGAGTAGGGGTGCGAAATTGCGGTAAATGCCACGGGAATCCTCCGCTCGTACGTTGGAAATCTGCGCACAGAGAATCCTTTGGACAGCACAGCCACCGGACAAGTAGCTCCGTGGTTTGGGTGGCTTCGTATCATCAACCGAATTCCTCGCGAGTGCTTGTTTATGCGGCATCATCTGCTCTGCTCCGTGTCCTTGGAAGGCATTTCCCGGAAAATCCCAGACAGGGCCAAGGCGAAGATGGCCTCCCAACCCCGCGCCCCATCCCTGTTGAGAGGAATGGTGTGCTGCTCATCTATCCTTACCGAACAGGCTCCCACACCGTACTGGGCCCCCGAGTGTTGAGCCTTTGCAGTTGGGAATGCCGACGCTTCGTAGCCTGCGGGGCCCGTCTCCTGTCTTTTACAGTAGTTGCTCTCGTTGCTCTCCCACCGTACATGCAGCAGCCAGCATTCGGCGGCTCGGCATCGGGCCAAGCCAAGGTATCGGCGACGACGACGAAAGGATTCGTGACCTCGACGCCACGCAAACGCGCGGGAGCGGATCCGCGGCAAGCGATCGTTTACTCGAAGCCATTTCATTCGAAATGTGCCGTCATCTGCCTGGACTAGACGCTTTCCGGTATCCTCCCCCCTTGTCTTGGTATAAATGCCTCAACTGGCTTTGCCGCGGCCCCCCAGAAGTTCCCCGTGCTTTTTTGCTTTTAGCATGGCATGGACGCGGTCAGCGGAGGTCTGGGAGTGTGAGCCAAATATCTCAATCCGGCAGGACACAATCACGGAGCGGATCGCCCTTTACCATTAACGCCGAGGCGAAGGTCGTGGTCGGCTCACTTCACCTAGGATCACGGGCTTACTGTTGCTACTACCACGATGAGATAATGGCCCCGAGGCTAGACTTGACGCAGGTGGGTTTGCTTTTTACTCTCTCTCTCCTTCGTTCATTTCCACGTGCATCTGTCGAACCACCTGGCTTCCGGCAAAAGTTCATTCTGAAATATATTTTCTGCTTCGGAGTGTACATACATATCCGCAGTGCATACTGTGCGCCTGTCCCCGTCGTTGTTTTCAACCTTGAAAGATGTTCAAAGGGAAAAAAGAAAGGGAAGGGGAAATAAAGGAACAGCCAAACCTCAGCCTAAGCAGGAAAATAACTGCGGCCCACCATTCTGGAAAACCTCGCCAGCCTCTTCCTGGCAGCCAACTACTACTCCGTGACTCTGATTTCCTTCCCTTTTCATTAATGTTTTTGGAGAACTTTTTTTTTAATAGCAATGAAAAATGCAAAAGACATAAACGAAAAGTCGTGAGCAAAAGCTAAATTAAAGCAGACATGTAGGTATAATACCACCAAGCAAAGGCTGCCTGATGTCGCAAAGCAGCACTGGTAAGCCAATCTTCTCTCCCGTGGATTCACTACCATTCGTATTCGCCGGTTGCTTTGTTGAAGACGTACTCCTTGCCGTTGACGGTAAGGACGCCGTCCTTGAGGGTGCACTTCCTGTTCACAGAGTTAGCAGAGGTAAAATGTGTGATTTCTATCCTGGTTCGCACTCACCACTTGTTCTTGACCCTTTGGACCTTGTCGTACATGCAAAGCATGATGTGGCCGAGGCCTTCGTCATCAACCTCGTCATCATCTCGATCCTCATCGGGGTCATCCAAATCGGAATTGATGGCGTCCTCGTCAATGTCCTCGTCATCGTCTCCGCCGTCATAAGCGGCCACGCCAGCGGGAGCCTTTCCTTTGCCCCTCGACTTCTTGCTGGCGGTCGACTTGGATTGATTTTTGGTGGCTTCTTTCAGAGATAGCATCAAACCGCCTCCCTCCATGCTCTTGGCCTTGGCGGCGATTTGGTCGTGGAGGATACGATCAATGTCGACTCTTCCGAGTTCCTCTGGGTTGCCATTGACTCCATTTCTCAGGAGAACGCCTTCAAAGGTCTCTTCGTCGTCATCGGAATCTTCCATCATGCCGTCGCCTGCACCGTCAACCTGAGCGTTGCCCATCGACTGTTCATGAGGCATCTGCTGCGGCTGCTGCGGCAGGACGGGTGCCCCCTGGCCCGGTTGTTGTGCTTGAGGCTGCTGCCCCATACGGTCCTGGATGGCATTGATAGAACCTGCCGCTCTCATTCCATATTGAGCTTGGAGTTGCTGGGCGGCTCTATTGGCAGCAACGCTGTTCTTGTTTTCCATTCCATTGTAATTCTGGTAGAGGCCGGGCTGCTGGGCGCCGGGCTCCTGCTTGATGCCTGGTTCTGGCTTCACATAAGACTCTTGCTTGATGCCGTTTTGTGGCAAGCCGCCAGGAGGGCTCGCCGTCGGCAACGACAGCGGTGTTGAAAACTGAGCTTGTGTCTGAACAGGCGTGGCTGTATTAGGAGCCGGAGCAGACGCAGCCGGTGGGGCGGGCTCGGGCTTGGGATCCCACGGGAACCGAGCCACGTCGAGCTGAGACAGCTTCTGTTGCCATCCCTGATGAGAATGAGTCAGTAAGCTTGTCTGATTCAAGAAGGAAAGAAAAAGAGCCAGTAGATGACGGGGCGAGAAAGGCAGTAAAGGGACGGCATCTACAGTGTGTGCCAATGAGTGCCGGGCATCGACTTGGGTCACACGTGATAGTGAGGAACGGAGAGGTGGCTATCAGTGGCCCAATCAGGCAGCGCCCATTTTCCTGCCTGCCTGGAGGAGTCACTGGACTTGGAGAATCCGGCATGGCCAGGGGGGGCGCCTTTGGACTTAAAAGGGCCCCAAATAGTGCTGTGTCGCCCCCGATCCCCCGACCCAACCCGCCACTGCTCTCCACCCCAGATTTCTTGCTTCCCCTCTCAGGGAGTTGCGAGCATCGCGCAAAGCATCTCGCTGTTGCATGCAGAGGTTGACGGTTGCTTTTGTCTTTGTTCTTTCGTTGGGCATAATGTCGTCGAGACACGGATTTTCGCTTGGGATCGAGCATGTATCGTAACGATTCGGACGGGCTCCGGCGGAAAGGCTGGTGAAGAGGGATGCATAGAGAATATGGATGACTTACCAATCGCAGCTCCTCCAGGACGGCCTCCTCAACACCGCTCTCTTCGAAGTCGACTCGCGAGCTGTTGATCACCTCTTCGATGATCGTCTGGTAGACGTTTCCCACAGCCTGGTTCGACATGATGGCAGCACCGCTCGGCCTACACCGACGTCGCTTGGTTGATGCTGGTTTTGCAGCGTGCGGTGTCGCAACAGAAGTGCTTCTGGAATCTCCGTTCGCAGGTTCAAAAGGCCCCAGGAAAGTCGCACTGTAGCCCGATGGCACTAAATCTTGGGAGCCGACGAGCGAAGGGGAAAAAAAAAGATATACTTTTTATGCTCTTGTTTCAGCGGCGCGGATATGCTTCTCTCTGCCTTTTTTTTCTCTCTCTCCCCTTGGGCTGGCCAAAACAGCGTGCAGCCTATCGCTAGGCGGGCGTGTGTAGGCGTACACAAGTCGGTGGGTAACCGCTCTGGCGGCCAAGCACTGGATTGGTACCCCGTTGCCGTCGCTGCAGCTGCGGCTTCGGCAGAGGATATAAAAAGGGACAGAGCCTGCGGTGCAGCACAGGCGAGATAATCCCCAGCTGAGCAATTCTTATTCGTAGTTTGAATGCGCGCTCAGGCGTTGCAGCGTCGATGGGCGGGTTGGCGTCGGTCCAGCTGCAAAGGTATGCAATGGTTAGAGTTGGCAGCGCTGGGTAGATTTCCACTTCTAGAGGGCTCTGCCGCTTAGTCACCCCCCAGAGCGTGCCCGGTTCCGCTCAACTCGCTACGGGCGGGCTAGCAGGCGGCAGCGCTGAACTTTAACTCCAGCCAGCGGAGAATCACAATCACAACTCAGTGTCAGTCTCCTTGAGCAGGTAACGTAACCTCATATCCGAGTTGACGTTGATAATGATGTTCATTTACCACTCCGAATAAATATCCATCTTTCATGTACGAGCAGAAATACGGGAATGCCTCAAGCCTTCTCAACAAATATTTATTGAGCGTTACATAATCTATCTAAGCAAGTGAAACCTCCAAAGACATCAAACCAAGTTGCAATTTTGTTCTCCAAACACCGGCCTTCCCATAAAAATCAATATCCTCGTAAACTATTATGCAGCAGCTACCTGTTACATGAAGTTTTATACCAAATCTTCTGTCTCAATTTTTTTTTTCTCTCGTTTTTGTCTCAGACATTCCAATCATAACTCGTGTCAAATCTGGCCCATTTCCCGTTTGTTCATCCGTGGAGAAGCACTTTCGTACCACGTGCTATAAGAATCGCAGACGGCAATCCAATTCCCAACGCCATTTCGAAAGCAAAAGCTCCGTGAAAACAAGAATAGATGCCGGTGTGAGGGCGTGCATATCCGCCTACCTCGAGGTCCGTTAAGCCGCCATCTATCGAATGGTCATGTGCTTGACCACGTCGGCCTTTCCAGAAGAGCCTGAGCCAGCGGCACCAGCACCGGCACCGGCCTTCTTCTCAAAGATCTTCCAGAACTTCAAGCTTTCATCAGCGGCGGCGGTAGCCAGCATCTGGCCATCAGGGCTGAGGCAGCTGTGTAGGACACGGCTCTCATGAGCAGGGATTTCGACGTTGCGGACCAGGGTCGGGTAGCTCCAGACGCTCAGAGAGTTGTCTGGGAAGCCGCTTGAGCTCACAATCTCGCGGTAGTGAGGGCTCCAACGCAGGGAGGTGACTTGAGAGCCGGTATCGATGCTGTTGACGCGCGCACCCGTAGTCGAGTTCCAAAAGTGAATGTGACGATCATAGGAACCACCGCCGGTGGCGAGCAGGTTTGCGTTCCAGGGGCACCATGCGAGCGCCTTGACAGCTGCCTTGTGGTTGGTCTTGGTGAATTTGGGCACGGACAGAGAGCGAGCATCCCAGATGGAGACCAGGTTGTCGTTGCCGCCAGTGGCAAGCTGCGCGCCATCCGATCGCCATTCGAGTCCGCAGACCTCGGAAGTGTGCGAAACCAGCTCTGCGACCTTGTGCTCGGCAATTCGGACATCGTGATTGAAGACGAGACCGCTTCGGGCGCCGGTGGAGAGCAGATGCTTGTTCCAACCCATGACGCTAACACGAGTATCATGTCCAAACATGCTTCGAATCTTTTGGCTTTCGGCCACATCCCAGATTTGGACTTCGCCAGTGCCGAGGCCAACGCCGACATAGGCCCCGTCTTCGGACCACTTGACACTGCTGATATAGGTATCGGGGGTGGTCTCTAGGAGGCAGCTGACACTGCCTTCATCCGCGGACCAGACATAGACGCTGCGCTCCAAACCGATGGCGACTTGGTTACCCGAGCTCCAGTCCAATAGGTTGAGATAATAGTCATCAATCAGACCAGGAGCATCCAAAACACGCTCGGGAGCGGTAGCAATACGTCGGCGAGTCTGGGCGGAGCCGGAACCGGTATGTCTCAACGGCCTGTTGTACTGCTGGCGAAGATCAATTGGCTTTGACGATTCTGGCGCAGCGGGCTTGAACTCCAGGATGCGAGTCTTGAGACTCACACCACAGGCGTTGGCGAGTGAATCTTGATAAGCAACGGTATTTGGAGAGGGGCGAGAATAGCCTTCGTCCGCATCATCATCGAGGATGCTCAGACCCTCCAGGGCAGAAGCTGGGTCCTCCTCCGGGACTTCGGGCGCTGCCGGCCTCTCTGAGATGCTTGGTGGGGATCGCTTTCTTTTCTTCCTCTCGGGACCACTAATCTTGCTTGAGCCTGTGTTGGCGATTGCGGAGCTGGCAGCCCGGTTGGGGATGAAGCGATCACCGCCATGGTTGGTTGTCGTCTTGGAGGCCTTCTGTCGGAGTGAACCTTTCTTTGGCTTGGAGGGGCTCAGAGCAAGGCCAGTACCAGTAAGTGCATAGTCAGAGACTCCGAGCGCAAGAGTTTTGCGGGGTGAGTGGACCACGCGAGCGATGTTGAACTTGGGCGAATTATGGTGAGGTTCTGATTGCTCACGCTGAGAGACAGTAGAAGATGATGAGGCTCGTCCATAATGAGCCATAAGATTTCCGCTATAGGTGTGTTTGGAGGCTCCCTTGGCATCTTTGCCAGAGTGGTCCTCAGGAGCGAACGGTGAGGAGTTTAGGTTGATGGAGTTGCGTGGTGAAGGCGTCAGAGGAACTCTTCCACCAGCCTTGAGCGAGGGCACGAGCCCCTTCTGATTGTTTACAGGAGTTGATACTGCTGCAGTAGCCATGATGTTTGATATTCGATATCAAGTGTAGTCAATTGTATGGAGGGTTTGGGTAGAGGAGCGGTGCAGAAGACGGTGAACAAGGATGGCGTATTTTATTTACTTTTACTTTCTAGCCCGACGCCATGTTGACCAGACAACGGATGACTAAATCCCTGCACCAGGTAACCGCCACCGAGGTAGCCGCATTGGGAAAGGTGCGGCGCGGCTAGTGAGCGGAAAAAATTCAACGGTACGTACCCAGTCGGTGTAGGATGGACAGCCTTTGTCTCGCTGCTCCGCAAATTTGCGACCCTCATCTCACATGCGCCGTCCAGACGCAACATCGTCGAATCCACTGCACGTTGGCGTGTGCGTTATCGCATCACTCGTTATCCGCCGTCCTTCCTCTGCATCTGCATCAAGTTCGCCCATCGAGTTGCGTCGGTTCGAGGCCGCGCCTGGCATGGTTTTGTGGCTGTGAAGGTTCATCATGGCGCAACCATCGACCCCCGGCCCAGCGTCTTCTTCTGTTAGCATCTTTGGCCAAACCCAAACCCTGGCAGCCCATGCTGGTGGGACGCAGCAGTCCGGCATGGCCAGCCAAACCTCATCAGACGCCATGAGTGCCGTCGAGACGCCGGCCTCGGCGTCCTCCTCCAACAATACCTACATCATGCCAAACTCTCCTCTCAAGGCCCGCCCCCTGGCTGATGGTTATCGCCCCAAAGTTACACGCACGCTGGGACAGAGGCCTGCGTGCCTCGTCAATGCGTCCGTAACCTACTGCGGGAACAACCAAATCTATGCTTTCGGTGGCTTTGACCAGTACACTGACGAAGTATACAATCATGTCTTGCGACTGGACTTGGCAAGCCATCAATGGAGTTTGGTGGACAACTATGGCGATATTCCCGGGGTGCGCATGGGTTCGTATAATGCAATGTGCCTCTTGTTTGTTGCATCATCATCACCTTGACAAATACTAACCAGCACTTGCATATAGGTCACACGGCGACTCTGTACAAATGCGACAAACTCCTCGTATTCGGTGGTGAGAACGAGCATCGGACCTACCTATCCGATCTTATTATATTCGACTTGAAAACGGCACATTGGACGCAGCCTATGGTATCGGGTCCGATACCCAAGGGCAGGGCAAGGCACGCCGCGGTGCTGCACGAAGACAAACTGTTCATCATTGGTGGCATCACTGGGCAGAACAACTATGTGTTGGACGACATTTGCTATCTCGACCTCAAGACGTTTACTTGGTCCAAGGCATGGCGCTTTGTTGGCCGTTTTGACCACTCTGCCTACATCTGGGGGGACCGCGTCTGGGTCTTTGGTGGTCTCAGTGAAGACATGGACAAGATTAGTGACTTGTGGTGGCTCGACCTCAAGGGAAGCCCGGAATTCGACTCCCGACCCCATTTCGGCGTCTTGGATCGCCATTCCGCTGCTCACAGGACCAGCAGCTCTCCGAGGCCGCCTTATACCATGGCGTCCAACCCAGTTGTTGGCGCCTCTGGCTATGCTGCGAATTCCAGGACGGCCCAAGTAAACCCTCCATCATTTCAAGTAAAGTCATACGCACCAATGGCGCCCGGAACCATCTCCGCCCTCAAATTTGTTTCTGGTCCGACCGTTCCATCCCAAGGATCGGGCATCCACTTCCACACCTATTCCTCCGGAACGCTGCTTGACTTTGTGACTCCCGCGGCGACCATTACTCACAGAGAATGCTCCTTGTCCGCCCTAGACCTTAGCACCCTGCGGTGGCAGAAGCTCGCCGACGGCCGCGAAATCTTCAAAACGGGATATAGATGGCACTACTGTACGATGAACGAAGACGGCACCAAGGCGTGGCTCTTGGGCTGTCCGGTTGATCCAGCTTCCACGGATCTAGGGCCAAACGGCTATGAAGAATACCTTAGGTAAGATGAATCAGCCGGCCTCTGCTCATTCCGTCTTTGGTACTGACATGAAGATTGTAGCGACATCATGGAAGTAGACCTTCGACGATATGGCTTCCTTGGGAACAACCTTGCGCCAGAAAACTTGGCCCAGTCCCGGCCGTCCTTTGCAACCAGGCTTTCCGACCAACCTTCCAAGGGTCTTGGCGCGGATCTAGCCAAACTTTTCAATCAACCACCCGAGTCTGGAAGTGGCACCGACTTCATCATCACAGCTCTTACCGATGATGCTGACAGCGACGAAACACTCAGCTCAGGGCTGATTCGAGCCGATGATGCAAACAGAGACCAAGGCTGGCTGTCTGCCGATGTTCCAACGTCTATGCCGATTCACGTCCACAAGCTTATCCTGCAAGCGCGCTGGCCGCACTTTGCTCGCTTGTACAACGCTCAGATGGCAGAGTTCCACACCAAGAAGATGCACATCCCGGAGCCATACTCTGTCGTCAAGGCGTTCCTCTTGTACCTCTACACTGACAACATCCACGGCACGACAGAGACGGACAGTGACGCCACGACGGATCTCTCCGATGTGGCCGGCCTCTTGGTCATGTCCAACATCTACAACATCCCACACCTCCGCCTACTGTGCGTAAACCGCCTGGCCAAGGAGCTCGACGTCGAGCACGCCTGCGTCATCTGGTACTGCTCGGGACTCGCTAGCGAGGAATGGCTTCGCAAGAGAGCGGCGACGTTCTGCATGACGCACTGGGGCCGTATCGTCCGTACCCAGGGTTTCCTGCGGCTCCCCCGCAACGCCCTGGTCGAGCTGTCTCAGGAGATCGACATGGAAGGCCGAGTGGTTGCCGGCGACGACCTTGAGTGGGGGAGCGTATCGGGCCGGTACAGCGACGCCTCTGGCCATGGCACCCGCAAGGAGAGCATCAGCAGCACGCAGATGCAGATCGTCGAATCTGAAGTCGATGACGACGACGAAGACGTGGAGATATCGTAAAGCGATTTAGCGCACACAGTATTCCAGATGATGTCTGTCGCGCAGCGCGCGTATGTCGGTCTGGTTTACCCTTGTTCCGGGCCGTGATCACTATGGGCCTCTGAGAGGAATGCAGACGATGCGGGTGAGCTTTTGCTTGGTTGCTCATTTAGAGATTATGCATGAGGACGTAACGTCTGTTTGTTTCCCCATCTCTCTTTCTCCTGTTTTATGTACATGCGGTCTTCCTTTTCCCCTTTTTTTTCCTTTTTTTCTTTTCGAAGCATTTCAGGGAGTTGGTTGCTTGACTTTGTCTTGAAGGGTATGCTTGTGAGGAAGTCATAAGGCGTACTGGGTAGCCAGCCATTCGATCCATGTCTATAGACCAGTAAATGACGTACTCTTGCTTTTTCCATCTTTGTTCCCCTTCCCATTCTGTCATTACACCGGCCTTGCTCTACTTATCCGTAACACGCCAGGGATCATCCATCACAAAGCTCCCATCCCACGCGGCTCAAATCAGCCCCAAAACTTACTCGCATGCCCGCCCTGTACATGAAACAAAAGGGAAAAGGAACCTTTGCCCATCCACCTCAAAGCGGCAGGGATGCGCCCTCGTCCGGAACAGGGACCATCACCCAACCTTATCTCAAACACCAACAACGTGTGCCCACACAAGGATAATCGCGCCTTGGCAAAGGGCACGAGACAGCACCAGCATGCAGGCAAGAAAAAGCTGAACATTAACTTCTATGTACCAGACCTTTTTTCCCTCTCACACTTTTTTAAAGCAAGCAGAAAAATAGCTTCCCTTTTCCCCTTTGAATTCTCTCTATGACCGTTCCTGTTTAAGAAAAAACGAGCAAGTAACAAACATAACTTTTTATGTATCTCCCAATCCCTTTTGTGTCTTTTGTTCCACCACCCAAGAATTTTCTCCAAAGTCCCTTCCCAAGAAAACCCACAACAGATTGCCATTCCCACTTTTCCATGGCCGGGTAATGAGTGAGGAGAGAGCAGTGTATGAAAGAAAAAGAGAGAAAAAAAGAAAAGCAATCCAGCCGTGTAAAACATAAGAGGGTAGTAGCGGGAAAAAGAAAACCGAAATTCAACGACCATCAAATCAACCGGATCGAGTAAAAAACAAGCGAGACGATAAAAACACCCAATTTTGCGTCCAATGCATGACCCATTCTCCAAGAAGCATAAAGGACAATAAACCCCCCATCATACAAATTCATAACAATCTTCCTTTTTTTTCTTTGTTTTTTCCCTCGTCTTCCCTTTTCTGCTTCGCCCCTCAGGCTACAATATTCCCTTTTCCTGCATCCACTTATTGGACGAACTTTTTTTCCGGGGGCCAGAGGAGTTTTGTTCTGTGCCGATCAACTGTCTATAAAAAGCGTACCGTAATAGAATCAACGCCATGAATAATTGAGTCGAGAGAAGGAGCTCCAGCACCACTCAGGGAATGTGATAAGGTCCTTCCAGTTCTGGAATATGGCCCGCTGTACCGTGCACTATCACCGATAGTATTTCGCAACTGTCCGATGACAGGAATGATCTGCTCGGTGATGCGCGCAAGGTGAGGGGTTAGTGAGCGCGCCATCCATGTGGGAACCTCAATTAGAAGGAGAGGTGATCGTCTAGGAAACTGCCAGCCTTAAAATCCATGCTTCTCAGGGAACCAGCCCGGGGGAAAACGCCGTCGCCATGAGCCACAAAATGTCAAGGCAGAAGAGGAGCGCATATACATGCGGCTGACCGCAGAGAGCAAGCGGACAGCACAGGGCAGGGGGAGAGCGCTGATCATCGCCAGAGGGAGGGCACCCCCACAAGGATCAGCACGGCGTCAGAATCGAGATATAGCTGGTGAGTTCGTAGCGTCCCTCGTGACTCAAACAGATCTATGCCGTTCAGAGGGACTCGACCGACGTATGCGGTGTAAGACCGACCGCTCACTGTAACATCACGTCCTCTCCGATGCCCGGCAAATTCAGACCAGCGGCCAAGGCTTGAAGCTTAAATTCAGGGTTGCAGGGAAGAGAGTGAGATTTGTGCTATGACGGCGGTCAGCGTCGGATCAGACGGGGCGGCGTTGCCATGTTTTGTAGACTTACATATTTCAAACCGTTGAGGTTCTTGTATCGCTTGCCACATGTCTCGCAGTTGAAGGGCTTCTCTTTTTCCATTCCCAATGTACCCGGATAAGGGGCGCTAGTCTCTGGATTCACAATGGAGAAAGTACCATCGCCGTTCTCGTGCAGCTGCTGCGTTTGGTGGCCGTGAGCCTTGTGGTACCTATAGTTAATACAGGAGTTAGCAATTGCACTGCAATCAGACGGCATAATGTATCATGGCTTACTTGAGCCCGTTCTGGTTCTTGTACGCCTTCTCGCAGCCGATGACGGGGCACTTGAAGGGCTTGTGCTCCTCTGGCATCATCATGCTCTGCAACCGGGCAAGCAGGACCTTGTTGGCCTCGGGATCGGCAAACTGGCCGTGGGTCAGGCCCAATTGGGCGAGCTGTGCTTGTATGGATCGGTTGCCCTGCGGGAAAGCGCCGTTGGGGCTGAACAGGTGCTTGCCAGGGTCGTTAATACAGAAGTTGGAGTCGTTGCCGTCATTGTTGTTGCCGTTTCCAAACGTCATATCGCCGAGATCAGTGGCATCGCCGCCCATGGGCATGCCGGGTAGATCCTCGTCCACCTCGTTCTGCTGAGCCTGCTGCTGTGGCATCTGCTGTTGCGTCATGAGGGTAGGGGTGTTGACGGAGGAAACGGTAGGGTTGTTCTGAAATCCAAAACTCTGGGCTGCAGGCGTGGGCGGCTGCGACGTTCGGAGGCCTTGGGTAATTCCAGAGGTGTTCATGTTGAGTTGCGGTCGCTGTTGTTGGCCAAATAGCTGCCGGGTCTGGTGCATCTTTTGGCTGTCGTCCAGGTCCATAGTGCCCAGGGCGTCGTCCATCTCCATATCAGCAACGGCATCCATCTCGTCACTCATGTTGTTGCTCATGGAGGTGGACATTTGTAGCATAGAGCTGCCGAGTCGCTGAGGGCCGCCAATCTGGAGACCGGGGCCGCCCATCTGGCGCTGTTGCCCCAGCTGCTGTGAGCCTTGGCCAGGCGCCGGGGTCACCCTCGAGTTGGGCATCTTGGGCGATCCTTGAATGCCCAGTGCACCAAATTGGTTGAAGGCACTGTTTCTGACGGCACCGGGGCTAGCTTGTGTATGGGCCTCTTCGTAGTGCTGAAGCAGATCATGTAGGTTAGGCAAAATCTTGCCACAGCATGTGAAGTCACGCATAAAACTGGCCTCGAGCTTCGGCAGGTAGGACGAGGAGTGGAACGACGGAGACTGGTGGGCGCCGCCCGTGAACGGTGAGGTGCCTTGCATCATGATGCTGTGGCGAATTGTACGTTAGCAGTCGCATCGAGGGAAAATGGAGAAAATGAAATTGCCGTAGCATCTCCAAATGTGCAGGATAATAGCCATGATCCATGATGCAATATGGGATGGCGGGGGTTTTGGTGCGAACAGGAGGGGAAACAGTGGCAGAAAAAAAAAAGGATGGTGTTGCACGCGGGGTGAAGGGTCCAAAATGTCTCTCTCGCCGGTCCAATATGCTGCCGACGACAGAGCCGACGACGCATGTTGAGGCAAGACGAGACCAAGGCGATTGGCCATGACGATGGTGGTGACGGCGACAATAGTGCGGATGGGGCAAAGATTACATGCAGTGTAGCGCCCACAGGATAACAGATTGAGGCCGATAAGGATAAAAAGTTGAGGCACGATGCAAGGGCGGGACAGGACAAGGAAAAAAAAAGGTCGACTCACTCATCGCGGACAAAACTGCCAAAGGACATGCCGCCCCAGCTCATGCCGCCCATGAGGCTGCCGGCAAGACTCTCGCGACGGTTCCGGTTGACATTGTCGCGGTTCTGGATGTTCATGGAGATGGGCTTCGGGCCGGCGCTGACAAACGAGTCCTGCCGCGGGCGGCCCATGGCAGCATCGAGGCCCGGGCCAGTAGTCATTGTGACGTCGTCGCAATCGCTCAAGTCGAGGTCGATGTCGATGTTGCGGTCGAGTTGAGGGATGGCGAGGAGCTTGGCGGGCGGCGGGCTCTGCTTGGCCTGGTGAAGGGCGGCGGTCCAGGAATGTGAAGACGAAGACGAAGACGAGGACGAGGATGGCGAGTGCGCTGAGGCGTCTTGGTCAGCGCGCAGTGCGGGGGCAGACGAGAAGCCGGAACTGTGCGTGCGAGCAGATTGAGAGTGAGTCGAAGCAGCGGCGAGTGATGCGGGCGCAAGCGCAGACGCAGACGGTGCGGGTGGTGCAGCGTGGAAGTAGTCGGGAGGAGTTGCTGGTTGGGGCGAAGATGATTGTGACGACGAGTTGAGCGAAGCTGGCGACATGGACTCGGCGAGGGCGGACGAGGCGGCACAGGCAGCCAAGGCCGGTTCGGCACTGGCTGTGGCACTGGCCGCGGTGCTCGTAGCGCTGCTGGCTCTGGCGTTTGCAGTGGCGCGGTCGAGGGCAGGCCGGGCGAGGGCATTCGGGCTAGCGCTGGTCTGGGCGACCGCAGCCGTGGAGCCTGGCCCTTGGGGCTTGTCAGGGCCCTGGAACCACCTGAGGGCGCTCTGCATCCTCCCGAGTTACAGGGAGTTGAGCCGATCAAGGGAGCAAATCAAGGCGAGGCAAGGGAGGGGAGTGGAGGCGGCGGTGCGGTGCGTGCGTATGGATGTAGTAACAGATTGATGGATTGATGCGATCAAACAGAGAACAGAGTCAGAGGACAGAGAGCAGGACAGAGAGCAGGACAGAGCAGAGCAGAGCAGAGTAGGTGAAGAGTAAAATCAGCCACCGGCAGGCAGCCAAGCAGCCAGATAGAACAGGGCAGATAACGAATCGAAACGATACCCGACGGCACAAACCCAAACTCAAGAATCAAATGCCCGTGTATAGCAGCAACCAAGAGAGTACTCGTAATCCCGAAGCAGGCAGAGCAGGTCACCAACCCCCTGGTCGAGCTGGGCCTCTTTTTTTTTCGCCGGTATGATTCGGTTGGGTCAGCCTGACTGCACGGTGACGGTGGAAAGGCGTGCCACGACTTGTGTTTTTTCCCTAAGCCGTGAATGCGGAGTACGCGGAAAGTACACCGTACCTAGGTGGTACTGTCGAGGCCTACAGTGTAAGTGGGCGGACTGTAGTCGACCGGCTGTACTTGGGATATGACAACGGCACTCGCGGCGTAAGGTCGGGATGCAAATCGAACACGTCGCCAAACACTCGGGAAAGAACAGAGAAACGAAGACGCTGGAGGCACGGGTTTATGATGAATTTGATGGCTCAAGCAAGGTTCCGCCGACGCCGTGGAAGCTTTGGCGGGGGAGGGCGCAGAGAGACTCGGCTGGCCGTTCGTCCCTGTACGAGTACAGGCAAAAACAACGAGTACGAGTATGTCACTCGTCACCGGGTTGGGGTTCCAGGTCAATGTATTTATGATCTGGATGCGCGAGTCGTGCGGCCAACAACTTGGGGAGACTTGGCCGGATCGATGGGTAGTGTGCGTCGCCCAGGAAGAGCGGTGCGGCCTGTATCTGGTATTGTTGTCTGGCGGCTCTTGATTGACGGCTTTTGGTCCCCAAACGCAGCGAATGGCGGCCGGACGCGCTCGGTGCGAGACACGAAGGGTGTAAGTCGGTTGGTTGGTCGGTTCTTGGTCGCTCAAATGGCGTGGTGCATGCACGGCTAAGATAGATAGACAGAAAGTGGCTTGAGGTGAGGTAGGTAGGTCAGGTATCTTCACACGCTACATGTACGAGATGGGATCCCCAAGCTGCCAACACCGTTATCTTTGCACGGCGATCTGGGCCTTGCGGGAGTAAAGTAGACACATGTGTCCAATTTAAACTGGAGAGGAGGAGACAGAGAGAGAAGGCAGGAGAGAGGGCTAGAGAAATAAGAAGAACCGAGAGAGCGCAGAGCATCGACACAGGCCCAGATGGTTGACGGCATGATCACCACGATGCGAATCCACACCTCATCCACGGCATCCTAGCTGGCCTCAGGCCCCTGCAAGCTTGCAGCACTGATCACGGTGCAGCGTGTCAGTAGCCACAGTGCCACAGGAACAGGGGTTGGCGCTAACGGTTGATTGGACGGCTTCATCCAGCGCTGCCATGCCATGGCGGAAGGACTGAGAGCCTCGGAAGAAACACCTCTGGTGTGGTCTGGCGTTGTATTCACAGGCACGGCAATCAGGAGCGTCGTCCGTCTCTCCCTCGACCGCGGCATCCGCGTGCACCCACTGATAATACCCGACCTATTCTATAGTACTCGCTATTGACAGTATTGACCGAGTCGACTGCGTATTCTTAATAAAGTATCATATGTATGGACCTGTGCCTCACGTCCGTTTGGCCGCACAGGTGCCCGCTGGAACCTGGCCGGAGCAGGGGAACACACAGTGGTGATGATGCACATTAGTACCTACTGAGCAGGCGAATGCTACCACATGTGTGTACGAGCATGCGAGTCGACGACCTTGGTATCATCTCTCGTCTCGCCCGCCCTGGTCTTCTTCAGTAGTGGGCATCCATCTCTCGACTCCGTCGTACTTGTACATACAGTGCAAGGGATCCTGCAATGCCAAGTGCTGGGTATGTGGTATGGGCCGTATGGCACAACCATCTATCCGTGGGGGTTTGGACTGCGACTCGGACAAGACACCGTACTCGTACCTGACGGAGCACGAGCTACAGGGCCCGGCTCGGTCAGGACTAAAGCAGTAATGCAGGTCAACGTTGATGAATTACCCAGTAGGTCGTAGTCAGACTCAACTCAGCTCGAGCCGCCATCAGACTAGGTGTAAACGAAGTGGTGGCATTACGTATCTCACTTTGTACTCGTACATGCCCCCAGTAGTGCGAGGTTCCTTTTCCGCCTCTCCGGAGATCGGAATTTCCTCGTTCCATTTTGCCTGTTCCGGGCGACTTCGTATCTACAAGTACCCAGAGGTAGTGCCAAAAGGTTTCTGACGCGTTTCTTCGAGAGCTGACTAGAGCACGGCCTGACTCTTCGAGTGGCAAGGAATTGAGCAAATCATAACACGCACTGCTGCTGCTGCTGCTGCTCCCGCTCCGAAACAAGAGAGGTTCGTCTGCCTGACTTGTCGGCAGGTCGGGACCGTGGAAGTATGGGGATTCCATATTGCGTGCTTGGCATTCGCACAATCACGGAGAACAACGCCCGTCTTTACCAGAACCAGCGCCAAGCCGCCAGCCACTCGCATTGGATGTGTCACCTAATTTACTCGTATGGATGTCATGTAAGGCATTCATCCTGCCCGCACGCTTGGCCGGCACTCCGCATCGTTTCGTCTGCAGAGGTAGGGGCCAGGTAGCAGCAGTACGAATGCCTCGAAATGGCCCGTCTATACATGAAGCGCCTCTGCTCTGGCCACACCGACATGGCTGATGATTGAGGCCGCAGATCAAGCCAAACCCACGGACGTCGAGCCGACAATAGCAAGGTGTCGGAGATGCTGTTAGCAGTCATACTAGCCGCAACCTGGGGCTACCTGATGACAGTCGCCTCAACTTGCCCAGCCAGTGGTGGCGCTTTGTAGCCTTGGTCAATACACACTAGCATCGACGCTACTCGGGGCCGCGTTAATGCTAAGCCACTACGGAGCGCCGTTGCTGTGTAATGGAGCTTTGCATCAGGACACAATCGTACTGTAATAGCGATTGACCGCCGGATGGCCCTCGATTGCCACCAGTAATAAGAGTTGAGGCCGTTCGTTATACGGGATACTCCGCGTCAGCTGAGTCTTGTATGCGTGCGGCATGTACCGTACATATTGGCATGTGTTGAGTCCTGTGCGGTTATGAGCAGTCGCACGAGCAAACGGACTCGGAAGGAAGAAAGGGCGGACGCAGTCAACTGGAATGGAATCAAGCAGAGGGGAGCAATCCATACAATTTGAGCTGAGTGAGTGAGAAATAGTATTGAAAGTACCTATCTCTACAGGTATCAAGACAGATGCACATCTCGGTACCTCATCTGGGTATAGGCAACGTGCTCAATCCGTATTGGGCCATTGACAGCAGTCTAGAAGTCGTCAAGAGCCTTCGCCGCTCTTTCCACGCTCCTCCTGCGACTTGGCAGCAAAACTCCATCCCACATGATCGCCCACTAACCTCCATCTTACTTGCTGCCCTACTTGATCTTTTGTCTCAGCTCCAGCTCGCGCCATGCCATCTTCTCTCACCGCTCAGCTGCCTCTCCACACGGCCTCTCCAGAAATAACACAGCATAAGGAAGCTCACTGCATCGAGAAACGTTGCACCTGCAAATAGCAACTACCTTATGCAGTACGGTGAGCAGTACAGTACGAGTACGGAATAGCTGTCCCGTCTTATATCTCTATCCACCAGCCTCGACTCTCAGCCCAAGCTCCCCAATGATGTCAGAGACTACTGTACTCCAGCTCCGTATTCCTCGCCCCAAGACCTCGACCGCCTGCAACAGCTGCAAGCTGCAGGCACAAAGTCGACCTCGTTGCAGGGCTTGCCGACAATCTGGTTGGGGCCGGGCTGGACACCGCCAGATCTCGAGTAGCGCCTCTGACCTGCAGCTTAGCCTTGGACCCTTCTCCAACAGCATGAATGGTAACAGGCGTGACGAGCGGTCGATGTGCGAGGCGAGTGTCACGTTAGCACGCAGAGCCCTACGCAGAGCCACTCAGAGCTTGACAAGAAGTAAAAAGGCCATGTCCGTGTTTCTCATGCATCATGGAGCTGTATCAAAAAAGGCCGCGATTGGCGCCCTCTTGAACAACACGCTTTTGGACACTCTCCAATTCGCTCAACGTCTCATCTCGCGCTGCTCCGTTCTTGACACCCCATCCTTACAGGTACGAGCACACGGACAGGCACATTTCCTTGTCTACCTACCTATCACAGCCAAATGCCTCTGATCCCCAACAAAAGCCCACATGTTCCGCCCCAGTTCGAATAAGATCGCAAAAATTATACATGGAGCATAGAGGTAATAACCTAGAACGGTTCAGGTTCCCTTGTTCGGGCCGTCAGCGCTGCAGCGTCACATTCCGGCTTGTCAAATGCTCGAGAATGCCCCCGAAGGACAGGGATTCCATCGCAGTCGCGTGCACTATTGCCCTTGAGCAAGCATTTGCGATAGCCGTGGATATCGATCAATGAAGGACACCTGCAGCTCGCCAATTTCAGCTCCAGGCTCGCTCCGAATGCTACTCTGTAATATCAACTGGACTGAGAGCTACTCGTGCTGCCACGATTCTGCCGCCCCATTTCCCGAGTTGTCAATTTTGACATCACAAGGCACAAGCGGGATCCATCTTGCAGTGGGACATCTCTTGGGTCAAAGTCTAATCCTCGTCGGTTCTGGATGCGCCTCTGCCGCCAAGTGTCCTGAGTCAGAGCGTGTGCGTGGGTTTGTTGCTATATCCATTACGAGACGCAAACCTTTCATACCACGACTAATCAAGGTTTCTTTTGATGCGGCAAAAGACGCCCTGAGACCTTTTAGTCTCTCGCTTGCCTGCAGGTTCGCATGTGGAGAAGGTACCTACTGTAGGCTGACGTTCTGCTAGGTGTGAAAACTCACTCATTGAGATCTGTTTAAAGCCGCATCTTGGCAGACCCAAATTACAGAGTCCCATCTGATATTGTCAGAAAATGAATGAATAAAACCCCCCTGCTAGATTAGAGAAACGGAAGAAGTCACATACCAACTTGGAAGTGCTCCATACAACGTAGGGGTTCTCCGTCCCCTTTTCCTTTACTTACTTCTCCTCTCTTCTTCCATTTACTCAAGACCATAATACAGGATCTTCTGAGTACGCTAGATCTTTGAAACGCACCAGACCTTACGGCTAGGCAATCCCTGAGACGCACCACGCAGGTTCAAATACGGAGTAAGTGGTGGATAAACAGGTCCTACGCACCGAGCCAGGAACAAGCCGCCCACACGCCGGGCCTAGCCGCTTGAGCTTGGAGAGAATAAGCAGGAGAAAATGCATCAAAATGGCCAACAATGATTTTTCCTTCTTTTTTTTCCTGGCATTTCTGTTGGCTGCGCAACCGAAGCCTGTTTGGTGCTGGTGTCATGAGTCCAAGTGGGTGCTGCGGTAGACTTCGGCATCTCATGGAACAAATGGAACCCTTCCACGGCTTCGTTGGACAGGGATCCAGCAGCCACGAATCCATCAGCCACGAGAGACATTCACTCTTCGTCCGCTTTTTCTCACTGCGCTAGCGGTTGCAAAAGTCTTGGCCGGAGATGTTGGACCCTTGATGCATCTCACGGCCATTTGTTCCCACACATGGTGCTGTCGATCGTCGCTTCAGTATCGCCGACCAGCGGAACTCCACCTCGGCTCCTCGCCAAGGTACTCGTACAGGAATAAACACATGTCTCTGTCTATTCCGTTTAGCCGAAAGCCGATGCTTTCTATATCCCGAAGAGTACCTTTCCAATGATGTTGTTCGGCATGGGGTAGGTACCTCTGCTTTAGCCAAGCACCTTGCTCACAAGTACTTTGCCACATTAAGAGCAACAGAGCTTCAATCCATACTTGTACTGAGGCCGTGCTTGAGCTACTGGGCCAAGCATCCATTTTTAGAACAAGAGGTCCGAGAGCACCTCTAAGAGTGTAACTACTGCTGCGCTTGAGCTGGCATATTCAGTCCGTGCGATGATAGACTCATGGTCCTGAGGGGCGTTGTGTGATCATGGCGCTCGACATGCTCTTCAATGGTGAAAAGAAGGGGCTACTTTTGCCATTTTCTCTGATACAGCCTACCACATGTATCAGTTATTTGTCGATGATAATGTGATTAGTCCGTACAAGAAATAGCGTGCTGGCGTTCACACCGGGTCGCCATCGTAAGGTCTCCCTGACGATAACACACAACAGGGGAGGTCTGTCAGGCCATTGGCTCACGAATCTGCATATTATTCTCGATTGGGCAGGAGATTCTGCGCTTGGTATTGCTATTCACGATTCGATGGCAGTCTGATTAACATCGGGGCTAGTCGCTGGGAGTCTGTCAGAAATTACACGAAGCCAGCGGATCTGCAGATCTCGATTCTTAAGGGTTCTCAGAACAAGGTTATTCGCATGCCCCTGCATAGGCGACATTGGTAGCAACCAACATGTACATGGTTATGTACCAATTACGGAGTACTCTAGCCAGCCTTTATGCGTCGTGTAATTACACCACCCGCGCCGCACACTCATAGAGGTAGGCAAGCAAACGAATATTGACATACAGGCGACGACTACTACCAAGTTGATTCCGTTTTATTGTGGAAACCCGGTAGTGTGATTCTGATTACTAGTCGACCGACGTGCTCCCATTAACTTACGGTCTCGATGGCAAATGTTAGTAGTGTGGTGATGGCCCGGATGCTAGGCGAACAGGGGAGCAATGTTACGATATATATGACAGATGCAACGGAGAAACATTGCTGACTGAATCATAGGAAGTATACAGATTGAAATTACACATGCAGTGAATCAAAGAAAGCTCATTAGGCTGCTGTTCTGTACGATCAGCTAAGATCAAGCGAGAGTGACCAACCTATGGTGCCAAGCAGTCCCCAGTCGCCATGGGGATTCCCCCACGCAGAGGCATCGTGGCAAATACTCCGCAAGCTTTACTATACACGTACAAGCAGATCTTTCAGCCCGTCCGCCAAATCACACAGGATAACCATTAGCCAGATATCCAATCAATTAGATCGTCTCCGAAGAGAACGGAGCCGGGAGCGCTGCCCGATAAGGGGGAGCGCCTCAAAAGCTCCCCCAACCTAACCAGGGCGATGCGGCTGACACCGGAAGGTCGGCAAGCGTTACCGATTGGTAGTCCCATGCATCGCGGCTACAGGATCTGGGGGGAGTGGCAAAGTGGTTGTTGAAGTAGTGTGAGTCGATGGCTTGAATCTGGGGTCTCTAGGGTAGTAGATCGTGAGCAAGCACGTGTGGGTGAGTTTTGTGTGTTGTTTTCTGTGGCTGATTTGAATTGGACTTGTCTATGAGATGGAATGATATTGCAGGCCAGGCCCATCAAGTAGAAGGTCTTTTGATGGTATACACTCTTGGATGTATACGGTGGTCGTCGCATTTTCTCCTCCTGACGTAGTTGGTTCCATTTTTGGCCGCCTTCCTATCTAAAACTACTAAGCTTGCATGGACGTATTGCATATCTGGAAATTCACAACACCGACACCCAGAACAACCTCATCGATAAACTAAAAATACTCAAATCGTACGACCGGCATGAAGCGGAACGCCCCGAGCTTCTAGAAAAGAAAAAGCGGCCCGTCGACGAGGAAATCGGGGTGGAAGTCGGCATGACAAAACATGCTCAGCTCGTACGATGATGCGCCGGCTGCGGCATTACCGCCCCGACTGTGTGCTTGCTGGTAGCATTAAGCGCGTCACTGCGTCAGCCTTTTGCGGCGTATTTGGTTTTTGCTAAGCAAGGGGGAAACACGTGAGGCGAGAGTTTCCAACGGGCGAAACCGCCGCAGGGCCGCGCTTCATGGCGGCTCTCGTCGTACCCAGATGGACGTTGCATTTTTGCCGCGAAAACGATGCCGCACATGCCGCCGCCGCCGCCGTGGCCGCCCTTTTTTGCCTGGCTCTTGGCTCAAGTTTCGCCGGTTACCTAAGCCGGAGGCGGCCGCCGCGCCGCAAAGGCAGAGAACAGCTTTCGGAGCATGTAGGAAAAGACAGAGGCGTTCGCGAGCTTTCAATTTTGCTTGTCTACGAGGGAGCTCTACGCGTCATGGACTGGGGGAAAATGGATAATTCTCATTGGTGCGTAAGATAAGATTCTAATCAGAACGTTCTCATGTGCTTTAATCTTTTGTTGCATCAGCTTGGCAGGGGAAACAAAAAAAAAAGGGCGCCTTCTTTTGGTGGCCGGACGGAGGCACGGCGAAGACACGGGAATTTCTCGGTGGGGAATTCTCGGATTCTGTGGCGGGGCGGCTCGGAAGGGGAATCAAGAATTTTCAAGGTTGACATCATGCCGCTAGAGCGAGGCTTGGGGGTGGGATGGACTGGCACTATATTTACAGGGCGCCTCGCTGCCATCATCTGTGGCTTTTTTGCATTGCATTGCCATTCAGCATCAATACAATCGACAGTCAACACTCGACTTGAACACATGCAACAGCCAATCACATCTTTTCCATCCTCCTTTAAACAAACAACAAACACAACAACTCAATCAACCTTTTAAATAAAAACCCTCACACGACCATCATTAAACAGCCTCCGAGGAGAACCAACCATCTTCCACCGATCGGCCCATAACTTCGCTGCCTCTTGCTGCTTTGGGATCCACCACAGCTTTTCTGGCACCACCCCTCTCCCATCTGAGTTCCTCTGGGGTATCAAATCTCGCCCGACTTAGTACCCAGGCCTTTTGCCTTTTTTCTCCTTGAACAACCCCCGACAGCCATCCCAGTTACCGCTCGAGCCGGTCTTAATCAGCCTACTTTCAGCTTGAGAGATAGCCTTTTTCGCGGCCTTTTCGCAACCCCGCTTTCCGACCAGTACAAGACCAAAAGCTCCGAAGCTCGAGATATATATTCGCTACTGAGCCACATCCCTCCACTCTAGCTTCTATAGCTACAGCATCACCACCGCACTCCCCTACACAACCACAACCAAACCCCAACAGTCATCATGAAGGTCGTCACCAAAGAAGAAGAAGCCGCCCACTACGGCGCTGTCGTCAAGGGCGGACTCATTGGTGGTACGCTCGGTCTCGCCATTGGTGTCTCTGGTGTTGTCTACGCCTCAAGGCGCTACCCCAGCTTCCGTGGCTTGACACTGCCCTTCCGAACCTTCCTCGTCACATCCACCGCCACCTTTGGAGCCATTGTTCAGGCCGATCGATCTGGCATCAAGTTCCAGCAGGGCAAGGACCCCATGAAGACCTACCGCGACGCCTCAGCGCGTGCCCAGGAGGTGATCCGTGAGAACGAGACCGCATACGAGCGATTCATGAACTATGGACGCGAGCACCGCTACAGCATTGTCTGCGCATCATGGCTTGCTAGTATGGCCGTTGCCTTTGCCATCGTCAGCCGCGCGCCCATGAGCACCCCCCAGAAGATTGTGCAGGCTCGTGTCTACGCTCAGGGCCTGACGCTTGCTGTGCTCATCGTCTCAGCTGCCTTTGAGATGAACGATGCCAAGAACGCAAAGGGCCGCTGGGAGACCGTCATGGTCCTCGACCCCAACGACCCCGAGCACAAGCACCTCATTGAGAAGAGAATCCACCACGAGGAGTACGAGGGACAAGATCTGTGGATGGGTAAGTCGTCTCCCTTCTTATGCTACACCAATAAACTCCAGAGAGAATCGTTTGGCTAACATGAACGCCCCTAGATATGGTTGAGGCTGAGGAGAAGAGAATAGCTGCCCGCAAGGCTGAGCAGGAGCGCGAGCAGCAGCAGGCCCAGTAAGCAGCTGCTGAATTGCACTTCATTCTCCCGCCCATGTCAGCCATTAGCAGCAGATTGCCTGTCTGAGGCTCAGCTCTAATGCTGGCATGGCATGCAACCTTTATCCGTCACATCCGGTTGCTTATAACCGGCCCCTTCAAACTCAAACTCAAATCACCATCCGCATATAAACACATGACACATACATACCACACTACTCACGCATGTATCAACTCATGGACACTCACACATTTCTACACAGCAGAAGAAGGTGATTCCACGCACACGCACACGCACACAAAAGCAAACAAAAACAATTCGAAACTTTATAATTTCATCCATTGGGTTTTGAGGGGAAATTTCGGGATGGGTTTTCGTCACGGGTTATAGAGAAAAGAAAACCACACTCATGAAGAAGTTACTTGGGCCAATCTTGATGACGGGGTCATTTGGGACTGGTGTAATCTTTCATTTTGTCATTTTTTTCATTTATCAGCATTTACATGATGGGGCGTGTTTGATTCACCTTTGGCATTTCATTGGGTGGTTGGAATGAAACAAATTGTACAGGATAATTTCATTTGCAGTATATATATACCTTATATACACATACTTCCCTTTTGTATAACAGAAAACAATATGACAATATTTCATCAAATGATATCATGAACCAATCTGGATTTTAAATACTGGCATCATGAAGATTCTACTTCCACCTCCTATGAGATAAAAACTTGTAATGAAACTGCCGCTGCTTGCTTCTGTACAATGGAAAAAAAGGGAAATAAACCAGCCGTATCAGCTTTACTCTCTATGCACACAGATGAAAAATTTCCAGAAAAAAAAATAAGAAAGGTGAATAGGTATAGGTATAGAGTATTCAACGGTCTTTGCTGTCTCTTCATAATCGCATGGTAGGGGGAAAAAAATCCATCATCATACATCAATCGTGAAATGGCTGATTTGCGAGTAATACGCGTGGACCGCCAGCTCCAGAAGCATAACGTCGCCAAACACATCGCTGCCGTCGAAGCCGCCCACGACGAGCAGCCTGCTGTCGTACAGCACCGTGCCGTGGTACCCGCGGCCGCTGGGGGGCAGGCCGTACGCCTTGCGGCGGTCCCACGTCATGGTGACCAGGTTGAGCAGCAGCACGTCGTTGCAGTACTCGTGGCCGTCGTGGCCGCCGATGACGAACAGGTACGAGCCCACAATGGTGGCAGTGTGCGAGAGGCGGCGGAACGTCATGGGGATGTTGACGAGCTTCCAGATGTGCCTCTCCACGTCGTAGATCCACACGTCGTCGAAGCACTCGCCGCCGTCCGACCCGCCAAAGATGATGAGCTTGCTGCCGACCATGTTCGCCGTGTGGTAGCCGCGGGCCTTGGGCCGCCTGTCCCTGGACCCGGGGACCGGCTTCTCGGCGCTGGATATCAGCCTCCACGACATCTTGGTTGTGTCGCTGACGTCGAGCCGCCAGATGTCGTTGAGGGCACGAACGCCGTCGCCACCGCCAAAGATGTAGATGCCATTCTTGTACAGACACGCCGTGTGGGCACGACGCTTCGAGGGAAGCTTGTCTCCCACGATGCGAGGCTTGGACCACCGGAAATTGACCGTATCAAGTACGTAGACGTCGTTGTAATACGCGGGGCCATCACCGCCTCCAAATACCACGAGCTTCTTCCCCACCGCCGTGCAAGTCATGGCTCGGAGGGGCATTGGGATATCTCCCGTCATGTGCGGCACTGACCAGTAGAAGGAGTCGGCGTCGAGGACATACATGGCATTGAAGCACGTCTTTGCATCGCAGCCGCCAAACACGTATACGTTGGAGCCGATGAGCGTCACCGTATGAGCCCGCAGGTTCGAGTGTGGCGATCCGGATACCGGCGCCTTAGACCAGTACATGCCAGATGCTGGGGCGGGAGAGACGTCTGGCCCATCGTCGGGTTTCGGCAAGGGGGGGAAAGTGGTGTGTTTGCCGGACACCGGACGAGAGATGATGGTGCTCGTTTGGCGAGCCGACACTGCGGATGTAGTTCTTGACGATGGAGTCGCAGCTGGTGCCGCCGCCGGCTTTTGTTCTGCTTCGCCATCGCGAGGGAGGGGAGGGGGATTGTCGGGGACGCTGTTGGAGGAGCTTGTCGGTTTTCTCTGCCCCGGAGCTGTTGCCGGGGGAGGGGGCGGCGGATGTGAGTGCGTAGCTGAAATTGCCCGTTGACGAAGAGGCAATTCGGCGGTTCCCTTGCTGCCGCGTTGTGGATCTGGCAGATTGCTCCTGGCAGCGAGCTGGCCTGGCGTGTGGCTCCTGGGCAATGGTATTACCGGCTCTTCATCCTCCACTGGCACGTATCGTGGCTCGACCTCGTCGTATTCGCGTCCCTCGTAGCGGCCTACACCGTCCAAGTCCTCCTCTTCCTCGTCTTCATCGTCATCGTCATCGTCGAACATCGGTGGCCGTCTAGTAGCGGAGGGGTCGATGCCGGTCCTTTGGGACCGCGAGGCGTGTCCCGAGCTGAAGGTCGATGACTTGTCAGGAGATCGGGTCGCACTAACAGACGACTGGCCCAGATCCTCCATGGTCTCGCCAGCTGCTCCTCATTGCCCCCTAACGGAGAGCAGGCAATGGAGTTTCGGCAGCACAATTCGCGAGGTCTCACAGGGACGCGTGCAGGAGGAGCTTAACTCCTTTGATGGGGAGGCGGGTTGAGGGGGGATGTTTGGTGGGGTCAATGGATTTGCTGGGCACTGAATGGTAGGTGACTTTAGTGCTGCTGCTGTAGCGGTCTGAGCGCTGAAATGGCGAGCTACAGCGGGTCAATAGTGGGGTCGTGTGCTGATGTTGGGCTCAGTCGTCGAAACACCGCTAATATGTTCAAAGTAGGCTGCCAATGATGTAGAGAGATCTCCTCCAGCTCCCCATTGTAAGTAAAGGAGCATCAAACGCACCGCCAATGAGTTAATTTCATTCTTGGTTGTGGGCTATGTTTTGTTTGTACGAGCACGTTGGTGTAGTCTACTACCCCTGGCGGTTCTTCAAATATATTACATTCTCATCCTTTTCTCACTCAATGTCGCCAACATCTTGACACGCCTGCTGGCAAAGGGTGACACCGAATGCGTTGAGGCCAACACGCCTGTATAGAGTGGCTGGCCTTGAATGCTCTCTAACCGCTTGTACGACTGATAGTCTTCACAACGGAACTTATTTCACGTTGATAAAAATAAACCATAGGCGGTAAGTCCAAGCAGCCCGATGCTGTCTGAGCCGGTGATTGTATTGCCTACTAGGTATATATATCATGCTTCTTTTTCCTCATGTCCTCATTCCATCATCTCCTTACCCCATGACCTTCTAACTCTACTATTGGTAATAATCCCGTCCCAAGTCTCAAATGGCTAATTCTATCGAAATCTTAGGTGCGGTGAACAATGTTCTGGGGTTGGGGAGTCGAATCTATATTTTTTTCAGCAATGTCAAGGACGCACCGGAAGAGGTGCGTCGAATGTGTGAGCAATTGCAATCTCTTCAGAAGTTGCTTCCAGAGATTGAGCGAGCAGCCTTTGACCTCGTTCATGCCATGCCACTGAGCCTGGAAACAATCCTGACATGCCTGGAAGGATGTGATACGGATTTCAACACGTTATGGTTGGCTGTCGAACCGCTCCGTACGGAACCTGGTATCACTTGGCGTGATGCCTTGAACAGAATTACAGCCAGCGTCAAATGGGTCGTCAAGACTGAAGAGCTTGAAAAGTTTACCAAGAATCTCGAGACGGCGAAGCAGACCTTGGTTCTCGCCATGCTTCTTGCTGGAATGTGAGTGCTGCGGCCGGTAAAGGGCTGCTACGTGCCATGTGTTGTTTACTGACATACCATCCCAACTAGGAGAGTTGATAGAGCCGTTCTTAATGGACTGTCATCCATCGACACTAAGCTTGAGAAATATGGGTGTGCGATTAATTCTCGTCTTGATGACGTTCATAGAGAAATCGCATTCCAGCTCAAACAGTCCGAATACAAGTTCCTGAAAAGGATAGACATTCTCTCTGGAGCTGCAGCTGAGATTCATGGGCAAAATAACCTCCGAGTCACCCAGCTTTACGACAGCATTACCCCAAATGAACTACTGCAAACTGACCACCTATCGACTGTGCAGTCAGTTGGCAGCGACGTGACCTTCGCGGTTTCTGCTTCTCGAACACCACAAATCGGCCTAGTTGATTTCTCGTTTGAGAACCAACAAGGAGATGATGCAGATCAGGCGAAAAAGAAAGACGACGAAACTTTAGACTCTCTGTTACCGGGGTTCCAAGATGCCATACGACGATGGGAAGTGGTTGCCTACGCAAATGGGACACATAATTCCGGCAATGCTGCATTAGGATCTTCTAATTCTCCGCTGAGTAACATAATTTACCAATTGAAGGAGGTTGAAGAGACTGTTAAGCAATACGACCTTGCTGGGGGTATGTTTGAAAAATTTGAAAACAACTCCCTCTTGTTTAACATCTTGGAACTTTCCGCAATCGCAAACCCCGGAGTGGAACTTGTACTGGAGGTAGGTTGGCAATAGCATCGTTGAATGGAATTGAACTAATTGATATCAAGGTTGCAAGACGATGGACGGAATATTTCGAATTGATCAAGGAAGCACTGCACGAGATGCAATATGCTCTTGAGACCTGCACTCGTGAGTACGAGCTATACCCGGAACCCAAGCTTAAGATCATGATAATGGAGCTATATACTGAAAGCTTTTCGGGAATGACGACGGTGCTCAAGGTTCTGCGAGGGAGGTGGAAATTATGGGTACCAGGGCGGAATCATCATATTTTGAAAGACACCATCGCGAAGATCCGGCGGTCTTCCCAGAAAGTTATAAAAGAGGTGGAATATCTTCAACGAAGAGAACTGAGGCAGGCTCATCTCCGACTTCGTGGGATTGACAGGAAGCAAGACCAGGTTATTCGAGCATTGGATGAGCAGAAGAAGATCTTGATCTCTATGCAGGAAGAGCGAAAGGCTTTGAACCTCATCAATGATCATCAGAAGGTCGTGCAGATGTTGCAGCAGCTGTTGGCCAAATTTCCTCTGCCAGTTGCAGTTGGAGCTTCTATGAGCGAATAGAAAGCGAGAGATTAATTGCGAGTTGAATGTTTGTACTCTATGCAACTACGTATTAGTCTGTCAAGCTGCCCTGGAAATTGAAAGTAAATTCACAGTCAAGATATCGATTATATCTGATTCAGACGCGAGATTACTGATCACTGTGAGGCGTTGGAATCTGCTGTTCAATGAATCAGTGTGTAGCAATATTCTCTTACTCTAATATTCCAAGGAATATGATTGTAGGAGTGGAATCCCTTATTTAACAGGTTAAGGTAAGCAAAAGAGATCATTGTCAGAGACATAGGACTGCAGTGCATGTTCGAGTAGCTCTAGAAATGAGGTCTTACAGAGGTGGTTGGGTGGATACCTGTACAGTGCGTAAGACGTATTTGCCAATGCTGAGAACAGGAGATAAGATCTGCAGTATACATTTTGTATCGACACTGTATTAGCACAGTGCCACCTGTTACGGCAAGCGCCAAAGGTGTGCAACTGCTTCACTTCACTGTCAGTAGAATTTTCTAGCTCCACCGCGTTTACTCACCTCCTCCATACCATCACATCGCAAGGCCGGCCCAATTGAAGCTGATTTTCAGTTGGGAAAAGCCTTTGTTTCATTTTTACCCAGTACGTTGAGCAAAGTCTTTAAAAAGTCTTTGCTGGTACACTTTATCCGATAAAATCTTCCCTTCCGCAACTGAGACTCTCACCTCAGATTCTGAACAAGCCAACCGACTATCATCCATATCAAGATATTTGACAGCATCATCGGCACAATATGGCTACAGAATCTGTTTCAAAAATGGATGATCAACTTCCCGATGTTGACTCGCAACTAGAGGAGCGAGCTGCGAAACGAATTAAGATTGACGACGCAGGTGCTACTCTGGACCATAAGGGAGAAAATGGCCAAGAGACGGCTCAAGTTCCTCAGAAGGGCAATCATGTAGAGCATTCAGACAACCAGACCCAGCCGGTGTCTGGGGCTTCAAAACCATCAGAGGAGAACGGGGAACCCGCAGATCGGGTCAAGGGCATGGCTCCTATTAAGAAGGAGTAAGTCCTATCTCAGCAACACCTCGCATATGATCCTAACTTGATCTTCCTAGGTATCTCATCGATATGTCAGGGGACCAGAATGAGCGTTCTGCTGCTGTAGATGACGACGCTGCTGAAGGTCGAGGTTCTAATGACCGAGACCAGCGAGATGGGCAAGATGCGAGAGATCGAGGAAAGAAGGGGAAGAAGAAGGCAAAGGGCCAGAATATTGATCGTTCATTTGGAAGATTTGACGACGCTATCCCCCTCTGCAACAGCAGGGCTTACTCCGCAGAATTCTCGCCAAAGGAATGCCAGTACGGTGATGGGTGCAAGATGTGTCACGACCTACGCAAATACCTAAGCGAGGGCCGCCGCGAAGATGTCGAGGCTCTCGGCGGGAAATGCCCTGCATTCGAGGCGTATGGCTACTGTGCTTCAGGCTGGAAGTGCCGGTTTGTCAAGAGCCATATGCAGGAAATTGAGCACGCCGATGGCAGGAAAGAGCTGGTTTTGAGCGACAACCGTCCGCCCAAGGTGGAGCCCAAGGAGCCGCCGAAGGAAGAAGAGTCTGCTCCCCAGGAGACTTCAGAGGAAAAGGGATCAAAGTTTGAGGAGAGAGGGAAAAGTGAGGATGAACTACGACCCGGCATCTTCAACGTCGTCACCATGGGCCAGAAGATTGAACTGAACCGCAAGAGACTCGACTTTACCAAGGCAGACGAATACATCAAATGGCTGAACCACGAGGCCGGCATCAGCCAGGACTTTCACCACCGTCGCAAAGATCAACCAGCGCTAGGTCTCGAAGACCTTCGGGCTCGATTTGTCGACCCTCCATTCAAGCCATCCGAGAAGCGCCGCCTGTACTTTGGCGCAGAGACTCCGACTCTTGCCCCTTTGACAACTCAGGGCAACCTCCCATTCCGGCGTCTATGTGTAGAGCTCGGCTGCCAAGCCACCTACTCAGAAATGGCTTTGGGAATGCCCCTGCTTCAGGGCTCCAAGTCTGATTGGACCCTGATGCGCACTCACAGGTCTGAGATTACGCCTCCCAAGATGAGTCCGGGAGCTATCCCGCTGTTCGACGACTATAACCACTCACGCGATCTCAAGTTTGGCGCCCAAATCTCGGGCAGTGCTCACTGGGTTGTCACCAAGGCTGCTGATGTTCTCAACCGCTACTGTCCTCATCTCCGAGTAATTGATCTCAACTGCGGTTGCCCAATCGACAAGGTCTTCAAGTCAGGTGCTGGATCTGCTCTTCTTGATGCCAGTGGCAAAATGGAGCGTATGATCAGAGGCATGAATGCTGTGTCTGGCGAGATTCCCATCAGCGCCAAGATCAGGACTGGAGTTCGCAAGGACCGCTCAACCGCCACCCAGATCATTGGCAAGCTGGCGTTCGGATCCCGCGAGCATCGCGAACGACTTGGTGCTCCTGGATGCGCGGCACTTACTCTTCATGGCCGTAGTCGCGAGCAGCGGTATACCAAGACGGCAGACTGGGGTTACATTGGCGAATGTGCTGCTCTCATCAAGACTTACAACTATGAAAAGGCCAAGATCACCGACACAATTGCTGAGCCAGATGAGAGCACCCTAGCCAATTCCAAGGACGGACGCATGTACTTTCTCGGCAACGGCGACTGCTTTTCCCACGTAGATTACTATGAACACCTTGAAAAGGCTCGTGTCGACACAGTCATGATTGGCCGTGGAGCCCTCATCAAGCCCTGGATCTTTGAGGAAATTGAAAAGGGTCAATACCTTGACAAGTCTTCCACTGAACGCCTTGGCTACATTGAAAAGTTTGTCAAGTATGGTCTCGAGGCGTGGGGCTCGGACGAACTGGGCATCGGCTATACCAGACGCTTCCTCCTCGAGTACCTCAGCTTCGCGCACCGCTACGTGCCAATCGGTCTGCTGGAGCACTTGCCTCCACGCCTGAACGACCGGCCACCGGCATATAAGGGCAGAGATGAGATGGAGACGATGATGGCGTCTGACAACTACAAGGACTGGATCAAGATAAGGTATGCAAACTGTCATTTCTCTTCACGGCCCCGGTTCTTCTATTTGGTTTTGCAAAACCATCTATTTATATGCAATGTCGTAAAATATCAGCTAACATGTGCTTCACAGCGAGATGTTCCTCGGGCCCGTTCACCCAGGATTCCAATTCCAGCCCAAGCACAAGTCGAACTCTTATGAAGCTGAAGGCTAGTGCTGGTGCCCGTCGCAATCTAGACCTACGGCGCAACGCGCAGTGGTGTTCTACGTGCTATATATGATGGTCAAAGACTGGCTTTAAATTTTGGGCTCGTTAGCCAAGGCAACGTCGCAGTATGTGTTCAAGACAGAAGAAGAATATAAGATTCACACGAGCTAATTGATACTGTTCCGAACGTCGTAAAGTAGATTTAAAAGTGTATAAAAACTGATGATACAAATAGTAGACACGCCGACTTTTGTACAGTGAAATTGAGGGACCCATCCACATCTCCATGAAAAAGCGCATTAACACATGAGGCTAATGTGGTAGCAAAATACGTTTCTGAAAAGCTCAACTCCCGTGGTTTAATAACGACACGTTACAAAAGAAAATAAAAAGTGTAGCACGCCCAGTGAAATTATAAGAAAAAAGAGAAATGCTATGCCAGAGCATCAAATCGCGTAAGCCTTGGTTGGCCCGAATTTCATCATTACAGTGCAGAAAAGAGAAAAGCTTGGTCGTTTAAGAGTAGAAGTGACTCCTCTGCATGCCGTCCGCAGTGGCGTACTCCTTCTTGCCCTCCTCGGATGAGGATGAGCTGGTCAAGGAGTTGGTCCTGCTGTCGGGAGCAGCCTTGAGCTTCTTGGGTTCGGATGTAGATCGCTTCAGGACCTCGAGGTAGGTCGAGGGCAGGTATCCCTGGCGGCCGTCGCGGCTGCGGCAGTGCCACCACTCGCTGGGCTGGCCGGCAGGATCATTCTTGCTCAAGACGGCGACGAGGTCGCCCTTCTTTCCCTCGAGCTCCATGCCGTTGGGCTGCTGGGGGGTGAAGTCGAAGCGGAGACGGCAGAACTCCAGGTTGGCGGGATCGACGGGCTTCTGGGCCTCGAGGGCCTGTGCCTCTATACGTCTCTCCTCCTCCTCGACGTTGGCAGAGATGCTCTTGATCACCTTGGACATGAGGTAGGGGAGACCGAAGGCGGCGAGGAGGAAGAAGAGGAGGGGCTTTCGGCTGGCCTTGGGAGGCTGGGAAGACCCGCCGCCGGGGCTGCCAGATCGACCCTGGAATAGGGCGAAATCTGAGGGATTGAGGGACGCGGCATCGGCTGGCAGAGGACGGCCAGTGAGCTTGGCGAGGAGGGTTCGGATCCAGCGTAGTAGGGTGAAGATTCCGAGCAGGGATCCCAGAGTGTCACGCAGGTTGCCAAACTGTTCAGCAACAGAAATCATGGCTAGTCAATGTGTTAGCCATCCATAAGAACGATCAGATTGGATGTTGATAGTCAAGACTTACCGAAGAAGGAGGAATGCGTGGCCATGTATGTGCTCTCAAGCATCTGCGCAAAACCACCAAAGGCAGTGACAACGCCCTCGAGCATCTGGAAAGTGGCTTGAGTGCCGTTGCTGAAGCGGTTCACCATGCTGTTGGGGTCGCCCATGCCCATACCACCACCATACATGCCGCCGCCGCCGTACATACCGCCCATGCCTCCGTAACCGCCATACATGCCGCCGCCATATCCTCCATACCCGCCACCAAAGCGCGAGTAAGGACTTGAGTAGGGCGATGAGTATGCACTGTTGTAACCACCATATGGCGAAGCTCCCATGCCTGGCATGCCTGCCATACCACCCATGGCGCCGACGCGGGTGTGAGCGGCGGCGTTCTGGTTGATGGAGGCGGCGAGCGACGCAGGGCGCTCAGGTATCGGCGGTGCGTCCATGGAGGCGACAGATGAAGCAGGCGATAAGGGTGCTGATGATACAGAGGCTGGTGAGGATGGGATGGTGACTGTGGAGGGAGGCTGGTCAGCATGTGAAGGTCACGGGCGAGCGCGCTCTAGATCAAAGCAGAGAAAGGCAAGCAAAACTAACGCAGCTTCGCGTCGGGGACTTACGTGAAGGTCCTGAGCCAGCGCCAGCTCTCTCCCAGGGCTTAGGTGGCGAAGCCATTATGGGGGATAAGAAGGGAAATGAAGAAGAAAAACAACAACCAGGGGGTATCACAATAGTACAGGAATTGCCGCCGAGGAGCGCGTGCGCTTGGTCGAATCTCGCTTTGGGTGTGGACAAGGAGCCGTGCAAGTAGGGAATCAAACCAGATGGCTGGGAGCTGCCGAAGGATTGGTTTGTGATTTCAATTTTTCAGCTGGGGCTGCGACAGGCCCCAGGTGTGGCGATAAGCGACGGCAAGACGGCGGTATCGACAGGCAGAAAAAAAAAAAGAAGGGCGTGAGGCCGTGGTCTATGATGGCGTCGATTGTTCGGATGGTGGAATTGGAAGAGGAAGGGAAGGGGAAGAGTTGCGATAAGGTTGTGGTGATGGAGAGGGGAGAGCGAATGGCTGGATGCAATCACAAGCCCCCGGCTTGGTAATTAATCGAGGCCTGGAAATCCCGGGGCTCGCGTGGTTTCGCACCGGGTACGAGGGCGATACTTGCGAGGTTATCCCTGCTGACGCGGCGCAGGGGGTACCGAAAAGGTATCTCCCTTGCATCTTCCCACTGAGGCGGAGCTGCGGCTGACCCTTCTGGGGGACGGGAAAAGCGGGGCGCCGTGGTTGTGGTTTGTTTGCCTCGGCATTTCCATGACGACGGCAGGCCGACGGCTAATGGCTTTTGCGGTACTGCAATTTCTACTAGACGCATCAGGATGGAGCAGCATCTCCCAGCTAATTTGCTGAAGCGCACTGCTGCATGTACGTCGCCACTTGTATAGCGGCCTGGCGCTTTGGTGCTGTGCTGTGTTGCTGTGGTGTTGCTGTGCTGAGCCGTGCTGTGTGCTGTAGAGCAGCGGAGGCTGGCAGGCTGTGGCAGCGGACTGCAGCGCTGTACCCGTACTGTAGCGGGCACTCAGGCACTGAAGCGATGGCGCAACCGCCTGTTGATTGGCCTCCGGTGAGTGCGATGTCTCCAGCCGCTGTGCAGCTTGTTTTGGCCGGATCAACAAACCCGGGCGGCTCGTATCCGCTGGATTCACGGATATCTACTCGATTTTTGTGCAGTGCATCTTTGGGTCCCAAGGCAGACACGTCCAGACACACAGACACACCCAGACTCAGCTTTCAGCTGCCATGGCCGCGGTACGTTGCGACCAGAGCGCGACCTGTGAGTGGCTGCGAGGTGCATGAGCCGAGTCTCACGCATATATCCATGGCTATGCAGATAATCATTAGCATGCACCCCGCGGCTTGTTGTTTTTATTTTTATTTTTATTCATGGATTTCGGTCGTTGTGGTTGGACGGCGGAGCGGCTTATGTACGGGTGCATGTAGATTCCCTAGCGGGTTTGGCGGGTGAGATACCTGATGCGGCACCAGCGTGTGCAGGGCATCCGATTCGAGCGAAATGGATGGCTTTGGTACACAAAGGGCCGGGAGGGTGCAGTTGGGCATTAATCTTGAGAGGAATGGGGGTTGGGAAGCAGACAGATGTTCTATTCGATCTGCGACGTTTGTTAATGAGGAAATGACAATTGCAGAGGAACGAAGAGGCAGCTCCGATACGATTAACTTCCAAGTTGTTGATGCTGAAAGGTACGGATTAATTACATAAGACGAGCTGTAGTGAGATAACCCGTGCCAGTGACCACTTCATCTCATATCCAATAGGTATACAAATGATTTTGACATTGATGGATGTAGCTTGATGACTTGTTCTCTCCTCTCAACTTTCAACCTCGTCAACTCCGTAGATCGTACCAATACCTACAGTCCTCACAACCATCATGCAGCAATCACGCAAACGCCCTCCCAGCCCCGACCTCGTGCCCAATCCCCTCATCAAGAAGCGCAACCTGGCCTGGTCCATCGACTCTCCCTCATCTCATCCCCATCTCCATCGTCCTGCTCCTCCTCCTCCTCGCAGCATCTCGACCGCCTCCATCCCCTCCGGCAGACGCAGACCCACCGCCGGCACCACCGCCGAGATCGAGTCCGGAGCTGTCGACATCCCCGACCATCTGCCACGCTTCTCATCAACTCTCTCCTCGCATCTGCGCCCGACATCGGCTGCCGTCCCTCGGCTATCCGTCGCATCCTATTCGCACCTCTACCAGAGCTGCCAAGGGAGCCCCCGCGGTGCGCATTTCGTGGTGCACCAGCACGACCATCCCGTCGCCGGTCCGCACTACGACCTGCGTCTTCAGATCAACGAGACGAGCAGCGTCAGCTGGGCCATCATGTACGGGCTCCCGGGCGATGCCAACAGCAGCCGCCCGAGCCGCAATGCCACCGAGACTCGCATCCACTGTCTTTGGGCAAGTTTCACTTCCAATTCCTGAATCCTGATGCTTGTTTCTGATCTACCTTACCTTTACCCTGCGATATACAGGCGACGCTTTGCTGCTGACCGCCCAGAGCACTGCAGAATCACCTTGTCGAAACCGCGTCTCCAGAGACGGGCTCCCTCCTCATCTGGGACACGGGCACGTACTCGATTCTCCCACGCCCCAGCAAACATGCCCCTACTCTCGACCCCTCCTCACCGCCAGCCTCTCACCAATCTGCATCTCCATCTCCCTCACAGACGGCCCAGTCTCTCCTTCACGCAGCCTTCCAGGACCGTAAGATCCGGCTGCGTCTCCACGGAGCAAAGCTCCCTGATCCATACGTCATCAATCTCCGCCTGACCAAGTCGGAAGATGCCGCAGGGCGGTATAGGGGCCTGAAGACACGGGCTGCAGGTACCGCTCGTAGGCGTCGAGGGAGAACGACGCGGGTTCAGCCACAAGAGCGGGAAACCAGCTCTTCTTCTTCTTCTTCTTCTTCTTCTTTTTCTTCTTTCAGCGGCGAGGCTGGCGATGACGATGGCCATGTCTTGGATAATGAAGAGCCTCGAATCGAAGCCAATGACGATCCCTCTCTGAGCCAACAGCAAGACGCACAAGTCCGCCTCACAAACGCCTACCCCGGGGCCTCAAACACCATCGGCAGCATCCACCAGCGAAGATGGTACCTCTCCCTAGATCGCCGCGCATGTGGCTTTACAGAAAAGCGGCGTCGCGGCCGCAGCAGCATGTGGGAGCCTCCCTCGATAGAGTCACCTTCAGCCTCGGAACCAGGATCCTCGCGGCTCTCGTTCCCGTTTTACGTCCGCGGGCCGCCGTTTGAACAGAGCGTTGTGACGGGGAGAAGAGGAGAGGACGTTTTGCGGGATCAAGGCGTAACTACTTTTATCCCGAGGAAAGGTTGGATGCCCGTGATGAAGTGAGTGTCTGCGAGGGGACGCCGCTGTTTCCATTTAATTCGTAGACCAGGTAAGCCCTTTGCCTGTTAAGTACATCTGTCCTAGGCTATCGTATAGGTAATGGCATGAGCAGGCTCTGCCACCATCATTGTAAATATCGACATGATACTACACCCCGACAGCATCTATTTTGTTAGCTTGGTACTGAGCGTCATCAACTTGCCAATGGCATCAAAAAAAAGTACCAAACTAACAAAATAAACGCTTGCGGGTGTACCAAAACCCACCCTTCAATGGAATCATTCAGGTTTCTTCTTTATTTAACTATACCATAAAACTGCTACCTTTTTGCCCAACCCGATTTGGTCTGCTTCATCTTGGCACTGAGCAAAGAGCCCATACCTAATGGACCACCGAAAGAAAGAAAGGAAGAAAGAAAGAAGAAGAGAAATGGCAACCTAGTTACAATTAGCGGCGAGGTTTTACGCAGGCTCGGCTGCCGCCATATGATCGAAAAATACTACGCCAAATCGCAAAACGCCAGTCTATGCCAGTGACATTGGCACCCACCATCATCCATCTAGTATATAGTCATTGCTTAAACCGCGTTCCCCATCGTGTGACGTTGACCGTCTCGCTGCAGGAAAAGAAGACGAGACACAGTATAACTCGCTCCACAAAGAAAATAAAGCAAAAATGATAAAAAAAAGAACCAAACAAGATGGAACTCCATCATGTTGGATTCGTGACGAGAGTGGGAGCGATTCTCCTCTTCTTAGGCTCCTTCCCCTCTTCCTTTTCGGCTTCATCGGCGTCCCTCTTTACGCCCGCGCTCGCTGTGGGAGCCACCACCTTGGGCGTTTCCGGAGGCGTTGTCAACGGCACGCCCGTCACCCTGCCTGAATTGGTGGCCGTGATCGATGGCACATTACCACTAATGAGAGGCGGGTTGCTCACGACTACAGAAGGCTGCGTGGCCACAGAAGACGTAGAATTCGACCTTGTGGGCGACGACGGGCGATGAGATGGGACTGCCGAGGTGGATGGAGGAGAAGGCGCTGTGAAAGAGCTCGACGAGTTGCGAGATTGATGCTGTGGTCCGCTGGGGAACGGCGATGGGGAGGCAAAGTTGGACGTGGGAGTCGAAGTGGATGCATTCTGGTTTGATGAAACTGCCTTTGCACCAACCTCGCCCTTGTAAACCTCGCCGAGCTCACCGGCAGCAAAGGTTAACGTGGAACAGAATCCATCTGATGACGAGATGATGAGGGTGAGCCCGTCAGTGGACCTGAAGATACTGGTTAGCTTACATCATCTCAAAATTCAAGAAGCCGAATGTACATACCAAGCAAGGTCAGTAAAGGTTGCGCAGTGCAGATTGCTAACTACGCATATCGGGGTCTTCTGTTGTGTATCGTATAACAAGACGGAATCCTGTGTGGCGACAGCGTACACCATCCGATATGGAAGGGCAAAAGCCGGTTTGGGGCCTGGCGTAGACGCGTTATTCTCGGCTGCTGCTGCTGTTGCTCCCTTGGACGGAGCAGTTCCTTCAGCAGCATTTGGTGCAACGGTAGTTGAGGATGGTGTGGGAAGCGGCGGAGGCTCCATGACGGAAGCGGCGGCTGCTGGCTTAGAAACTGGTTCTGGGAGGGAGGGGATGGTATCTTCAGCAGAAGACGTGTCAATCGTGACATGTTTAGTCACTGGCGGAGATTGGCGGAGCGTGTAGAAAATCGGAGAGCATTTGACAACCACAGACGGCTTTTTATGTCCGGGTAAATGAGCGATTGGGGGCTTGTTAATGCCACCTCGAGTGTAAATGTACACTGTGTTGATGACCTCGTAAGTTGGCTTTGCGTCCTTGTCCGCCTGATGCTGGTTCTGGTATTGCCCGCTTGGCGTGAGCAGAAGGCTTCCGTCAGGGGTAAACGTAAGTCGTCGGAAGAAAGACGTAAGAGTCTCGTTTGCGTATAGACTTGCGTTCTTGACTCCCAGGGCCCAGTTGGTGCTGAGGGTATGATGAGGCTTCGGCGATGTTTCCATTGGCATGACAGCAGGAAGGGGCAGCGAAGGTGCCGGCGAGACTGAGCGACGAGAGGAGAACGAAGACCGACGGCTGTGACTGATTACGCTCGGCGGGTTCATGGGGAGAGGGGCTGAAGTTGGCGTGCTTGGTGCTGAGGGAGCCGGCGATCCCACAGATGTAGAAGAGTCCACGGTTAACTGCGCTCGATGGCCGAATTCGGGTGGTGCGGGACTGCTCGAAGAGATTCGTCGAGGGGGTAGATCGGCCTTGATATGGCTTGCCAGCCGTGGCAGTTTATCGTCCTGGCTCAGGGTATATTGCCCGTCTTTGGTTCTGAGCGAGTAGATGTGGACGGATCGATCTGACGACTGGGTTGCGATGTACTCGTTCAACGGGTCCCAAGTAACGCCCTGGACATAATGGCTATGCTCAGCGATTTGTCTGACGAGGGTCCCTTTTGCGTTTCGTGTTAGCCCTCCGCACATCCAATACAGCAATATGATATGATTGCGAGTACACACCTGAGCTTGCGTTGTAGATCCTGGCAATATTATCCATGCTGCCGATTATAAAGTAGACAGCGTCTGGTGACCATGCCAGATCGTATATCTCCGCCCCGCTAGAGCGACACATGTGCTTTGCTCTCCATGATTCCTTATCATCTAGGCCTTCGGATCCAAAAGTGGTGGTCGGGATCTCGCTGGGAACCCACAGGATGACATTACCGTCATCACCGGCCGAGGCGAGCGTCTCTCCTTCATTTGACAGCCATTGTCAGCCCATGGAAAGCGATATAGCAGAGCAGAGCAGAGCGGTTGGTAAATGGTGTTCGGTACTTACCTTTGGGAGCCCATCGTACGACGTTGACAGCCTGGTTGTGCTTGGAGAGCGTCGACAGATACTCGACCTTGCGTTCGGGCCCATCGGCTTCGACCTTCCACACTCTAACATGATTGTCACCACCGGCCGTGGCTAGGCGGCCCTTGCCGTTGGGCTCGAAGTGGGCAGAGTAGATTGGGGCATTCTGGTCGTGCCAATTGATGATGAGCGGCGAGGCTTTCATCTTGACGCTTGCGTGTTAGGGCGGCTGTTGGACAAGCTGCATGGAGAGCGTCTCTCCAACAATGGCGGGTTCGTTCGATGATCTCGATGCAAGGCTGGACAGGACGATGAAGAAGAAGAAGAGGAAGGATTGAGGCCGTGGTGGATGGCGATGGTTCGGCCTGACCGGCAGCTGGTCGAGTTAACGCGTGGGGGAAGGGCGACAGAAGCTCGTGGTAGTTCAAAGTTAAAAGATGGAGAGGCTCGACCGCGACAAAGAAGCTGTGCTGTGGTGGTCCAGCTTTTTGCTCGGTGCGGCGTTGGAAATATTATGGCGGCACAGCACTAAAAGGCTCCAGTGGAGGCTAGGGGCATGGAAGGACCCGGCTGAAATCGAGGGGCGCCAGCGGCGTGATCAGCGCACTGGGTGGGCTAAGGGCCACGGGCTAGAGGCGGCTAACAGCCCGGAACTTTGAACCTCGAGGGGGGCTGGGCTGGGCTGCTGTATTGATGGTGAGGTGCCGTTTTCCTCGTTCCGCGTGCTGCTTACAGGCCCTGACGAGGTTACAGTAGTGTCACGGATGGACCGCCCTGTTGTTTCCATCCATCCTGCCCTGCAGCAGCCTCATGCGAGGACCGCAGAAAGAAAGACTCGAGGTGGATGCCACTGGACGCACCTGGCAGTCAATCAGACACTGCACAGCTGGCCCTACGCCTGCAAGGCAGAGAGGCGGCCAAGGCCCTGTTGTCAGAAAGCTGCCGGCCAGATGCGCTGTTGCCGAGCTGATTGGCCGTCCAACACGTAGCCTCGACGCCCTGCATGACACCGCAGAAATCCTCTGCAATCACCCGGGCAAAACGAACAACGCGATTGGCACTCGCCTGACCTGACTGAGGCGCTGGAATCATACCAGACCAGACGTCTGCTTGATGGACGGTTTTCAATTGATGCGTCTGTAGCCACACCCTGCAGAGCCGAGGACGACTGTGATTGGCATGACAAATGGGCGTTTCTCTTTCTTTTCTTTCTTTTTCTTTTTGCTGCTAATATTATTACATGATGCATTGGATGCTCTCAGACAAGACTTTTCATGCCCAGCTGACTGCATGTTCCCGTCTTCCCGTCCCGTCTTGTCTTTGCTTCCCTGCTCATGGAGCGTGATCTTGGCCAACGCGGATAGACGATGCCTGTCCGTATCGTATCGTAACCGAATGCCCGTCGATCATCGCTACGTATTCATGTTAGCTAATAGCCTTACCTATTAATGCTACGGTACGACTCCTAGCAAACCTGGTACGTATGTACATCATCACGCTGACATTGGTTGCTTGGGATTGAACACATTCACTGCTTTAGTTGGCAGGGCTCCTCCTCATGGCCCTGGAGGTGCAGATCGATCTCGATACGAATTGCTATTCTTCACGTTTTTAAAAAACCGTGGCCATTTGCTTCTCATAATTCTTTCATTCATATCATAGACTCCCATTACCTCTTTCTCTGAACTACCTATGCTGCCTGTATCTCAGATACACATTGCCTGATAAGTTGCGGCTGCTCAGGCATAGCCTCCCGCTCGCGTGAACTCTTTTCAAAAGATGGAGGCAACCTAGATCTGGGTTTCGGCCCCAGAGTGCTTTAAACCGTCAGGTGACGATTCTGGAGGGGTTATTATCGCCTGTTGGGAGCCGCGACACCACCCTTGATCCTTCAGCAAGTTCGTTCTTGGACCAAGGTTGGATGGGCGGCACAGCAAAGAGCCAATCATGACCAATGTGAAGATGTCCATCTCTGCAATCAACACAAGAGGTGGTCAGGTTATATACTGCAGGCATCCATTGCCCCCGCAAGACCGAGCAATCGCGCATACAAAGCCATTGATGGCATCTATTGACGCGGTGCTACCCTTGGGCTCAGCCATTCGTACAGTTCTCGTACAGGTTTTCCCATCCATTTGGTTCAACATGGCAGCTGGGTGTAAGCCAACGCCAACAACACTTGGCGATAACACATCTAATTAAACTGCTGAGCGGTGACTGCATGAAATCTGGTGAGTCACTTGGCGGCCGGACAAATTAGGAAGCCCCTCGGGGCACATGCAACTATATTACTCTTCGTCCCGCTAGAACAGGGTGTGTGTGCTTATCTTGGACTTGTTAGTATTTCACATCGTCGTGCCCATGATGCCCTCAACCAACCATCTCGCGAAAGAGGGGGGAATACATCACTGAATATGATCTTGAGACCCGTGATGGATAGAGGTGTTGATTTTTATGTAATGACCTTGATGATTGACCTAGAATGGAAATCTGAGGGTACTGCACCCAGGAAATATTCCAGCTAGGCGGATGACTGTCGGTGAGCTGCGGGTCAGACTAGCGACGTTAGTATTGATGAGTGTGTGGGTTCCATAACCGTAACGGCACGGCGACGAGAGTCACAAGCAAATTGCATCTCAGATGTCGTGGAGCCTGTAGCAACCATGATTGAAGCTGAGTTGAACGAAACGAGCCTCGCATATGAGCACCCGTGATGCCAAGATGGCATGAGCTGGATGAGTAAAGCAGACCCTCATAATGCGAGAGCGGTGAGCTTTAACATGATGCGACAGGTTACGTGTATGAGCATGAGCGTGAGCATGTGCAAGACTGTACCTGCATGTGAGGTACTGTATTATAGCCCAGCTCTTCGTATCTGATCGGTGTATGTCTTGGAATCCCATACCGCTGAGGCATGAACGGTTTACGTCTATAGGCCCTGGGAATGGCATCAATCAGCAACACCTTTGGAGGCTGCTTATACATGCGAGAACCGCGAGCGACCTGCGGGCGTTGGAATCATCGGTTTCTCGGTTCACAAGGAACAGTTCCCCGCAACCGCTGGATGGCGTTTGTTGGTCACTGCCTAGCATCTGTAAAAGTGCCCGTGGCGGACGCATTGAGCCAATCGGTGGCATTTCTGATGGCGTTACAAGGAGCTACGGATTTGATGGAGATATGGATGGACATGCAATCAAATCTCATATCCCAGCTTCCGGGATCTCACTCGGGATGGTAGGCGGAGGCGGAGGGAGAGGAGAGGAGAGAGAGAAAAGAAAAAGAAAAACAGAAGCCTGAAACCATTAGCCCGAGATATGGGGATGGACATGCTTCTGCTTTCTCCCCTAATATCCGATTTGATGTTTGTCATGGAGCACAGGTGAAAATGCTGATGCCTTCTCAGGCACCTCCATAAAATCGTAGCTATTGCTCGGGTATAGTTGCTGCCTTGGGGGGTCTACGGAGAAAAAAAATACAGGTAGGGAAAACTGGAAATACATACGCAAAGTGGCAGCCTAAGGCAGCCTAAGGCGAGTGCTAGCAAAGTCCAGGAGCTCCTTTTGGAAATCACAGGTGATGCTCTTTGTTTGCAAGGCACGCGCGATGACTCCCAACCGGCCATCAAAAGTGCCTGAGGCGTGGACGACAAGCTTGAAGCTTTTCTCCGTCTGTACAAGCGCCCTGGACCCCTACCTCGTACCGCCCAAACTCGTGCCGCTGGCCATTACTGATCCTGACTGATCCTGATCGAACCAGCGATTGACCAGCATCCACCGACAGACAGGCACGGAACCTTCTGCTGCTGCTTTCGAGATGCGCTACCCGGCCAGGGTATCCTGGGAGATGCAGCTCGCGACTGGGAGGATGGAGGTTGCATTCTGCGGGTTTTGTGGATAGCTTCGGATCCTGCGATAGCCCTTTTGGTCTGGCCGACCGACCCTGATAAACCACAGCACGTCGCATCTTGCCTTTGTCGGTGCCGAGATTCTGGTTTCCTTTCTTTTTCTTCTTCTCTTCATCCCGTCGCGTTGCCTTCTTCTTCTCCCGAGGAAAGGGGCGCTTCCTTTGCTTCTGTGCCTGTACTCGTACACCCGTGCTGCCATTGGCGGCTTCTGTAGATTGCTTCAACTTCGCCTTCAACTTGAGCTCATACCGGTGCGCCGGCGAGCCTTTCTCGCCGTGATGTCGCACCAGCTTGTGCTTGGCGTCGTCGCCAACCATCAGGACCCCCTGGGCAACCTGGTGCTGCCGCTCTCCATTGCTGGCCCAGCCGTTGTTGGGCTTTTCTCTCTGCCTGCTGTGTTTGCTCTTCTTGCTCAGATTCGCAATCGAACCCCAAAGGACAACTTTTACCAAGATGTCGATGGCACCAGTACCCCTGAGGCCGTTGCTTCTTTCTCCAGCAAATGGCCCAAAGTTGCGATTCTCCTCTTGTCCCTGACAAGCTTTGGTCCATCCCTTGCCCTGTCTGTCCTATCTAGCCTTCACCTGAAGGAAGATGATCTGTTTGTTCCCAACTGGCTGATTACCGCTGCTCTTGTAAGTTTAATCGTGCTTCGCTCCTCCAATCGCAATTTGCTCGAGCATGCTAGCTAATGGACCACGCGCTCCTCTGCAGACCACCATTGTCGTCCAGGCCATTTGCATCTTTGCTCATCGGGCCCCGGTCAAATCCCATGACCTTGGCATCTGGGCATTCCATTCGACCTGGCTCAGCACTGCGGTCCTTATTCTCCAATCTCTCCACGCTTTGCAGCTTGGAGCTTCCAAGAACGACCCCGTTTTCATTCTTCGGCTGATCAGCTTGGGGGCTACTATTCCCTTGATATTTGCCACCATTTCGATCCCGCGACGGCCGGATATTTTCCAAAAAGATAAACCGGTGGACGCACAATTCACAGGATCTGTCCTGAGTCGATACACTTGGTCCTGGGGAGAACCCATCGCAAAGTTGGCTGCGAAGAAGGGTGATTTGGACGAAAAGGATGTTCCGGGGCCGGATCACAACTTTAGAGCTCGTGATCTAGTCGACGAATGGCGCAGCTTTGAATTCAAGGGCACGCTCCTCAAGAACCTTCTTCGAGCTTACTTGCCCCTTTTTCTATTCCAATGGACTGTCACAGTTGCCCGCTCTGTTGTTGGCCTTGGGCCGTTTTGGGCCATGTTGCGAGTGATTGAGCTCTTAGAACGGCGATCCGAGGAACGGCCAATGGGCCAAATATTGGCATATATTCTCTCCCTTGCCATCTTCTCCCTCCTTGGACAGGTACAGGACAGAATCCCTCCTTCTTTACCATCGAACATACACACTGACGTACGTTGTAGTGGATGCAAGGATGGGTCAATTGGTTTTCAATGTACAAGACGTCCATCCCTCTTCGAGGCCAGCTTTCGGCTCTCATATTTGAAAAGTCATTGAAACGTAAAAATGTGAAAATGGCGGAGAAGGAACCGCCAAAGACAGACGACGACGACGCCGAAGGCCAGAAAGACGACAAGAAATCCGAGGAAGAAGATACCGTCTTGAAGTCGCGCCAGGCCATTGTGAACCTTGTCGGCGTCGATGTTCGACATGTATCCAACCTTGCCGCTTTCCAGTTTTTCATCATCAGCAGCTTCGCAAATCTTTTCGTTTATTGTGGCTTCCTCCTAAAATTGATCGGTTTCTTGCCCTTTGCCGCTGGCATTTTAGCCTGGGCCCTCGTCTTGCCAATCAATACTTATTTCACAAAGAAGTACATGAAATGCCAGGCCAAGCTCATGAAGGATCGCGATGCCAAGCTGGCCATTGTCAATGAGGCGCTGCTGGGCATGCGCCAAATCAAGTTTTCGGCTTTGGAGAGCCAATGGGAGAAGCGTATTCAAGAGATGAGAGAGCAGGAGCTTACAACTTTGAAGAACACCTTCATCGCCGACTCTGTTTTGTTTGCATGCTGGGTCATTAGCCCAATTTTCCTTGCCGCCGCTTCGCTGGTCGTCTACGCCGTTTTACATGGTGACTTGTCCCCGTCGATTGCTTTCGTCAGTATCAGCATCTTCAAAAGCCTTGAAGTCACCCTCGGAGCTCTGCCGGAACTCCTCACCACTTCTGTCGATTCACTTGTCTCAATCAAGAGAATTGACACATACCTTAGCGGCCCTGAGATGAAGAGAATTGTGTCCGATGGACCAGATGTGGCTTTCGACAATGCTATCGTTTCCTGGCCTGTTGATGCTGAAACCCCCGATGAGGATCGCTTCATTCTCAAGAACGTCAACCTGTCTTTCCCTGCTGGAGAACTATCTGTTATATCCGGCAAAACTGGAACAGGAAAGAGTCTGCTCCTTTCCGCTATCCTCGGTGAGATTGATCTTCTAGGAGGAGCCATTTATGCGCCACCGACTGCGGCGCCGCTTGATCGTAATGACCACAAAGCTCATCCTGGCAACTGGATTCTTCCTGGCAGCATTGCATATGTGGCTCAGACACCTTGGCTCGAAAGCGCGTCTTTCCGAGACAATATCCTGTTCGGCCTCCCCTTTGACGAGCCCAGATACCAGAAAGTCCTTGAAATTTGCGCACTGAAGAAGGATCTCGAGATCTTGCCTGATGGTGACAAGACGGAGCTTGGAGCCAATGGGATCAACTTGAGTGGTGGCCAGAAGTGGAGAGTTACCTTGGCCCGAGCCATCTACTCACGCGCCGAGATTTTGGTTATGGACGATATTTTCAGCGCTGTTGATGCCCATGTTGGTCGACACATCTTTGAAAAGTGCATTACCGGTGACATCTGTCAAGGACGTACCCGAATTTTGGTTACTCACCACGTGGCACTTGTGCAGTCAAAGGCCAAATACCTGGTTGAACTTGGCGAGGGCACTGTTTTAGCCGCTGGCCTGACATCTGAGCTTGCTGAGGACGGCACTCTCGAACGGATCAAGACTCATGAACAAGCCCCGGAGGAGATTCAGAGGGAAGAAGCGGCTGCGGAGGCCTCAACCGCGGTCAACTCGGAAGACGCATCTCTTACTGGCGAGGATGGAATCTCAACTGAGAGCACTGTAGAAGGAGATCCGGCCAAAGATAGGGCTGCCAAAGACTTCATTGAGAAAGAGACTCGCGATAAGGGACAAGTCAAGAGCCGCATCTATCTGACCTATCTGCGACACAGCGGTGGCTGGATATTTTGGATCGTCCTCGCCTTGCTATTCACCAGCTTCGAGGTAAGCAACCTTGCTCGCAACTGGTGGGTGAAAATATGGACTGCAGGAAGTGAAAGCCAAGTCGATGTGCTGCATACGCTTGAAGCTGAGCAGAAACATGGCCTTGCCTATGGCCTCACTTTGGAGCACAGCCCTTTCCATGCTACTTCTTCCAACCTGCGAAACACCCAGTCGGCAGAGCACGGCCTGACCTATTACTTGTTGATCTATGTTGCTCTGTCGGGAGCCAGCGCCGTTCTGGGAACATTTCGCTTCGTTTGGTCCTTCTTCATGAGCATCAGGGCTAGCAGGACCCTGTTCAACCAGATTCTCTTCACGGTTCTCCGAACACCTCTGCGGTGGCTTGACACAGTTCCTGTCGGCCGGATTCTTAACCGCCTCACGTCTGATTTTGACATCATTGACAATCGCCTCAACCTTGACTTCGGAATGGTGCTTTGGCGTGGTTTGGGCCTCGTGGGCATCTGTGTTGCTGCTGCTCTCGTTTCGCCCTATATCCTCCCCATGGCATTCGTCTTGGTCTTCTTCGCTACCTCGGTTGCAACACGATACATGGCTGGTGCTAGACCCATGAAGAGACTTGAAAGCACGTCCAAGTCACCCGTTTTTGAGCAGTTCAATGCGACTTTATCGGGCGTTGCGACTCTACGAGCCTATCAAAAGACTCAGGTATATGTGGATCGTATGCACGGCCACCTCGATACCTGGGACTCTGTAAGCATTTACGGCGCTCTGTTCAACCGATGGATGGCCTTCCGCATGGCCTTGATTGGCACTGCCTTTAGCTCCATCGTCGGCATTGTCGTTGCTCTGTCTCCCTATATTGACGCCGCCATGGCTGGCTTCACTCTGGCGTTTGCTGTTGACTTTTCCGGAAATATTCTCATGACCCTTTGGTGTTATACCAACTTGGAGCTGGATATGAATGCTACTGAGCGTGTTGTCGAATACGCGGACCTCAAGACGGAGCCGCTGGGCGGGGAGAAGGCTTCTGCGGCTTGGCCTACATCGGGTGATATCGAGGTCAAGGATCTTGAAGTTGGTTATGCTGAAGATCTTCCGGCTGTCCTGAAGGGCGTTTCATTCAATGTCAAGAACAACGAGAGAGTTGGCGTCATTGGTCGTACTGGTGCTGGAAAATCATCGCTCACTCTGGCCCTCTTCCGCTTCTTGGAGGCTCGATCTGGTACTATCTTGATCGATGGCGTAGACATCTCCAAGATTGACCTCCACAGCCTCCGCTCCAAATTGGCCATCATTCCTCAGGTAAGAAATGAAATGGGCGTTGTTATGAGTAATCTGAGTTTGCTAATGGGTGAAATCTGTTTAGGACCCTGTATTGTTCTCTGGCTCTGTCAGGAGCAACCTTGATCCCTTCAATGAGCGTACTGACGAAGAACTCCGCGAGTCGCTTCACCGCGTCCACTTGGTCGACTCTCAGCCAGTCACGCCAGCCAACGAGCCATCCTCCGCTGCCGTTTCAACTGCATCTCCAGTCAACGCCAACATCTTCCGTGATCTCTCAAGCGGCATTGCCGAGTCTGGTGGCAATCTGTCCCAAGGCCAGCGCCAGCTTCTCTGTATGGCCCGTGCCATTGTTTCACGGCCCAAGATCATGGTGCTCGACGAGGCCACCTCGGCCGTGGACATGGCGACCGATACTCTGATCCAGCGCAGCATCCGTGAGGAGTTTACAGATAGCACGCTCATCGTGATTGCTCACCGTCTTAGCACGATTGCGGACTTTGACCGTATTCTTGTGCTTAGTGAGGGCACTGTGGCGGAATTCGGAACGCCAAAGGAGCTTTGGGAGACGGAAGGGAGTATTTTTAGGGATATGTGTGAGCACAGTGGTGAGAAGGATAAACTACGCGAAACGATCTTGGGACATAACTAGATGGGAATCTCGAGGACGGTGGTGAATTAGAAGGAGAGAAAAAGAAACGAAAAAAGGATTCATAAATGGGGTTAAAAGAGATGAGGTTTGGTTTACCTTTGTTTCCTGCGAATGGTTTCTGTCTTATTTTACTGTTACATTGTTTATTACATGCTGCAAGCATACAAGGTAGCAGCCTTGTCATAGGTAGTCACATCAAGTACTTCTTGAGTGGTCATGATCTCGTGTCTTGTCATTTGTAGCTATCTGAGTACGTGCTCTGTAGATACTCGCATTAAAGTCATCAAGGGAAACAAATCATCAAAGTCATTAACTAGGGAAAACAAGAATCCTATTCCTCCTTAACATCACGACCCGAGCAAACGAACGTGGAACAATCTGGACAACCCCCTCGTTCAAATCACTCATTGAGAGTCTCATCATCGCCATCTCCATCGTAGTCGACGTCGTCGGAGTCCAGGGGCACCACCGACTTGATGTAGTCCTTGAAGCCCTTGCTCATCTTGACCACAGCACGAATGTGCTTTTCTCCGATGGTGATGGTCTGCAGACCTTCCTCGTTGGAATCGCTCTCGGCCAGCGCCAACGCCGTCTGCATGGCGTTGCGAATCTCTCGGCCGTTCCACTTGAGCGCGCGAACCTCTTGGCTGGACCAGACGAACTCGCGGGCGGCAATGGCCACGCGGATCTTGCCGCGGGAATCGCGATCCAGGCGGTCAAAGTTGTGCGTCCAGATGCGCTCGCGCTCCTCGTCGCCAAGGTTCTTGTAGTGCAGCGCAACGTGGATGCGGCTGAGGAAGGCGGTGTCGAAGGAGCGGACGCGGTTGGTGGTGAGGAAAAGGACGCCGCGGTAGTACTCCAGGGCACGGAGGAAGACGGAGACGAGGCCGTTGCGGGAAATGTTCCTTGCGCGGCGGCGCTCGAGATAGACGTCGGCCTCGTCGAGCAGGACAAGAGCGCCGTAGCGCTGGCCCAATTCGAGGAAGTAGTTGAGGTTGGACTCGACACGGAATGAGTCGACGCTCAAATCGCCGCTGGTGAGGGAAATGAGCGGACGGTTGGTCAGCTCAGCGATACACTCGGCGGTGCATGTCTTTCCAACACCTGGCGCACCGTGGAGCAGGAAGATGCGGCCCTCGCCCTTGTTGCGGATGAAGTCGTTGCCCCAGGGAGTAACCTGGCCATCGACGCCGGTGGTGTATTGGCCGATGAGGGCCCTCACGGTCATCTTGATGTCGTCGTCCAAGACGAGATACTTGAAAGCCTCCTTGTCGGGCTTGACCGGGCTGAGATTGGCAACATGAAGATTTCCCCAGCGGCGAGTACCAAGGATGAAGCCTGGAATCGTCTTGCTGAGAACAAAGTAAAAAAGTTCGTTGTCGGGAGGAGTGTCGCATAGAGGATCGAGGTCCTCAAATCCGACAAAGGGACCGTCGTTTTCCCTAGATCGATCCTCACCACAAACAGTGCAGCCGCATCTTGGGAGGTTCTGGGGGAGGAAGTCCTTGTTAGGAATGCCCTGAGTCATGCGGCGGCGATGAGGTTGAGGATATCGCCTTCCGTCCCAATCGGGGGACGACTCAAAGAACTTGTCGAAACCCGCGGCATCGCAAATGACACGGCCATTCATGAAGCCAGTCGCACCGCCAGGAAGTCTGCTGCCGGAGCCAGAGTTGACGAGAAGGCCATCATATTCCATGTAGGTAGGTCGCTTCAGGAGTTCCCAGTACAGCTTGCCTTCTTCGATCATCTTTTCGCGCATTGGGAGGCCACCCTGGGCTTCAAGGTCCTCTTTCCAGAAGGCCGCAGGAATAACAGACAATGAGCTGATAACTTGTTCACCTGGCCACGGAGTTACAATGACACTCTCCATGAACCGACCGACCTTGGCGCCATTGGATTCCAGCGACCAGCAGCTGAGTCTATAGTTGTCCTGGTTACCGTGAAGACGGGCTCCAATGCTGACACTGCTGATGACCAATGGCGTCCAGATATCGTATTTCTTCGCATAGATGACTTGACCCGGCTTAAGAAGGAGCCAGAAATAGTCAAATGTGGCTGTAGGAGTCTCAAGCTTGTGACGCTCCTCTTCTTTGGTAATCTCATCCTTGAAGTTCTCACCAAGAAACTTGAGAAGAACATCGATGTGGTGCGCCGTGGTCTCAGCATACTCGACGCTATGCTCGCTAGGCTGGTTATCACGATACTCGGACAGCTCAGAGCGATGGTGGTAGAGTACACGATAGGGTGCGCTGATCTGAACAGACTTCCCGTTGAGGTTGATGTTCGGGTAGTATCGAATGACAGCTCTAAGAGCATTGAGGAGATGATCAGAATAGATGACCATGAGAGGGATTTCCACTTGAGGAGTTCCCGGCGGATCATAATACTGCTCTTCCTCAGTATAGTAGCCATCGCTTCGATAGTCGACGTTGTCAAAAGCCGCTGTGATGGGTCGATCCACGTTAGGATTTCCGCGACGAGGATGAACAATGTGTCTGTTAGTATCTAGACTCCTCCCCTCAATGCAGACATTGGTAACAATCTCGAAGATGGGCTTCTTGGCAAGTTCGCCGCCCTCGTCGGTTTCATCGTGCTTGATTTCGTAGGTAGTCACGTTCTCAAATGGTTTAGAGCTTCGCAAGCCTGCCAGTCCAAGCTATCAGCAAGCTATCGCAAAGATGGAGGGAGGGTTCTCAACTTACGCCCAAGGAAGCGTCTACTGTGGTTGACATGGTTAAGGGTATAGAGGATCTCAGGAACCTCGCCATCGACGGCATATTGGAGTCGTCGCGGATTGGGCAATAAACTACGTGGTCCCAGCTCTTCGAACCCATCGCTCATGCTGTCCTCGCGGTCATAATCACGAACGATAGGCGCACGGGGTTGATAATCCCGAGGGAAAGGAGGTTCATAGTCCCGAATGAAGCGAGGTCCAGCCATGATGCCGACGTGAAATTACTCGGCTGGAGGTAGAAATGCAAAGGCGAAGAACAGGAAAAGATGGTATATGGAATAATCAGTGATAAATGGGTTGGACAAGAAACGCAAGAAGAATGACAGACCGAGGTGGCATTTGGGTAAGGCAGTGGCAGACGGAGACTCTTATAAGCTCTTGACCCGATCTAAGCTGATCGAACAACGGCTGGGCCTGCATTGTGACACCGAAGGCAGCAGCATCCTGATTTCGGTCTGCTCAAGCTAGTGAGGCTCTCTGCCTGGCGCTCAGCCCACAGACCGTCATTGTACCACTCCAACACGATGCGGCGAGTATGGATTTGGACTAGGCTTATGCAGAGCATTCGCCGGACGATTTGCAGGCCTGTAGCGTGGGTGAGTGCCGGCGAGGTGTAAGTCGGAGGGAGGGGAAGCCTAAAATGAGGCTGCGAACTGCATCCCTCGTTGGTCCAGACGAGCGTTGTGTTGTCACTGTCATGCAGCTTGCCCACTGGGGCTGAGATAAACGTCTAATAAGCATCTTGAAGGAATGCTTGTCAGACGGAGCAACTCGCTAGATTGAAACGGTCATAGGCGGCAGAGACAGGCTGTACGACATGATTTTGTGGTGAAAGGAAGTTCTATTGGGCCTCGTGACTATGAAATCTGGGGTACCTCTTGTGACGCTGTCCGTGACCCGTCAGGATACCGTCTTTGTTGGTTTGTTTTCACGATGTGCCGTGATATATGGTATATGCCATTCCTCCACCACATAACGCTTCGTAGGAGCCAAAGTCTAGATGTTCGGATTAGCGCCTTAGTGGCCATTACCGGAGGGAGGGGAAAAAAAAATCACAGCAGAGACAGAAAAACAACAGATAGGGTACAGTGAAGTAGAACAATATGGCAACATACCAACGTCGCTCTCAGTATGATTGTAAGGCGGGCCATGCCGCGGCTTGTACGTAGCTGCAATCTTCCACAGTGTGTTGCTCTGGTACCATGAATCAATCACCTGGATCTTGTCATCTCGCTAAGTGCCGTTTCTCGCATTTGAAGTCACATTGCTAGCGTGGGCCAGCAGAAACTTGCAGCATGTAAGCGTGAGTTTGCATGCTTTTGTCCATCCGTCGTCCTGCGCGATACCGAGCTTGATACTGGTATCCCCAATCTTGTCTCCTTCGATCTTGTACGGAAGAGTCAATGGGACGCCCGTCGACTCTGTTTGCTGTTGAACAAAGACGCCCAGTTGCCGAACTAGCTCGAGGAAACCAACCATGGCAGTATCGAATTTGCGGTGCATAAACGTGAGCCCGAGTGGCATGTCTCCTGAGCTGTACAACTCTAGCACCTGTTTCTTCGGGGGCCCATGCATCGCTCGGCCCCCTAACCTACTGGATGCCGGGTTGGGCGACTCGTACCGGATGATTTTGGAGGTGCTCCCCAACGGCACCGGCTCGTACCCTTGGAATTTATACCCGAGCTTATCAGCAACCGTCACCAGCAGGAGCAGCGCATGGCCCCAAGCGGCATTGACTTCTGGCCAATCCACAGGTTTATTGGAAAGCCTGCCTAGGCGCAAGCCGTTGATGGTAGCAAAGCTTCCATCGTGGCTGATGCAAAAGGTGTCGTTGTAGACATTGGATCGTTGTAGCTTCTCAAGCAACTGCGAGTCATTGTTATACTTCGCGTTTATGCTGTCGCGCTCAGCCTGGAAGTCTGCCATTTTGGCGGCAAAGGCGTTCCTTTCCCTCCAAAAGTTCTCCTCTTCCTTGTCCAGTTGTCGAGACTCTTCCTCTAATGCCCAAATCTCCTCATCCAAAGTATCCTTATCAGCTTCCAGCCTTTTCAGCTCCTCCATTGCAGCGGTCTTGTCTTTCTCCGCCTTCTTTAGAGCCTCTTTCCAAGCCTTGACGTCCTCTTCGCTCGGTTGACTACTTTGGATATCTTTCAGGTATTGGACATACGCGTCTCTTTCCTTGGATGCAGAATCGAGTTTCTTTTGAAGGCCCTCCACTAGTAGTTCGGTACAGTCCACACAGACTGGGTGATCGATGTCGGATCTGGCGGACAATATCTCGAACAGCCGGTTTATCTTGTCCAAGTCGTCTCCTTTATTTGTCTGGGGCTCGTCTTCAGGAGCTCCATTTGTGCTGGAGCCTCGTCGGCGCGGGGGAATTATTGCTCGTTCTTTCTGCTGCTGCTGAGGCGATAGAGGATGCCCGACTTGTGACTCGGTGAGATAGATGAAGGACATTGTAGCATCGCGAGGCTGACCGCCCCGGTATCGCTTGAAGGTCGGCGCGGCAGCATTCTGCGATACCTTGTCGTAGAGTGACTTTCGTGATTGCTCTTGAGCTTGAAGTACTGATGGACGCGGGGTTGAGGCTTTGGTCGCTGTTTGTGAAGACGATGTGGCTGCTGTGTGACGGGACAACCAGGTTAGCAACTGCGCATACTCTCAGCGACACTGACCTTGACACTTACAAACAAGGAGATCATATGCGGCTGGGTTGAGGTCGTCGAGAGAGCTGTCCAGCTTCAACGGCTGGCGGCACTTTTGGCAATGCATCTCGATGGCTTAGTGGCGGAGAGGATGGAAGAGGTTCGTTTGGCTGCGAGTCGAAGTGCCGTTTCATGCTCCGGCTGTCGTCGATAATAGGTCAAAAGAAGGAAACCTGCCTGAGGTGGAAAAGATTTGCCGCGAGGTAAAACTAAATGCTAATGTTGAGTGTAGAAAAGTTGTATCAAAAGGTACATGGTGGAAGCTTGAAGTATCAGGGTCTTGCTCTTTGGCCCTGTGACGCCATGGAGATTGAGGCGCTGCACGCCCCTCTATACTGCCTGTAGCGCTGGCGCATTTAGAGCTTAGCTCCAGAGTGATTAGCGGCCTGACTGCGCTGTATTTGCAGCTCTCTCAGAGGTGCAGCCACTTAACGCGCCGCTGGACGGAATCGCGACGCGAATGCGCTACTCCATCCTTGTGCAACCTCCATCTCGTTGCTCCCCCAACCATCTTTCATCCAAGCTCCCAGTGCCGCATTGTCGGCCATCTTCAACTCCCCAGGTCGCCAGGAGGTTGGCAGCCCGCAGCGCCCAAGACTGCCACAGTCTTAATATCCTTTTTATATCAATTGGCAATACTTTTTCCCTCTCTGTATCTTATATCCATCACCGCAATTTGGAGTCAATCTAGCTATGGAACCGCCGGCAAAGCGCCGCCGCATGAGCCAGTGGCTGTTGGACAAAGAGAATGCCGACGAAGACGATGAGCTCGCCTCTCAGCCTTTCGAGGTTGAGGCTAAGCGAGATCCAGATTACAAGCTTTCCGTCGAAAGAGCTTTTGCAGACCAGCGATTCCAGGTTACCATGGCGCATATCTTCGAAAAGTATGGCCGTGACTTCGAAGGCATTGGCGACGAGATCGATCTTGTGACAGGCGAGATTGTCGTTAACAACGGCCATGTTCGCAATATGCGCGACGAAGGAGACGTCGGAGACGGTCTAGCAGGCGATCTCGCGGATGAAGAGGATGACGAGGACGAAGGAATTTTGTTGGAAGATTTTTTTGATGACGAAGAGGAATATGGAGACGAGGGGAGGGGAGAAAAGAGGCAGGATGGCTTTGGAGCGAAAGCTCAGAATAGAAACGATACGGACGACGACGAGGAAGATCGGATAATACAGGGCCGCGAGGCGTCGCGCGATTCACATTCTACAGCCCTTGTGCTGGGATCATCGTCAAGAAACACGCTGGACGTTTCTAGAGCAGTCGCACGCAACTCGCTATGTGCAGCGCAGGGTTTTGCGCCTCCCACGGAGCTACCCTTTGCTTCCTCTCCGTTCTCGTTTGACCGATCACCATTCGCCATGGAACCTTGGGGCTTCCCCGGCCAGTACTCTGATCCATTATGGGACAAGCCCGAATTATTTGCAGTCCATCAGCCACAAAAGCAACAATTACCGATCAAACCAAGTCGATATAATTTCCCCAAGCAGAATGGCGAAAGCTCAATCTGGGCGCCCAATTCGAAATTCCGAGACAATGAAGATGAACCCCTTCCATCAGCATTCACGAACACTTTTGGCAAGCATTTGCTTATAGGGAGGAGGAAAATCATTAGACATCCTTTGCTGCCGCCGCCTACGAAGCCTGTGGATGATGAGGGCAGGAGAGAAGAGGAGGAAGAGGAGGAAGATGAAGATGTGATTTTGACCGGGAAAATATATAAAGAAAAGCAAATTGCCAATGACAGCCCAGCAGAGCCTGCTAGGCAGAGCAATAATTTGCAACAATCCAAGAGCCTAGCGAGGAAAGAGGCCGAAGAAAGGGGAGGGGAGGGCACTTCGAGTGACAGCGGCTACAAGTCCATGGGAAGCGCTCGGAGAGGCAGAAAGAGAAAACAGAGGTCAGGCGAAGACTTGACAAGGAATGAGGCTTCGGTTACACCCTCTGGCGGTTTAAAGAAGGCCTCTGATCCACAACCCAACAAGCTTTCGCACAAAGCCAAAGAACCGGACCAAAAGGCATCGCTTATTGAACTACCTGACGAGGCTGATGGACGAAGGCGCTCTGGACGGACGAGGAAACAGGTTGAATTCCTGAACAAGATTTCCTGGGCTGAAGCGTTGGCAGAGCGAAGCGCCGAAAAACACGACTCATATCACGAAAATGGGGAAGCTGAAGGGTCTGAATCAGCCCAAGAATGTGAAGAACATCGTACCTTGTCGGAGCCAGAGACTGATTGCATCCCGGACTCTGCTGACGAAGAGGAGGAAGAAGAAGGAGAAGAAGGAGAGAATGGCGATTCAACCCCCCCAGTTGATTTGTCTACTTCACACGAAAGCGAAGTTCGCCAACCGGAAATTGCTAATCATTCTCGTGCGCAAGTGTCGGCTGGGTTTCTCCACAAACCTGTCGATTCAGGTTGCCTTCTTTCGGACGACGAAGCCCCAACCGTGTTGTCCAAGTCGAGGAAATCTGCTCCCCGACATATACCAGACAACACACTTCCACTACGCGAGATTCACAGTGTCGAGGCGAATTCGAGAGTGGAAGCCAGCTCTTCAGATGTTGGCAAAGAAAGGCTGCCAAGCTATTCTCTCAAAAAGCGCATGACTACAAAGAATGCCATTATAGACTCGTCTCCCACCGCGCATAAGAGAAGCATTGCACACCTGGAAATTCCATCGGAAGAATCCATCGGCTTGGCATCATTATCCTCTTCTCCCACTCGCTTCTTCTCTCGAATCACCCTCGACGTATCCCTAGATGATACGCCTCAGCCCTTAGAAGCCTCAGCAAAGAAGGCAAGGAATCAGTCTACGGTCATTCCGCCTTCAAGCTCACCCGCTAGTGAAGACTCGAAAGATATAACATCTACGCAGAAGAGACGCCTCTCAAAACAGCCAGTGAAGCATATCACCGCCGTCACCGTCATTGATGATAGCTCTTATGAAACATTCGACGACCTCTCTCATACCGAATCTTCGCCACTCACTAAGACTTCGCTGCGCGTCGAGCCAGCCCTTCCATCTCCTCGACGCACTGTCTCGCCTCCTGAGGTGGTAAATCAGACACTCGCACAATCTCCCTCAAAAGGGTCTTCAAATTCTCCGTCGAAATCCCCCTCAAAGAGCCCTTCAAAACGCGACTCGCAGTTGACCTCCACCATGGAGGTCGACAAGCCCTTGCCATCATTGAGCAATCCACCCCGGACGCCCCGTCGACATCGCTCCTTGAAGGTTCCTTCTTCTCGACATTCCATCCTATCTTTGCTATCCGATGATGAGGACGAGGGTATTGACGAGCTGGGCCGCAACTTGACTGCGGTGCCCAAGTTGCCGAGTTCCGCGGCGCAGACGACTGCGCGCAAAATGTGGAAACCTAGCTCCCGTACTAGAGAGGTGTATCACACTCCGGTCAAGAAAAGGCCGTCTGAGCCCGTCAGTCCCGGTAGTATTATCAAGACGCCTGGTGGCACACTGAGGGCGTGCGGGTTGGATGGATATAGATGCGGACGAGATTTCTGTTTTACGTGTCTATAGAGCGTAGCTAATGCGAGGTCTCGAGAAAAAACCAAGCGAATGGGTAGGGAATTGCGGGAAAATCAACTGGCTGGCGCAATGGAGTAACATATATCGGGGGAATATTTTTTCTTTCTTTTTCTTCTTTACAAAAAAGAGACGTAAACAGGCAGTGTGTAATGACAAGATATTACCCGCTACCTCATATTAGGTACCCGCAAATCAAATAAAGTGTTCCAAGTCGTTAACAAGAAGCGAGAAACTATGGATGAGAATCCCCTCCCCCCCTTACCCTCTCCTGCCTCGCACCCGAGTTTGTCAAATACCCGAATTTCCTGAAAACGCCGTCGACCGACTGACCGAGTGAGATACAGTTCCAGAGTTCATAAACTGGTGAAGGATTGGAGAGGGATAAGGGGAGAGGGGGGGGGGATAGAGAGGTTTGTCCGCTTTGTAGTCATTTCCTAGCCGCTTGCTTTCTTTCTCATATCCAGCACTGAATATTGTTGTTCCTGTCACACTTCCGCAAAAAAACGTCAACATAACAAATGCCGTCCATCGCTGTCCTTTTGCTCTCCCCATTGTTTTACCCATGGCTAGTCCCCCCTTGCACATATTCTGTCTTATCGAAAATACATAAGCTTTATTAGGCAGCACGGCCAGATAGCTAGAGTTATCTTCAAGAGGCCATGATTCAAATGGCATGGATGAGGGCGGAAGAGCAGACGGGAACGCGATACTCGAGATGAAAAAATAGGAAAAATGAATAAATAAAATGAGCTCATTTGTGTCTTCAGGACTTGTACGGTCCTCCGTTAGCGCCGATCAAGTTCTGCTTAAACACTTCAGGGTCCCGAACAGGGTTGAAATAGGCATGGGCTTGGGCCTCCTTTGCCGTGAGACGCTCCTGTTGAAAGAGAGTTAGTATTATAGTCCGCGAAAGAAAGAGAGGGAAAAAGAAGACAGAGAAACACAACGAACCTGGTGATCGTAGCGTAGCAGCTTATCAAGGAAGTCGATGGCTTCGTTAGAGACAAAACGCTGGTTCTCCGATGTGACAAAGCTATGCCAAGGTTTCTTCTGGAAGCGTCCCAGAATATCATCATACTGTGCATCCAACTCTATTTCGTACTTGTCAAGGTAGTCAAAAAGATCGTCTGTGCCAAGGACCTTAGCGATCTTGACAAGCTGATCCGAGTTGCTGTTGCCATGGAAGAATGGTTCTTTCCTGAAGATCATGGAGGCAAACATGGCGCCGAGACTCCACATGTCGAGACTGTAGTCGTACTCCTGGAAGTCGACCAGCAGCTCGGGCCCCTTGAAGTAGCGAGATGCAACACGCACGTTGTATTCGGTACCGGGATGGTAGAACTCAGCCAAGCCCCAATCAATTAGACGCAGCTATTGGTACCCCACAAGTTAGTACACATGTACAGACACAGATGAGCTCAAGGTGATCATGATTGTTGCTGGCCCAACCGGAAACTGTAACACTGCCGTGCCGTACCTTTCTGTTCTCATGGTCGATCATAACGTTATGAGGTTTGACGTCTCTGTGCATGATTCCCTTGCTGTGGCAGTAGTCCAGAGCCTTGAGCAGCTCCAGGATGTAGAATCGCACGTCAAGGTCGTTGAACTTGGGGTACAAGCTTCGGAAGTCGGTGTTGTTGACATATTCGAAAATCAAAGACGGCGTCTTACTCTGCAGTGCACCAGGACGCATTCCCGCGTCTCCCGTCAGCTCACCGCAACACGCATAGCAGGCAATTTGTGCTCATTAGTTACTGACCTGGGAGTCCCGCACGACATCGAGCAGCGCAACGACGTTGGGCCCACCCGCCAGATTCTGCAAGATCTTGATCTCTCGCTTGATCTTCTTCTTCTTGACGGGCTTCAGGACCTTGACAACGCATTTCTGGTAGTTGACGACGTTGATGCCCTCAAAGACCTCGGAGTACTTGCCCCGGCCTGTAGGTAGAGTCTCGGGTTAGCCACGCGTGCCGACGCGGCAGCAGAGGGGACGGATCAAGAGCCCGGAGGCCACACAACGTACCGATCTTGCGAACGACCTCGTAGTTCTCGAGAACTCCCCAGCCTGCCGTCCATGTTAGCGCCTCCCGCATCGCTCGCGTGGTGATTGGATTGGGGCAACTCCGCACTGATGTTGACGCTGTCGTAGTCCCAGTAGCTGCGGGGCATGTTCTGGTTGACGTCGGCGTAGACGCGCGCCATCTTGGGCAGGCTCGGTCGCGGATCAGCGACGCAATGAGGATAAGGGAAAAAGGATGCTGGCGATGTCCGCGCGGGTGCTTCAGGCGAGGATCTCTCTTGTCTCTGGCGACAGAGGTGAGAATCCAAAGGTGGGATGTGCCGCCCGGCCAGGCCCCACACCGGCGCCAGCTGCGAGCGGCCATTGGCTGCTGCGCTTATCGCTTAGCCGATTCTGCCACGGGCAGAGATTGGAAGCTTAGTCAGGATTCATGGCACTGGGATTCCGTCGACTCGATCGCCGCATGTGAATATGGCGGCAGTGGTTTTGTGGCTCCCAGGCCGCTCCCAGGCCTAGCACCGCAGATCAGCTCCAGTACAGTACTGCTCGTGCTAGCTACGGCATGGATCACATAATGGACTGCTGGGCACATGCAGCCAGTTCTATTACCTGATGCTTATTCCGGATGCTGGCTGCCTAGGCCGGCCTGCTGCTCTGCTCTGCTCTGAGAAACACCAGACATCACATCGACAAAGCTGGAGTTTGAAACAGACGTATCTTTGCTTCATTATTATATAAGACTTGAGGATGTAGAGACATCTTGGATAAGCAGCGTGCTAGTCCGTAAACATCATCATAGGTATCACAACAGGTAGCCACTTCATACATTCGTTACTAGGTACCTGCCACTTCATCATTTCTTGCCAGACGCCGACTCCCATCCCAATATAAAACAACCCCTACTCAAAAGTTTTTCATGTTAGTCCAGATGCCAACCCCTCAAAAAACAGCAAATGTCAAAATGATGAAGAAAAGTGGGCTGTGTAGCCTCAGAGAGAAGATTATAAGAGTTTTCGTCACGCCGCTGTTGTCAACCCTCCCCAGATTTGGTCGTTGGTTCTTCGGGCCTCCATGCGCGATCTGACTAAGGATGACGATACAAAGGTTCTCATCATATTGCGGTAAGGGGTTGGATAGCAAGAGTAGAAAATGTGCTTACTTACTAGTGGAAAAGTCTGAGAACGGGTTAAAGAAATAAATTGCAAATTTGCGCAATATGATGCAACAACATCCGCCAACCGGATAGAAACATCGATGGTTGCTCGTTAAACCTGCCATGAAATTCGCCATTAAATGGCTTCAATCGTAATCCAGGGAGTCGAGTCCGGCTTCGACCACATCCCAGGTACGCTTCCGTAAGTCTGGCTTGGGTTCTTGCTTTCCCATCTTGGATTTCTTCTTCTTTTTCTTCTTGTTTCGAGAACCGGCAGGTGCACCTGATCCATGCGGAGAGGCGACGTCTGTTTCATTTGCGGAAGCATCTCGTGGCAGCTCTAATTTAGGTTGCGATTGCTTTTCTTGTTGCTTGCGGAGCTCTCTAAGCTCCGAGTGTCGAAATATTGCAATCTGCTCATCTGTAAGGGTTCTTTTCACACCGTCTTCGTAGTAGCCAAGACCATCGTCCTCCTCCTCTCCCTCCCGTTCTTCGTATGATTGAGCCTCGGAGGACCCTTGTGGTGGAAGATTTGTGAAATTTTGACCAAAATCAGCGGTGGCATCGCTTGAAAAATGCCTCTGCTGGAAATCTAGTAATTCGTCGCTTGTTATTTGTGGTATTTTGAACGGAAGCTCGTTAATCGACATCTTGACGCGCATCCGTAGATCAAAGAATGGTTTAGGCGGCCAGAACTAAAACGCGGGATTGAGACGACCAAGCCGTTGCGTGGTCACGTGCTACAGATTGCAGCCCAACATGGTCGATCAGGGCGTATTGATGAAGCAACCCAGAGTGTTTATGCCATGCGCATATGCCAACGGAGAGAGAGAGTAAAAGTTAGAAGAAGAATTAGGCTGAGCTAGGTCACTTTACTCGGTTCATGCGAGGCGAGTCTAAGTAGATCGCAGCAAGGCCAATGCACTCTCGAATGCACGCATGACCTCATCATCTAGATGGTTATGCTATTAGCCTGATGATGGAATCAAGATGGGAGCCTATGAATACTCACAATGCTGCTGCTTCTGAGCCATTCTTTGCTCAGAAATGTTGATGTACCGTTGTCGCGTCTGAAGCCGCTTCACCGCGCGCTTGTCATCATGGGCTGATGCAGCTGAGGACCACGCTTCAAAGTACTGTATATGTATAATGGTTTTGTTTAGTATAAGTCATCAATGTCAAACCGATGAAACAGGGTAGAGTGGCTAACCCTGAAGAGACCTTCGGCCTCTTTGAGGACTTCTCGTTCCTGTCCCTCTGCCTCGGCCAGCGCCTTCTCATATCGCACCTCGAAGTCATCCCAGTCGAATGGCGCCAGAACGGCAGGGGGATTTGGTGTCGCTGTACCGTTGCGCTGTTCGACGGGTTCAGGAGTCTTGGTGCGAGTCCGACGATTCTTCTCGATATCCAACACGGCCGTATCATCCTTGCCGGCCACCTTGGTCCCATAGACGGGCAGACGGTCCTCGCCGTTGGGCGACCTCGGTGAAGGCGAAGCCATGATGGAATATGGCGATGCTTGATGCTTGGGCTGCGGTGGAGCTGAAGTGATGATCCTTGCACCTGGGACAGGACAGCCTCTCTGGCGCGGCTGCGAAGGGGTAGGAAAGGGGGCTTGTGCTCCGGGTTGGCTGTTACTACTGGAAGGGTTGAAGGGAGACTGAATCAAGTGCGGAGCCGGTCCGGAGAGGCGCAGATGGTGTGCTGTTCACTTGAATGGACGCTTGCCAGTCGCGCGTTTTGCGAGGCCGCCGCCTGTTTCGACACAAGCCTGATGCTACACGCGGGTGGCGAGCGCTGCCCCCGATTTGAATCAGATCAAAGCCGTAGCAAACGAACAAAGGATATTGAATCCACTGCAAAAGGACGGGCAGCGATATCGCACGTCTCCCCAAGTGACAAGGCGCCGCTAGTTGCGGGAATCGACGTCAGCCTGGACAATTTACGTAGGTTTGGATGAGCAGAAAAGTCCCGGACGGCCAAAGGCAAATGCCAGCGCTGAGTTGACATGAGGATGTGGAAATTCCAGGCAGCGCCAGCGCTTCCAATCAACAACACCGCGGTGGAGCTGCTGTCCAGTGGCAGTGGGTGAGTTTACAGGCGCCCAAAGGCTCTCAAGGCTCTGATACAGGCGGGTGCCTAGGCGGGCCTGCTGGAAGCTAGTGGAGAGCCCGCCCTAGCGCTCCGGGCTCTAGGCCGACCTCGTTATCGCACCCCGTGATCTCATCGATCTTCGTTCTTTAAAGGACATGGCACATGCAGTCATCTGTCCAAGCATCGCCCAGGACAGGCCGTTCGCATTTCAGACCTTTTCTCCTCCATACAATCCGCTACCCTATATCTATATAGATCCGTTCAAACCCGACGACTTCCTTGTTCACACATCCTGCTCCCTCTCTCACCACTGCTGTCGGCGTCTCTATCGGAACCTCTATCGGAGCCTCTCCCTCTTCAGCCATCCACCACTTGTATGCGGACATCCCACGTCTGCATCCCGCCATCTACCTGGTACTGCAGATAATCAGCGCGCCATCTTCCTCTCCAGCTCTAGCAGGATCCGCCAACTGCCTCCAACATGGAATGCGACATCTGCCACCGCCCGCACGACGCCCAGCGCCGGCCGTTCTTGTGCGCTGTAGATGCTCGAAACAGAATCTACGAAGGCCGCATGAAGAACCTGCAGCTCATGCTTGAGAACGACACGCTCAAGGCGCAGATCAACGAGCTTTTGGCTGACACCCGGCCAAATAAGCACTCCCTGGATGAGGTCATCTCACACAAGCAGGCCGCCGAGCACAAGACTGACCAGATCCTCGCCGCCGCCGAACAGCTTCGCGGTGACATCAGGGCCGCCAGGGACGAGATCCAGGCCCGGAAGGCGGCGCTTGCTCGGCGAAAGTCCGATCTAGCCTCTGTCTCGGCCGGCCTAGCAGAACGGAGGGCCAAGCAGCTCAAAGACGTAGAGAAGTCGATTCACGTGCTCAAATTCCGATGGTCTCAAACTGCCGAGGATACGGCTTCTACTCGTACTTTCTTATGTGCGGAAGCCGTTCGGCTCTACGGTCTAAAACGAGTCGCGAAGAGAGGCATCACGGGGCGCTACGAATATAGTCTCGGCAGGGTTCCCATTGTGGACCTAACTAGTATGGACTGTGAGTCTCCCCCATGTTTCCTTTTATTTCCCTTGTCTTTCACCTACTTCTCTGTTCTTGTCCATCTATATAGAAGAGTAGAAGGAAATAGGAGAGATATATACTCAGAAATGAGAAGACGAGAAAAAATTACAGGAGAGGAAATTGATGAGAAGAAAGGTGAGAAAAATGACAGGAGAAGAAAGAGAGGAGAGAAGATAAATGACGGGAGAAGAAATATGAAGAAAAAATGACAGGAGAAGAAAAAGAAGAGAGGATAAATGACAGGAGAGGAAAGAGAGGATAAATGACAGGAGAAGAAAAAGAAGAGAGAAGATAAATGACAGGACAGAAAAAGAGAAGAAAGGACAGGAGAAGAAAGGACAAGAACAGAAGAAGAAGAAGAAAAAACCCGCCCCTGGAAACATGCTAACTCCTTCGCAGCCCTTTCGCCCGAGGTCATCTCAACCTCTCTCTCCCACGTCGCCCACGTCCTCTTGCTGGTCTCCCATTATCTTTCCATCCGCCTCCCTGCCGAGATCATCCTCCCCCACCGCGACTATCCCCGACCAACCATGTTCACCGTCCAAAACTCATATCGCCATGGCGATGTTTCCTTCCCCGGCAGTCTCATGACCGCTCCCCTCTCTGATACCCCCTTTGCCAACTCCCACGTCCCTCGACCTCGCCCTCTCTTTGTGGATAAACCACTACCGCAGCTCTCCAAAGAAGATCCCGCAAACTATTCCCTGTTCCTTGAAGGCGCCACGTTGCTGGCTTATGATGTAGCCTGGCTTTGCTGTTCGCAAGGCGTGTCCGTTGGTGATAGGACTTCGTTTGAGGATATTTGCAACATGGGCCGGAACTTGTACAGCCTTTTGATGAACAACCAATATTCAGGCGTCAACAATTTTGCTCCGGGAACGAATGACCATATTGGAGGCCAGAACGCCGACGAAAAGCGGACTTGGATCGGCCGTTTTGCTCATGGCACGACCTTTTATTCCCTCAACGACGACGAAGGAACCGAGTTTATCAAGTCCTTCAAGCTCCCCAACCCTTTGAAACTCGCCGATAAGCTAAAGAAGAAGCTTCTCGGAGATGCACCCGCGCCTGATTGGGAGGTCCTTGGCGATGACGAATGGAAGGACGAAGGCTTGGCTGGAAACGGGGCGTTTGATCCAAGGGCGTTGGGAAACAGGAATGGCAGTCTTGCTGATGTGAAAGACTCGCCTCGGACTAGCAACTCGAATGGGTGGATGAAGGTGAAGAGCAGATGATAGACTCTAGACCAGCATGGAATAAATGACTTTTCCCACTCCAATGTCCCTTGCCTGGCTGTGATTCTCCATGTTGGCTTTGCCACCTTTCGATTGTGGTAGCATGCCAATTGCTGAACATTTTATGTTCAACTTTTCTTTTCTTTTCTTCTTCTTTTACCTGTTCCGCCTTTTTAGCAGAAAGGTAGCTGAACATTTTATGTTCAACATCTTTTTTCTTTGTTTTCGTCATCTTGGTGCGGTCATTCTTTGGAGGCTGGGTAACCGAACAATTTATGTTCAATTTATTCTTTTGTTTCGTCATCTTTGTGCTGCTCTGTTTCGGCAGCAAATTGAACATTTTACGTTCAACTTCTTTTTTGCGGTGTGTGTGTTTGTGGTGTTTGTGTGGTGTGTTTGTATTTGTGTAGTTGCGAGTGTGCTCGCTTTATTTGCGACTCTTGGTCGGCGTTGTTTGGCAATTGTGATTTGTATTGATCAATTGCTAGGATGTATCCGAATGAAGTTCTTTTATTTTGTCTTCATGATTCGGCAGCGAGAGAGATGATGAATGTTCTTATCAAGACAGGCCAGAGCCAACCGGTAGAGTGTGTGTTTTGTTTGGTTGGGGTGGTCCTGTTTCTCTCTTTTGTTCAGATGAGCGAGCTTGCTTTGTTTGTGGTTGTCATAGCTCGTCGTCTTTGTTTTATTGTTTTGTCCATGGGGTTTGGTCATAGCCTGCTCCCAATTCGTGAGATTATTCTCTCCCGTTTGGGGCCAGTCCAATGTGAGGTTATCACAGAGGAGGGCAGCCAGACATGTCGTGACCTGCTCCCAATTCGCGAGATTCTTTTCTCTCACGTTTGGGGCCAGTCCAGTGTGAAAATTTTCACAAAGGAGGGCAGCCAGACATTTATTTCCCCAGGCAAAATTGTTTTTCGGATGATGACTCGTTCGAAAGGTTGTAGGAGTGCCAGCAGCTTGCTCCCAATTCGTGAGATTCTTTTCCCTCACGTTTGGGGCCAGTCCTTTCGGAGGGCGGGCCGTGGCGTTTGCTCCAGATTGTTTGTAATTCTTGAAGTGTGTAAAATTCCTTGATCGATGAAATCATCCGAGAGGCAGCCATGACTCGTTACCAATTCGAGGGATTCTTTTATCCTCCCGTTTGGTGCCAATCCTTGCGGAGGGCAGTCACAGCTGATTTGTCCAAGTCACAAGGCAGAAAAGTTTGGCTACCTTGGATTGGTTTCCAGCATAGTGTTTGGTTCAGCTGGTAGTGGCGGACATCAGACCAGTATGAAGTGAATCTGTTCCACTCGATGGAAACTCAGTAAACTTTGGTTGAAAAGTTGAATCATGTTTTGATTTGTGTCCATTGAGGATCAGTTCTGGTATGAGGTCGATGTCCGCCACCGTGTGAAGGAATAATCCAAGAGATTAGAAGACGCTCATGATTTAGAAGAGTGTGGCATCTCTAATCTCTGGCATTCCAAGTGTTCTTTTGTTGCCGAGATGTGAAAGAGAGTGGTTTTATCTCTGGCAACTCCCCGTTTTTGTGTGTCGTGTCGTGATATTTGATTCGACACACAGCTGAGAATCATCGCGCAGATGAAAGTGATTGAAGTCAGATGACTGCGTGATATTCAATGATTCTCAGTGTTTGGGAGGGTCAGATGTGAAATAGACGTTCGTTGTTGATATAACTTCTGACCCTCCCAAGTTCCCCATTGATAATGTGTGTGTTTGGAGGAGGATCAGACCATGAAAGTAATTGGTGGTAGTTGGTGGTTCTGATCTCTCCTCGTTTCCCCATTGGTTTGTATCGAAAGATACAATATTGTTCCATTCGCACGGTTTTCCTCGATAAAGTTGTGTAAAAGTTTGTCAGGGGGTAGAAAGGTAATTGGATCGTGATACCCTCTGACAAAAGTGTGCGAATGTTTCCCCAATTTTGTGTGTCAAGGGCGAGAAAGTGGTATGTGGTTTGGCCCTCGACACACGAGACAGGAATCTTGCATGGCTTGTGGTAATGTAAGTGAAGCCTGATAGTGATAAATGTTTGTGTTTATCCCCTGTCACTATCATGCGAAGATTCCATATCTCATTCTCGAAAGCAAGATTTTCGTCGGATCACAACTGCGAGCCTTGCGGGTTTGCAGTCGCCATTTGGTCTGGTTGGTCTGGTCTGGTCTGGTTTGAAGAGGTTGTGGTTTGTTTGTTTGTGTGGGTTGGAGAAGAACTCCTATCGAAGAGGCATCCCATGTGGGATGTCACATGAAGTGTTTCGTTCGAAGTTGTGGATTGTTTGCCGAAACACTTCGGAAGTGGTCGTTTGTTTGTAGAATTACTCCACATGAAGTGGTATTGTGGTTGTGGAAAGAGTCTTTATGAAGAGTCGCCACAATAACCCATGTGTGAGTAATGTGTGTGTGGAATGCTCCACGTAAAGGAGCAGTCCTGTTTGTATGTGTGGAAGTGCCGTGTAAAAGAGCAATTCCCGTTTGTATGCGTGGGAGTGCTCCATGTAAGAGAGCAGTCCTGCTTGTGTGTGGAAAAGTGCTCCATGTAAAGGAGCAGTTCGTGTGAAGTAGCTGCTTTGACCAAAGCAGCTGTTTGTGTAATTGTGTGTGTGACCAAATCGTGACCAAACCATACCATACCCAACCCAATGATCCTCCTAAATCTTGCCCTCAAGAGTGTGTCCCTGTCATCAACGCCGTGTGAAATAAAGTGTTGCGGATTGACAGGGACGTGAATGCGCGCAGGAAAGCAAAGCGTCAGCTGGAGTTGAATTGACGGTGTAAGATGTAAGATGTATCAGAAAGTAGCTAATGCTAGCTTCTGCTTTGCCTTCCCGATCGCGCTGCTGACTGAAGTCGAAAGCACATCGTAGAGTGAAAATTGTCGACGTGCCTCGACATCATTACAAAGCGAAATGCGAGCGAATAGTTCGGATTGTCTTCGCTCGCGATTCAAGCTATTGTAATGATCCCCGAGTTTTTGTCCCAGATGTCGAATGGTGTAAACTGATGTCGACATCTTCGGACGCCTGGGAAAGACTGCGGCAATAGACGATCAGAAATAATGAACATCATCTGTGCCAACTGTATGTGAATGCGTCTTTCCCAAGAAATGTCGAGCCCCTTTCCGTTCGGTTTGACTGAGCAATGACAAAGGCGAGCAAAGTCACGAATGCTGCATAGAAAGATGTCATGTTGCTTGTCAAGAAGAAGGAAAAGTCCGAACAGAAACAAGTGTTCTCGGAAGAAGGGGCTCTGGTTCCATATCATCAATATGGACGAAGCGTTTCCAACAAAACCCACAAGCAAAGAAAGTGGTATATGAGAATGTGTGTTGTTGTTGTTGAGTCGCTTGTCCAAAAAATAGCAATTATAGCTCTCCGTGATGGTCGTAAAGGAAAAAGTGTCAAAACATATCCTCACAATATGTGTAGATTGACAGAGGGCAAGTGAAGCAAATTGGTCGGCGAAAAGTGAAAGAAGAGTATTCGCGTCCAAGTCTCTGACAGAAGACATTTTGCTCGGTGCCCAAAAAAAAACCATCTGAATCCCTCAAGAGAGCTAAGCTCAGCTGCTTTTTCCCAGTTGTTTTTCAATTGATTGTCTCGTGTGTGTGTCAAAAAAGAAGATAGTTCGACACGGTTGCGCTCAGCTCCAAAAGTAAGAAAAGGAGTGATCGACCTGCGCAGACAAGATTCTCAAAACTTTGAAGCGAAATAAGTCGGAGTCCAAAGCGGAAAACAAGGAAAGAAAAAAGAAGAAAGAAAAAGCAGTCGTCGAGCTCGAAATTGCTGATCATCGTAGTATCATCGAATATTAAAAGTTAAATATTAAAAATTAAGTCGGAAAGAATGAGCACCACGCTCATCTTTCGTCTGCGTTGCCTTCACGCATAAAACCTCGCCGAGCCTCACTGTCTCGAATCGCCTTCATAACGGCAGGCGAACCGAGCATCACCCTCGCCGCTCCTTCGTCAACGGCATCCGCTCCACCATCAGCGTCACTTCCAGCGCGAGACAAGGCATGGAAGGACTGCGGAGATCGGAGATTACTCTCTCTCTCCGCGGCGTCTGGTGAGCGAATGAGAGCCGAAGACTTCTGCGGTCGCTTGGGGTGAAAAATGGAAGCAGGTTGGCGCCTCCTCATGACGTTGCGCAGATCCCTTGCCAGGCTTTCTTCCTTTTGCTTCCTGATAGCCTCTGGGTCGGGAGTATTGGCTTGCTGCGGCAACGGGGTCATGGGGGCGGGAGTCGCGGGCTGGAAAAGATTTCCGCCAGGGAGAATAAGCCCTCCCATCCTGATGGGCGCGACCTCAACCTGAACCACTCGGTTTGGCTCGGGGGTTGTCAAAATTGCCGGTACATTGTCTGGAACCGGGGTCTCAGTCGTCGGTAGTTGCTCTTCAGCAACTTCTCCAGGGGCCAGGGTGGTGTCGTCCTCGGGGGACTCGGAACTACCCGCCTGGTGGTGATCCTCTGGAGCTGGCTCTTGCGCCTCCGTAACTGAGTCTGTTCCAGACCCAAAATCTCTTGAGGCTGGATCCTCTGCCGAAAGGTCGTCAGCGGCGCTTTCGGTCGTAGGATTGCCTTCGATTGTCCGGGAATTGTCGAACAGCTGGTTCAACGAAAGGTTGGTGGCAGCACCAGATTCAGACGCGTTCACCATGTCAGGGGGAAATGCCCATAAGGGCACGTCGCCCGAGTCAAGCGAAGTCGATCTCGATCGCGAGGAAAATGACAATCGGTCTGGTGACATGCCGAGCAGAGCGGCCATTAAATCCCTTTCTTCAAAGGCGGCCATCATGTCATCCTCGAGGGAAGGCCCAGGCGAGGCTACCACGAGTAGCTCACCTCCTTCCGAGCCTCTTGGAGACGTGCTGCGTGTCGTCGAACCGTCAGACACAGCGCTCTGCTCATTCCAATCTTCGTCATCGTCTCCCATGTACGGCAATTGCGGGGGCAATGCCTCATGCTGGAGAGTATCCGGAACAGCATCCGGAACAATGTCGTCGACGGGGGGGATTGGCTCTTCAGGCTCCGCCATCTCGATGACGGGGGGAGTTGGCCTGTTGAGCTCCGTCGTGTTGTCGGTGGGGGGAATTAACTGCTCAGGCTCTGCCATGTCAACGACGATGACAGGGGGAATTAGCCCTTGGAGTTCCACCATTGCGACATCTTCCTGGGATAGTTGCTGCTCGGTGATGATGACGTTGCCGACATCCAAAGTAAGAGTCAACTGAGCCAAAGCTGCAGTTATAAACTCTACCTCGGGGTCGGACTCGCTGCCGTTCAGGTCTACGGAGGCCATGTCTTCATCTATGCTAGAATCCCGAAGGATGCCTAGATCGAAGAACTCGGAAACTGGCTCCTCCATGGTGACCGAGTCGTTGTCAGAATCGAAAGCTGGAGTCGGGATCCAATCCGCGTCTCGCATTTCTTCGTCTTCGTCCAACGGGTTGGCGGCGGGAACTGCTGCTGGGGGGGCGTCCACATCGAGGGTATCCAGCCACACCTCGAACTCCTCAAAAGAAGCTTCGGTAGTGAATGCTAGATCCGGTTGAGTGGTAACGCCGGCTAGGAGATCGTCCATCTGGCGATCTAGGAGGTCGGGGTCCATGTTGGCATACTCGTTTTCCTCCAGGAGTGTCTGGTAGTCAGCGACTGATGAGAGGTCAGGCTGAAAGTCAATCCCGTCCTACTGGGCCTCGACAACAGCTTGAGCACTCTCGACAACAGGCGACAATGACGTGTATCCGCGGGTATCGTAGTGGTAACCAGGTTCCTGACCAGCAGGAGACCATGGGGCCACAACTTCCAATGGCAGGATAGGCTCCGGTGGGTTGGAGTAGCAGGTAGATGTAATAAAGGGGCCAGGTACAAATAGTCCCTCAAGGGGATCCGCGTCAGCCATCTCAACGTCGAACTCCTCCTCATGCGAGGTCTGGTCCTCCGTTGAACCTTCACCCGCCGACTCGAAAGAGACTTTGGGTTCCTCGGTTTGGACTGCGTCGATATTCAGCAGGCCGTCACGTTCTTCCTCATAAGAGGTTGGCAGTTCCTGAGCCGCTTCGGGTACCGTGGCGCTGGGTAAATCGGATAGGGGGGTGTCTCGGAATAGCGGGCTTTCACCGTCGTCCACAGATGTGGCGGGTTCCTGGGCGTTGCTATGTATATACACGTACAGCGGGCTTTCACCATCATCCACAGATGTGTCCGGTTCCTGGGCCAAGCTTTCACCGTTCTCCACAGATGTGAACGCAGGTTCCTGGGCTTTGCTGTCTTCTCCGTCTTCTTCATCTCCGACCAGACTTTCTTCAGTCTCTATCAATCCGCTGGCAGTCGTGACGTCTTCGGTGACATGATCCGACTCGGGAACAATGGGCCAAGCAGAAACCTGAACCACCGGGGTGGGAGTCTCTCTTGACTGAGGCACTGGTTCGCTGTCGAATGTTGTTGGCTTCGGATCGTTCAGCTGCTCAGCGGCGATTCTCTCTGCTTCTTTTCTTGCCATGATTTCTGCACGGCGCTCCTTAACATACTGCTTCACTCGGGCCCGAGATTGCATCTGCTCTTCGAACGAGGTCTTTGTCTCAAAGCGGCGCGGTCGCTTATCCCGAAAGATAGCTCTATATCCAGCTTCGGATAGGCCGTTGTCAGGGCGAGTTAATCTCAGGACGAATGACGGGTATCCAGCGTCGGCAAGGAGCCGGACCATGGCGCGATCGCCGGGTGATCCTGGCTGCATGGGCGAGTAGCATTTGATGACATAGTCCAGGTCGAGTTCGAACTCCATGGCGTCATGGATTCGGCGGACTATGGCATTGGCGGCAAGACGAAGAACTTCCAACAGGCCGACCCAGATTGTCAAGACAATGAAAGGGAAGGCCATCAGGAACCACGCGTGAAATGCAAAGTCAATCGCGAGATCGACTTCGCGACGTAGGTCAGCGATCGCGGCGGTCCAGGGCTTCCAAAGCCATAGCAGTGAAAGCCAGGACATGGCGGCGACAACAAAGTTTTTGTCCGGGGCAAATGCTACAACAAGGTAGAGGTATGAGAGAACCGATGGCCACAAAGCGGTGACCAGCTTCGTAACCAAGCACACGGTAAAAAGGAAAGCCCAGATGGGCAGGAAGATAAGGGGGTCCGCAAGGGAGGGAACCTTGGGAGGCGGAACGAGGGTGAAGATGGTAGAAAAGTCCATCTTGTCTGTCAGAATTGTGAGGTTTGTTCGTTCGTTTGTGTGCGCGTTGGTGATACTTTGATGTGATGATGGTAACTTGAAGAAGGAAGAGAAGAAGAGGAAAAGAAGAGCTGGGGGCGGGGGGTTTTATTATTTTTTTTTTTTCAGGGCAGCTGTGGGCACATGATTTCACTTTTTTCTGACCAATTGAGCGCGTTGCAGTGAATTATTTGTTGATTTTGCGAGGCGGACTGGTCGCCAGCTGGCGAGTCGATGGGGCAGAAACTCAGCATGGCCTCACTTTTTCCTCACTACAGCTGCCCGTAGGTGAGCCCAAACGCGGTGACTGACGCGAGAACGTCAGACGAAAACCAATTGATGGCCAGGCAACGTCACCGCGTTCGCGCTCTTTCGCGTTGCTGAAAAATCGAGTGGCGGCGAGATGGCATAAACCACCTTCGAGGCTTTGGTGTTTTGGACATTAGATGTTCGTTCAGGTCAACTCACTCACACCCAACACAGCCATGAAAAATAGGGCAATTCAAGAAAATCCAATGACCCACCTGTAATCCCCTAAACTCGCAAGTATATCAGCCTTTCGTCCTATAATTCACAACATGTAATAATTTTGCAGTGTCGTCCAATTGTGTCGTCAAATCTGCGTGTCATGTCGTTGAATCAAGCTCGCACCTGTGTAACCCCCACTCTCCTAATCAGCTCCTGTCGTCAAGATACCAGATCCGGCTATTGGCCCTGCACTAACTGACTTTGTACATCTCAGACAAACAGGGGTCTCAGTGAGGGGCAGCGCTTTCCGCTATGGTAATCTCTCTGTCCAATGCAGCTTCTCCTGACAATGTGAGCCCAAATTAAAATAAAATAAAAATAAATCCCAGACGTCGGCGCTGGCACTGACTGACTGACGGCATCTCGCTGCCCTCTTATACTCGCTGCCGACTTCTCGCGGCTTCAGTCACCTTCAGCCCGGCCGCCATTCACCAGCACCGCCCATCATGGAAGACTCAACCGTTGACGCGGCTGCCCGCCCGCTTCGCATCGCCGCCGTCGTGTCCTTCGTCCCGTCCTTCGCTCTCTGCATCGCCCACGGCGTCTTGTCGCATAATCCCGTTCCGGCTGTTGGCCTGGTGCCTCAAGCCGTGTCTGTCGCCACCTCGATTGCGCTCCTTCGCACCGCAGGCCACAGGCAGGAGGCTGATGTCGAGTCCATCGAATCTGAAGGCCGCAGCGGCATTTCTATCCGCGCCGTCCTCACTCATCCCATCGTTGTTTTCATTCACGACGTCGTACTTGCTGCTGCTCTCATGATCGTTCTCGTCTTCACATGGACCCATCACGGCCGTTCGGCTTCACTAAGTATGCTTGCTGCTTATGCTACGCTGCCTATTCTGACAAGCTTGTATGTCCCCCCACCACTCCAAGATGCTTGAGTTTCTATTCTAGCATAGCCGTATCTGGCTGGTTCTTTGCGTGATGGAATTTAACCTGTGCCGAATAGCTTCTGCCATGTCTTTGCAGCGGCCCACGCCGTCTATCAAGGGTTCGCTATTCACGGCCTCTTACAGTGGGTTGCCTGGCAAATTCTTCCTCCAAATTGTCCAAACTGCGAGCACCACCTGCGGCCTTCCTCACTGCCCGAGATCCCTTGGTTCCAGAGCGTTAAGAGTTTGAACTTGGGTCTAAGATTTCCGTGGCGTCGTAGTGATGCACCCTTGCTCGCCCCCTTGCTGGCAGAAGACGATCCTGAGCGCTACCGCGACGACCCTGAAGACGACGTGACTCCGCTGCAGCCAGAGGCAGTTGAGGTGCGATCAAAGAGGAACCGTAAGAACAACGCCACTCCCGCACCATCCAACGAAGCCTTAGGCCCCGTCCTAACGACAGGCGACGTGTTCGACAACAGTAACTAACCTGGATCAAGGACAACTCTTTTAAACGCCGCAACGCAGCAGGATCTACCATGAAGACTGCGGCCAGTATTCCCGGGGTCACCGTCATGCCATGGCATTTGCGTCTGTGTTTGCATTTTACTTCACGGCTTTCATTTCTTATGAATGGGAATCCTTTGGGGGCGCAATTCGTTTGAGGGAGTTATTATCATTTTTACAGATACCTTAGTTAGATTAGCCACCGTCATTTCCTCTTAGACCATGGTCTTGCTTGCTAGAAATTATATGATATCCGTTCTTTTGGGCCGACTTTATTATACCTCAGTCTCAATCCCAGCCTCCTTGTTTCTGTGATCAAGCATGCTAGTAACACTATCTTCCACCTTGTCCACCTGGTGCTTCACCCATTTCGCGGTTCGAGGCACCTACGCCAGGGGTTAGCTACTCATTTCCACTGAAGCTGGCATATTCTGGTGAATTTGTCTTACCTTCCATTGCATGAGGCCTCGATGCTGTCTGTGTAAGGCTTTATCTCTCCGTTTGTAATCCCGTACTTGGTCTATGGGGCCCTGCTTATGGTCCGCGCTACCATCTGGTATGTATTCATCTTCATCAGAGCTATCGCTGTCGCTTGAGATTTCCTCGTCCACAATTCCTGCAGCTCTTTCCATGTCGTCGTCTCTGAGATTATCTCTTGCAGCATCGATTACTTCAACAACATCTCGTATTTGATCGCTGCTATTGGCCCATTCGGAATGCGCAGCGCCCTAAAAGACCGTGTTAGAGATTTCTTCTTCTATTACAGGGTAGTCTGAAATCAAAGTGTCAACTTACCATGCCCGGCCAGAATGTCGCCTTGAGACTGAGCGTCCCAATTCTTTCTCCGCATTGATCCAGGCAGCACGATGTCGCCCTCTTGAAATCGCCTTTCCAGATGGCTAGATCGAGTATCAAATTTTCCCCATCTGGAATATCCTTCAGCCAGCACACACTAAAAGCAGACACTTTGTCTCCCAGCACTTTCTTATCTTTGAAGGCAATGGATAAGCAGCCGCTGTATCGTTTCTGAACAGCCAGACTGAGAGGCCGATCCTTACTCGTCGCCCACGTCGCCTCTCCGGATCCGCGAGAATACATTTTGCCGCTGCTGATGTCAGTCTTCAGCTTCAGCTTCGCGTATCTCAGATCCTCGGGGCAATCTGAGCTCGTTGCGACAGGTTGCACATTCACTGTGCCATACTGCCACCCGACGAGGTTGCGCGGCGCTTGAAGTTGGACGCTGCGCCATACCATGGACAGTCTGATCTTCCCATAGCCAATGCCTCCGGAGATGGGCCAAAAGCCATTTCTCTGAGAGCGTTCCTTGAACACTTCGCTCAGAGGCAGATGGACAATGCCCAATAATGGGTCGTCCTCGTGCAACCTGGCATCCCTCACGGAGACATAGACTTCGCAGGACCTCCAGTCTCGAATGAAGCGCTCGCAAATTGCGTTGAAAAAGGGCTTTGTGTTTTGCGGCTTGGTTCGCGTTTTGTAGGTTTTCTTATGGTTAACAATTACGGTGCAGTAGGCGCTGGGCAGACCCTCGCCAGTCTCTTCGTCGCTGGCATTGCCATCCTTGTCCTTCAAGCTTTTGTTTAGCTGCGGAACTTCGAGTCCGGTGATGTTGTGAATCTGCAGGCTGAAGATGCCACTTGGATATCCGTCGGGCGGCGGCGCCGATATGATCATCGCATCTTGTTCCGACTTCATTTCCTGCATCTTCTGCTGTTCTAGCTCGCTATCATCGCGATCGGATGACGAATGTTTGAGCATGGCTTCTCGAAGTTTCCGCTCGCAGCTGTTGCTGACCTTTTCTTTAAGCTGCTCCATTGATCTAACTTCTGGGTCGTGAGTCTGTTGCTCGAATTGGCATTTCTGGAGTCTTGCTTTTGAAAAGTACCCAACACTCCACTCGAGTTTCCCCGGCATGTCGTGGCCAGATTTCAGTGCTCTAAATCCATCTGTGCGTTGCCACATGCGCCCATTCGACTCCTCGTTTTGCATCAGCTCTTTGAGGTCAACCTCAATTCTCCCGAGGTCGTCATCCGCCGTAAACCGATCAGAGTCCCACAGCTGAAGGCGGAGCCTTTCGTTGATGTTTAGCTCTTCAGGGGTGACCAGCACAAAACAAGTCTCATCCCAATATGGTTCCATTTCAGACGTTAAAATGCGCGTGCTCCAGAGAACCTTGCCAAATTTTGCCCATCCAACAGACACATATGGATCTGAACTGGAGTCTTTGATCAGTGGTATGCCTGAATCTCCTATCTTGAAATCGTAACCACGCTTGATATTGACCATAAGAACACCTTTGGCGTATGTGTCCTTTTTGAAGTCATCGCCGGCGAGCATATCTTTGAGATCCAGCGTCAGACTCTTTGGAGCGACATATTGCGCCATGGCTGCGTCAACTGCCGACTGCACGAAATTGCTTATAAAGGGCACATCCATAAGATTCAAGGCATGCTTGCTCAGGGGCACACAGCTTAAATCCACTTTTGGTTGGCCAAGCAGTGTCAACGTACAGAGATCGAAAAACGGGGGATCAGGCGTCAGCTGTAGGCGCAGCCTCATGGTGCCGACCGCTCCATGCAGATCAACCCAGACGGGTATCTTCAAGTTTCCGGGCAGATAAAAGGCCAAGTAGAGGTGCATGTTTTTGCTTCGCTCCTTGAATGACTTGCTGGTGGATCGAGTCCTGTATGCAAAAGCAACCTCCAGGTTGATAAAGTCACCTTCCTCAGCTGCCATGCCCCGAGAAACGGACTTATCGCTTTTACTATCAGGCTCTTCCTCTTCGCCCAGCTCCGAATTGCTGCGACTGTCCTTGTCTTTGTGTGAGATAATCTTCCCATCTTCCGTTACGGCTTGTGCAGCAGCTCCAGTGGGCAGCCATCGAACACCGAGGATGCGCAGCGATTCGCTGCCTTGGCCAATATCTTCCACGCTGACCATGCGTACCATTTTGGGCAAAGAAGCTTGCATGACATCTTCAAGGGTGTCTGCCAGACTGGTAAAGAGGTCGGGGTTGATGAGCGGCCAGACTGAGCTCAGCAAGGAATTGAGCCACAAGGTAGTCTCCCTTTCGTATTTCTTGGCCTCGCGTTTCATCTGCCGGCGCTGCGAGCGCCAGACCTCGTCTTGGATTGCGCTATCGACCTTTTTGGCCGTCCAATCCCTCACGCCGAAGATAAAGACAGAGAATATTCCTGCGCTGACGGTAACCAGAGCAAGCCATGGCAATAACCGCTGAGCAACAGCTGTCCATCCTCCATCCCGATGCACATTTGTAAAAATTGCTTCGCGAGTAACAAAGGTAGTAACCAAGATGCCGCATGCACCGGCTAAAGAAATCACAAAGCCACGGCTGCTTGCCGCAACGACTTCCTTGCGTAAGAAGTCGAGGTCAGGTGGCGGGAACTGATTCATCAAGGCATGATGTTTCTCTTGTGAACCGTCTTGTTCCTTGCGTAGTTCGGCCTCGGACTTGTTCTTCTCATCGATACCACTCAAGGTTCTTTTTGACTGTTCAAATGGGACCTCGTTTTCGTCCAGTTCTTTGAGGGCGCCGTCAGTGAAGTCGTGAATCTTCACGGGGAGGTGAGTGACGGGATCCGTGACCTCGCGTTCCGCCCTTTCTTTCTGGGAATCCTTGTTCTTTTTTCGTGGATTGATTGCGGCAGGATCAACTTGCGATGTGTCCTGGATAGCTGCCTCGTTTTCAGACTGAAAATCTTCTGCTTCGTCATCGGAACTCCCAGCTTCTCTTTCTTTGGCCCGAGAAGGACGTTGATCCGGGCTCTCCACGTCGTTCTTTAGTGCATCTTGCTGTCTCGCCTCCCTTTCCTCTCTGTATTTCGATATGGTAGGGATTGGGTGTCGTTCGCTATACGGAGCTTCGTAGCGGCGGGTATTTTCCACATCTTCTTTGCCAGACATTATGAGGCTCTACACATTGCAGCTGGCGGGAGGTTTTCTTTGTGCAAACTACACGCGTATACATGAAATGGAGTTTTAATGATTAATTTTTTGAACTCGAATTTTCTTTATAACTGCCTAACATGCCATTGAGTTACTGCTCAAATCGGCGATTGACTGTGGATGACGGCATGGCGAGCAAAGATGGACATGGCTGGGCATTTATCACCACTACGTCATTCCGCCGCCAAAGACTGACCACTCCCCACATTGTCGCACAGCGCAGACCAGGAACTGCTCAATGCAATTACGTTGGTGCTGCTGCTCAGTGGCCAATGCCGAGACAACTAAAAGAGCCAGCAAACTACGATTGGCTTTCCATTGACGTCGAGTTTACAAGGGAACGTCATTTCATTCATGCGACACCTGGAGGTCAAACTGCCGCCCGCAATGGAGATGTAGATGCTGTCAGGATCTTCCGAGCAGAGTAGCGGCGAATACGAAGCCAGTGCTATTGACCAGAAAGACCCAAAAATAAAATGAAAAAGTATGGACCGCTTGAACTGGACCCGATTCCCACTCAAATATTTTGCACGTTCCATCGGTTACGTCTGGTCTGGCCGCTCTGCTGAGTATCCTTGTCGTCTCAAACGAAGGACCTTTTGAGCCGAAGCCGCCCTGATGATCCTCGAGTCGACAGGCATGGCGCTATGAACTAAGGTAACAGCATTGTGGACCGGCTGTGCATCGAGGGTGACCAAGTCGTGTCCAGCGGCTGGTCTACTAGGCGACGAGCATCTCGGGGTGTGTTTTGCGTTGTGCCGCACGAAGTTTTGACGCTCCCTCCTCGTCCCTCTCTTACGCGCTATAGGTCTAATCTGTACATTGTACTTGGTGTACTTCGTATTCGGTTTGTCATCGTGAGCAGGGCGGCGAGAGTAGCATTGGGCGATCGATATGTCTGGGAAGCAAGTCAGAGTGGCCAAAAGTCGTAAAACAGGATAACGGAACGAATTCAAGCATGCGAAAGGAAGCGTTTTATAGCCAAACTGCTGGATCCCGCCACGTGTGTGTCTTGGGGAGCTTTGCAAAAAAAATCGTACGATTCTTTCATCATCGCGTGAATGTTTCCCGCCAAAATCTCGATACTACGTCTGCCAATGCAAACAACCGCCTCGCCAATGCCGGTTCATTTGCAGGGACCAACGTGAAGGCCTCACGCCCGGGATGGGAGGGGCCGCAGGAGCTGCGCTAAAATCAAGGGACGAGCCCAAACCTCCGTGCGCAAAAGGTGCAGGGCGTCCATCTATCACGAGCGCTAACGTTTTAAGTTGCTACTCGTTTCAGTTGAGAGTAGGTAGCTAATCTTTGTAAACACCGCCTTGCTCACTCTTTCAGGAGGTAAACAGCAGGGAGAGAGACACGACCAGAACTCGGCTAGAAGCCATGGATCGGTTGTGTGTTTGAACAAGATGTATAATCTTAAATGGAAGAGTTAAATCTCCAGGCCTACCTTTCAGGCGAATATGGGGAAAGGAGGGAATGGGTACTATCAGGAGTAGCCTAACCTGGGACACACCAGATTGCCGGTAGCGATGGATGCTTTCCATAGGTACTAAATTGCATCTTGATTCAAAGCTTGATGATGACAATCAAGGCAGAGAGCACGGGCAGACTAACCCATCCGAGCACTTGCTGGTAGGCGTCGCGACCAATCATCATCGACTTAATAAATCGACAACGCAGACAAAGGGAGTCCAAGATTTGAACTCGAGCGTCAGCTAAATCAAGCTTACTCCAGATAACTGGTCTTGGCGACAACGCAATCGACGGACGGAGATGCTCTTCCGTTACAAGCATCGCAAAATGGTTCGATTCGACTGCTCAAGTCATCCGTTCAGCAAGTGATATCACCAGATGTGCTGTTTTAGGTCGCCCAGAAGAGCAAATTCAACGATATCAACAGTCATCAAAGGCGTCCACACCAGACAGGGGTCCGCGTGCCCTAGCAGTCCATCACCGCGCAGCTAGTTCAGGGGACACAAATCTAGCCTCTTGTTGGCCAGCCGTCTGGTGTTTTAAGCGCCCAGCCTCAGGGCCGTTGCCTCATCAGGACTGGCATCGCGCCTTGCTACTCCCTGACTAACTCGGCCAGACCAGTCAGAGCGCATCGCGAGAATGCAAGTGCACGCGAGGCCGGCGGCTTTGGATGTGATGGAATTCAATGTTCCTATTTATGGTGCCAAAAGAGCAGAATCTGAGCAGCACAAAGCAGCGGAGAAGCGGGGGAGCGGGCATTGGGGCCCTGCAGGTGACTTGATCGAATCATCGAATCCCAGGCGCTGGAAACTGAAGAGTGCCCGCCTGTATCACCTACTACTAAACTTCAAAGGTTACTGTACTTGTACCACGTCCTACCTAATCCAAAATCTTCCACTTCCTGCTTCTGCTTCTGCTGCATCTGCAAACCTCCATCTCTGCACCTGCACCTGCGCTTGCATTTGCACAGACACTCCTGTTGAAACATTACAGCTTCGGAGCACCGTCAAAGTGCAGACAAGCTTCTTCAAGCTTGCTTGACCAGACTCTCAAACGCACACGCCCCTCGGCCACTCCCTTCAAGGCCCCTGAGCCAGCGCCCGAAACGCCGCTACAGCTGCCCCTCGGCCCTGCTCTCACACTCGCCGTCGCACAATCCGCTCCACGAGAGTCTCACTTCCTGCGCCGTGATCTTCGCTGGGTTTACGGTTTACAGTCAACCAGGCCCTAAACTGCAATCGCAGCTCTCACAAGTGCTCGTTGCAGAGGGAATACTCCTAGCCTGGCGTCTGCTGCAGCGGCCGATGCTACCGGCCCGCGAGCCCTCACCGTGTCATTTGGCGGATCGCTTCGCAGCTGCAGGGGTATCGAGTTTCATGCGACAAGGAACCTCGACATCCGAAGTCAAAGGAAGACGCCGGAGCCACCATTTCGGATCCATCCCCGACTTCTCCAGCCTGTCCGTGTTTCACGCCGATTAGGTCGACCAGGAGCCCTCTTTATCTCTCGGCGACTCCCATATTCTTGGCTTCTTCTTTTCCCTTCTTCCCTCAGCTGTCGTTAGGCGGGCCAAAAGAGCAGCCATCTTTTTCTTTCCCTTCTACGGACGTCCCCTTGGGCCTTTCCTTGCTATCCACTGCTGGCTCAGGTCACTCTTTACACTCTTTATTCAACCTTCGTTTTCCAGCGTCTCCGATTTTTGACTAGTAATTTTTTGTATTCTGCCTTGGACGACTTATTTGGGGCGGATCCAAAGTCGACTTGGGAATCGGTGTCTTATTGTGGAAAGTCGAAGGGTATCATCGTTGTTTAGAGTCGGGGAACCGCTTGCATTGGGTAATCCCAAGGGCATCCTATCATAATATTTCAGCATTGTCGCGGGTCGACATTTTAATTTCAAAGGGCTTCAACTGTTAAGAGGAGGAAAACTCGAAACCAATCATCCAAGATGGCTGGCCAACTCACATATGGCGAGCTGATCCGCAAGCAGTTCACCATTCAAAAGTTCTTCTATCACATTCTCTTCTGGGGATTTCATTTCGGCATTTTCGCATATGGATGGTGAGCCTCAACACTGAAATGACGTCTGATCATCCTTGAAGCAGCTAACATGATTCCAGGTATAAACAAGCCGCCGACATAAGGCTGGCAGGTCTTAACACGCTCAAGTTCTCTGTGTGGATTTCTCGAGGTGCTGGTCTGGTGCTCAGCGTCGACTGCATGCTCATCCTGCTCCCCGTCTGCCGAACCATTATGCGATGGATCCGACCCAAGATCCGCTTCCTCCCCCTTGATGAGAACCTGTGGATGCATCGCCAGATTGCCTACTCTCTGCTACTCTTCAGCATCTTGCACACGTCAGCCCACTACGTCAACTTTTACAATGTCGAGAAGAGGCAGATCCGTCCCGTTACCGCTCTGCAGATCCACTACGCTCAGCCTGGTGGTATTACCGGTCACGTCATGCTCCTTTGCATGCTGCTCATGTATACCACCGCCCATGCTCGTATCCGTCAGCAATCTTTCGAGACTTTCTGGTACACACACCACCTGTTCATCCCCTTCTTCCTGGCTCTCTACACCCACACTGTCGGCTGCTTCGTTCGTGATACCGCCAATGGATTCTCTCCATTTGAAGGTGAGCAATTTTGGTCGCACTGCATTGGTTATCTTGGATGGCGATGGGAGCTCTTCACTGGTGGCTTCTACCTGATTGAGCGCCTGTATCGCGAGGTTCGTGCCCGTCGTGAGACCAAGATTACTCGTGTTATCCGTCACCCGTATGACGTCGTCGAGATTCAGTTCAACAAGCCTTCTTTCAAGTACAAGGCCGGCCAGTGGTTGTTCCTTCAGGTGCCATCCATTTCAAAGTACCAGTGGCACCCCTTCACCATCACCTCGTGCCCGTTCGATCCCTATGTCTCCGTCCACGTTCGCCAGGTCGGTGACTTCACCAGCCAGCTGGGAGACGCCCTTGGTGCCGGTGCCGCTCAAGCCAAGTTCTACGACGGTGTCGACCCCATGGGTATGTACGAGGTCGCTTTGCAAAACGGCCAGCAGATGCCTGCTCTGCGTATTGACGGCCCCTATGGAGCTCCCGCTGAGGACGTCTTTGAGAACGAAATTGCTGTCCTTATCGGAACTGGTATTGGCGTTACTCCTTGGGCTTCTATTCTGAAGAACATCTGGCATCTCCGAAACTCCCCCAACCCTCCCACTCGTCTTCGTCGTGTTGAGTTCATCTGGGTCTGCAAGGATACCGGCTCTTTTGAATGGTTCCAGACACTGTTGTCCTCTCTCGAGGAACAGTCCAACGAAGCTGCTCGCGTCCCTGGAAGCTCTGGTGTTGAATTCCTCAAGATCCACACCTACCTCACCCAGAGACTTGACATGGACACCGCTCAGAACATCGTGTTGAACAGTGTCGGTGCCGAGATGGATCCCCTCACTGAGCTCAAGTCACGGACTCAGTTTGGCCGACCCAACTTTGCTCGTCTGTTCAGAACTATGCGCGATGGTATTCTCGACAGGACCTATCTCGGCGGTCTCGAGGGTAGCATGAAGACGACGGTCGGTGTTTACTTTTGCGGTCCTTCTGTTGCAGGTATGTACCAATGTTTCCAGCATATTGCCCATTGTGTCTATTCTAAGCTAACATGCCATCTCTCCAGCTCGCGATATCAAGACTGCCTGCAAGGCTGCCACGGCTCGCGAAGTCGAGTTCCGCTTCTGGAAAGAGCACTTTTAATCTACAAAGCCTAAAATTTCCCCAATATCTGTATACCAGACAATACCAATTTCTTTTTTCTTTCCTCCGTTTCATATATTACAAATGATTGACATCAAATATGATGGTATGTGTGGATCTCGTAGGAGTTTTGAGTCTATGGAAGCGCCGTGGCAATTTTCAGTCCAGCAGTAGTTGGAGAGGAGCAGCATCATGGGTGGCTAAAAGCCAGTTGAAGATTTATTGAAATAAAGACGTGTGTTCTCATGACAAGTGTTTTTAAAAGGCCTCAAGGTCGGCTTTATGCCTTTGACATTCTATTTTTATGCCAACAATGATTTGCGTTCATTTGTGCACGACCCCTTTGATCGACACGCTTTGAACAGGCCCCAGTCGGATGAAAGAGGCGTGCATACTTCGCCGTGAATTGAACGCATCGCTGAACGATTGAACGCGTCGACCAGTGAAAGACGCTTGTCTCTGAGAAGCCGCCGACAGACCCTAGATGGCGGCATAAGAAGATGCAGGACGTCTGACCGCTAGTCTGCACGTCGCCGAATATCACAATCCTGCGAATGTATAAGAGCAGAGGTCTTGCATCTACTCGTTTTATCCCCCATTTTTCAATTGTCTTAAAATCCGAATTCAAGCTGCGCTTAATTCGCATTCACAATGCCGACCAGACACAGCAGCAGACTATCCGCAAGGATCCCTCGCCATCTCAAAACCCTCCAGCCAAGCCAGCGCAAACTCCCCTTCTCCGAGCTTCAAGGAGACATACCCGATGAAGGCCATCAAGAAGCGTTCGAACTGCTTTATTCCGAAATCAACAAATTCCTCAAAGATGGAATCTGCAAAAAGGCGGCCAATTCGAAGAAGTCGCTCTGGAAGCTGAAGCATCCCAAAGAATTTCTGAGTTTCGCCCGCATGGTTGCTCGGCCTAGCGCTGATGGGGAGTGGGAGAAGTTGCTCAGGTCTCGGCCGTATCGATGTGCCCTTTTGTCGGGTGTGATGATGATGATGCTGGAGAAGCACGTCTTTTCTGATCTCTTGTTTGGCGCCGGGCCGGAGCATGCGGAACTGCTAAGGATGGAGGATAGCTCTATGATCAACGTTGAAGGTATGAGTCTGCTTGAGGTGTCCATTTAGACGTGACTTTGGCTAACGTAGATGTGCAATCTGCAGGATTCCGACGTACAGCCCTTCGGGCAGACACCAATCGCGTGTATCTTGAAGCAACAGGCGGCGTTCCGCCTTTATTCTGGAAACGCGTAGACAAAATCACCGCCCAAATCGTAACAATGCTATCCCCTCTCTCTGGCGCCCTCGGAGAAGACGCGCCATCGCCAGCATCGTATCAGGCTTTGCACGACATCGTTGCGCTTGCAGGGTGGCTCAACCTCGCGATCCGGCTATCTCCCAAGATTACCGTTTTCGAATGGGTCCAGCCCGGCGAGACATATCGACACAGCCACCTCTGCGTTGGTGAAGAAAAGACAGCTTCGTCGGCAAGTTATGGCAAAACTCGGGATACTCGAAGCCGCACACGCGTCATGATCTCAACCGCGCCGAAAATCTCGAGACACGCGCACGCGGCCAAGGGGTATTTCACCGGCACAGCGACATACGAGGTCATGCAGCCGCATGTAGTCACGTATGTCGGAGGCTACACCGACTGGGACGACAAACTTGAAGTTCCGCTGCAAAATCATGTTAGCAGCAGGTTCCCTCTATCCTCGATGGGACTCCTATCTCTGGTAATGAACGCCGTGCGGCTTGTAGCACTGCTTTCTCTCATCAGCGTTTTGGGGCTGGTAGTGTTTGGCGCCTGGACCAGTCTTCCTGGCGGTGAGCTGATGCTGTTGCCGATCCGACTGTCGTTTCGAAGTTTGAAGTGGTGGTTCAATATGATTCTTCGACATAGCGAGGTGAACACTCAGTTGAAAGTTGTGAATACTGGTTGGTCATGGACGTAGCGTCCTTTATTTCCAAACATGTTTTAAATGGGCGAATAATAAAAGTTGGATAAGGACGAAGAGGATGTTATAGACTGGATATATCATTTGAATAGGTACCCTGTTGAGAGTGAGAGGGTGGGCAATATTGTCAATTAGGAGTTTAGGAGTTCAGAAGTTTGTATACCTGTAAAAATTAGCGACAGGAGTTTGAAACCCCGATTTGGACAATTTTGTCACTACCTTGTATGTATTTAGGTCCAATAGGTATGAAGAGATTGCGTCAGGCTGAACATGTCGGATTAATAGGTATGCATGTGCTCATCGGGCACTCATCGGGCACCGGCTCCAGAAATGCATGTCCTGTCCAGCCTTGCGGCTCTATTTGACTGAAATTACATTTAAGATTGTCCTTCAACACTCAACACAGAATATCTCATAATTCTAGAAGTGGCCTCAGCCTGTCTAAACAAGATGCCGCTCTTCAAGAAGCTAAAAGCTTCCGCGAAAGGTATATTGAAGAGAGACACTTCGCTCCGTACACGGGCTTCAACAAATGTTCTTGCAAAAATTCCACTCGCCACGATGATGGCTGCTAAAATACCTCTTATTCTTACAATGCCGCCTGTTCGACGGCCTCGCAATGGTGTGAAATACCGACTCCTCGTCTGTCAATCATGATCCGCTCCGCTAATTCTTATTAGGCAGCGATAATAACATGGACTTTTTTGATAATGACACGGAACTTTCCGATAGTGACATGGACGTTCACGATAGTATGGACCCTGGAGATAACGACATGGATCTTTACGACAATGACAAGGACTTTTGGGCTCTAGCCTACACGCTTGCTACAGAGCGCGATGGAGAGCTGATGGGGGATTATGAGAGGCATATTGCTTCGTTAAATGACGTTTTTGTTGCCTCCCAGAGCTTTTCAGAGCCACCAAACGTCGAAATTTACGTGAGGATGCTTCTAGAAATTCGGCAAAGCAAAAAAATACGTATTTCGATCATGGAGCATGATATTACGATGCGAGAACAGATTGAGAAGTTGGCAAAGTTCTTACTCTGGTCCGATCCAATTGTTAAATCGGCAGTGAGCGCCCAGCCATATGCTGCTTTAGCTTGGTCTGGAGTTTCATTACTTCTTCCGGTAAATATATACCTTTCCATCGTACATGCCCTCATGATGCCCCCTACTTAGAGTTTTTAGCTTCTGACAAGTGGCACGAAATACAACGATGGCATGTTGAAAGGCTTCAGCTCGATCAACGATATGCAAATCTTTTGGAAGTCTTGCGAAGAGACCTTCTTCAGGCCACCAGACATGAACATGAAGTTTTATCAAGACCTCAAAGGCCCGTTGATCAAGCTATACTCTTCCATCATTGAATACCAGGCTCGAGTTATATGCCATCTTTCGAAACCGCAGGTTTCTCGTGCTTGGCAGAGCATGGCAGGATCCGATGCCTGGGCCGACGCTATAACGACTATCAAGGAATTGCATAATAGATGCCTACGCCTGGTTGACAGAGTGCACAAGGATATCATCCAGGACAAAATGGATAAACAGCTGCAAGAAATCCAACAAATACGATTCCTTCACGAAGAGATTCTTCAAGACTCAAGAGAGAATAGACAAGACAAGAGGGAGAGGAAGCTTCTAAGTGATTTTTCAAGGATATGAGGAGACTACGAGAGATACAAAAACATAAACCCTGAGAGAGTTCCAGGGACTTGCGACTGGTTCTTAGCAGATGAAAGATTCCATAATTGGCGAGATGGCAAGTCCGGAGATCTTCTCTGGGTTTCTGCAGGCCCCGGAAGCGGAAAATCAGTCTTGTCAAAATCCCTAATTGATGAAGGTCATTTAGTTCCAGGCACTGCACCTACGGTTACAGTCTCATCCTCAACCATTACTGTGTCGGGAAGCGTTATCTGCTATTTCTTTTTTAAAGACAAAAAAAAGAATAGCGCTCATGCCCTATGCGCAATACTACATCAACTCTTCCGCCATCAGCCTCGGCTTATCGAACATTCTCTTTCAAGTCACAGGACGTATAGTCATGATCTTGTGCAAAGAACGGATGAACTATGGCGAATCTTTCGGAAATGTGTAGATTCGTCATCAGTCCCAATTGTCTGCCTGCTTGATGCCTCAGACGAATGCGAAGAAGAAGGAAGGATTAGCTTGACCAAGAAGCTATGCGACTTATATCTCAATACCAACTCATCCGCTCCGTCAAAGTTAAAGTTTCTCATTACTAGTCGACCCTATAATACCTTGAAAAGTCATTTGATGGGTTGATGGAATGTCCCGCCTATGTCCACTTCGATGGCGATGCCAAATCCGGGCAGATTGGACAAGAGATAAACCTTTTCATCGATGTAAAGGTGGACTATATAGCACGCAGCTTTTCTACCGATGACCGCAACACGATCTCGGAGCGTCTTAAAAACATGGAGAACCGAACATATCTCTGGCTACACTTGACTTTGGAGATTATTGAAACAAATACAAGTTCTTATGGCAGAAGACTGGATATAGAAGAGCTCCTGTCTGAGCTACCTTCTACAGTATCCGGTGCATATGAGAAGATTCTATCCAGAATTCAGGATGATAGAAAAGCCGAGGCCCTTCTCCAGCTTACTCTGGCTGCTGAGCGCCCGTTGACTCTCACCGAGGCTAACTATGCCCTTACACTCGCATTGGGAGATGGGGTTTCGTCACATAAATTACTACAGAAAAGTATCTGGCCGCAGGATAGATACAAGACAACTCCAGGAAACTTATGCGGCCTCTTCATCAGCACTCATGATTCTAAATTATCATTCATTCATCAAACAGCTAGAGAATTTCTCCTTCATTCTGACCGATCAGACACATGGAAGGGACGGTTGAATATATCAAAGGCACATAGCCTCATGTCTGGAGTCTGTATGAACTACTTGCTGATGGTTCGTACTCCATTCGAGTATCAGGCTGGATTTGACGAAAAATATCCCTTTTTCTCCTATGCTGCCAACAACTGGATTTCGCATTTTTCACAAGACATTAATCCTACAGATGAACATCGGAAGCTTGCGCGCAGGCTTTGTCGTTTATCTCAAACACAAACAAAAAATTGGTTAAGTGGTCTCAATCCATTCTTTCTCTCGGATCATAACTGGGAAGGATGGTCAGACTTCCTGCTTGCGGTTTATTTCAATCTAGCTAAGGTTGTAAGTGACATGATGACCCATGAGCATCCGGATATTGAGAGAGGAGCTTCGAACTCCAAAGTCCCTCTCGCAATGGCCATAGACCAATACAACATCGAAGTGATGGAAGTCCTCTTGAGCCCTAATAGCGAGATATGGGTCAGTATCGGCAACGTTTCCGCAGCAGTAAGAAGCGGGTCGTCGACCATGTTAGGCCTGCTTCTTAACAAACTTGGTGACGATATCATGATCACAGAGGACATCGTCGAAGCCGCAGCGGGGAGTCATAATGCATCAGCTCTCATAACTCTTCTTCTTGAAAAACGCGGCCACGAGTTTAAGATCACAAAACAAAAATTAAGAATTGCGTTGGCCAACGAGTCTTTGAGCGAAGAGGTTAATGCCTTACTTGAGGATCGGCATCGCCGCGACATGAATGTTGTTGAAGGCAGCGTTGCGCTTGCATAGGAAATATATATATATATGCAGATATATAGCTTAGGGAAATGCTAGCCAGTGTCCCAGCGACTTCGCGAAGCAGAAGTGTTGGAACAAGATCCAGAAGGAGACCATTGATTCACTCACATATATAAAGAATAATAGAAGATCACGTTAGTTGACGGGATGTATTGCTCTAGGGATAATATTATCTAAGTTAAGTAACTAGAATCTTCAAGCTCGCCTCGTCGTCCTGGTTTTCGGATCCTGAGTTCACCTTTGATGTGCAAAACTGAGAGTCTTTCGTGAATCACGCAACCATTCTCTTCTGAAAACGCGAGGGCTATTGAGGCTGTCGTAGCCAAGCTGCCGCTAACAACTTGATTATTTCCGGAGTCAAAATATGACAATCATCGTACACCACCATAAGAGCATGGCCTATTGCTTAGCTTAGATTTGCTTTTCCTTTAAGATGGCAGAATCGCTTTCCCTCCTCTAAACAATATGAAGTAGGCTTAAATCTACCCATTTGACTGGTTTAGGTGAGGTGTGCAGGTGCTAAGATTGGAGTGAGTATGAATTTTATATTAGTAGATGTTAATACAGTTATAACGGCACTTTTGTTGTATGTGACGCCCTATACGAGTATATTCTCAAGCATTTGCCTGCCACGCCCTATACGAGCCATGTTCTAATTGCTACGCCCTCTACAAGTATAAGCAGAAACTACTGGGAAGTGGATATTCGTAGGATGACTGAAGTGCACAAGCGAGAGGCTAGCAATAATCACTAGATGCTCAACTATATTTCTGATGAGGCTGCACAGTATAGATACATCTCTCTTATTGCAAACACAAGTTTGTCACAAGGATATTTACTTCTACCGCATTAATTCCACGTCATATATGGGACAAATTACAACTATAACTACATGGACTTGGCCTTGTTCGGCATGCATTGTCTCAAGGAAATCAACACTTTTAGAACATCTCTATTAGGCTGGGGAGCAGCTGGTTACCTTACATATATGTATTCTGATTTGTCTCTAATCTAAGAAAAGAAGCAAGCATCAGTGATAATCATCGACACGATACTAAAAGACACGATCCAGCGGCCATGGTCTCCGAGGATACTACTCAAGCAGACTGCCTCTCCAAAATCGATGCGATACTTCAAGAAAGCGTCGCAGCTGGAGTGACTGGTCTCCCCGCCACGATAACCTCATCCCGTGGCCGCTGGACCTTTGTCGCCGGTGTTTCGGATCTTGAGAGCCAGCAGCCCATCACAGCCACTCACTTGTTTGGCGTTGGTAGCATCACCAAAGTATTCACGGCCGTGGTCATTTTCCAACTTATAGAAGAAGGAAAGCTGCAATTGTCAGACACTTGTCAGCCAGCTTCTTGACCCCGAAATATACCGTGATATTGATAATGCGGCCGAAGCCAACGTTGACTTGCTCTTAAGTCATGAAACGGGCATTGACAACTGGGAAGATGACCCAATTTGGATCAAGGCAGGACGTGGCAGCAAGTTGAATCCAGCTCATAGATGAACCAAAGTCGAGCCTCTTGATTACATTCGCCGCCCAAGATTGACCGCCCCTGAGCGTGGTAACTATTACTATGCCAATACAAACTACGAGCTTCTCGGTTTTATGGTTGAAAAGATTACGCAGAACACGGCAGAGGCCGAAATCCGCCGACGAACCCTCGAGCCACTCGGTATGGACCACACTTTTCTAGAGGGGTTTGAAGAGCAGAACCAGGGCACGATGACAAAGCGCCATCACTTTGCCACAGAGGAATACCGTGAGGCAGCGGGAATCAATGCAGCTTTTCCCAAGCTTCAGGACGGCAAGCTCATTGACTGTACGGCATCTAACCTTTCCTTCGGGTGGACAGCCGGTGGCATGGTTTCCACGCCCTCTGATCGTGTCAAATTCGCCACTGCCGTTCGAGATGGGGGTTGCTCAGTGCGGAATCGCTTGCTATTATGAAGATGTGGCGACCAACTTCGAGCGCGGCGTCCGAAATGGGCCATGGACTCTTCAGGATGCGAGACTCTGAGAAACACGGATGGCTGGGTCACTTTGGTGGCGTGCTGGGCTTCACAGCGGCTTTGTGGTGGAAAAAAGAGGGAGACTGCGTGATATCAGTGCTGTCTAATGTGGGGGTTATACACTCGGGCGACGTACCATCGAGCGGTGCCCATGTAGTCACCAAGAGCAATATTCGAGAGCTTGCCGCTCAGTTAGCTGGGCTGTGAAGGTATTTCTTGAATAGGATTTGATGTTTTTCTGCACCTTGGCTGATGACAACTGGAATAGTAAAGTTGCCTTGAATAAATGAAGATTTGAGAGTACCTGTACCTATACTAGTACGCCTGATTCAAAGATATTATTTATGTTTGGGAATTTTTTTTTGAAATAAACTCTTATTCTATACTCAGCTCATATGATCATCGACTCAATCTTTCTGAACTACGGCGCTTTGAACCTGGCTCACGGGTAGCATAGCAGCCAAGTGTGTGTTAAAGAACCGTTGTTCAAAAACAAAGAATTGATCTACGTAAAAGTACTCGATGATGGCACTTCAACAAGAAAACCGGTTTCAACGTTCCAGAATCTATGCCGTAATCAAGCTCTCCGATTTGAACACTGTCCTGTTTCCAAGTGTTGGGCTCTATTGAACATCATTACTGAGTTTTTTCTACTGTAAGATAAAGGTTATAGCATAGCATTTGCATCTTCCAATCAACAATTGGAGTCATCTGATGACTAATCCAGGGCTTCCGTAGCTCAGTTGGTTAGAGCTTCGTACTAATATTTCCGCCTCACAGCGAAATCTTGGTAATGCGAAGGTCGCAGGTTCAAGCCCTGCCGGGAGCAAATCTCCAGTGCCCTGAGAGCAGTTCTTTTTTTTGCCCTTTACTCCTCTTTTTGCTTGCGGTTCCAATGATAAAGGGAACAAAACTCAAGAAAAGTCCCAATCAAGCACAGAGCACACACTCTCTGTTGACCAGGGGAAACCCCTTGTCGTTATTTAGGTGGCTGGCAATTGTTTGTTTGCTCCCCAATCCACAGGTGGCTGGTGGCTGGTGGCTGGCGCCCGCGGTTTGACTAGGGCCTATCAAATTGGGCATTAGCAGTAAGACGAACACAAGATGGCGCCAAATGGCCCATGATCGTTGTGGGGACGCATGTTGCTGCTCGGCCCAGCCCGCAGATGCTAACTGAATAAATGACAGCATTGGAAATTTGGCTCGGCTTTTGAGAGGATGGAAAATGGAAAAAGGGAACGAGCTTGGCTGATGGGAGTTGGCAGCTCTGGACCACCTGGCGGCTAAGCTTTGGCGGTATGCCGTCAGTTACGTATTGTCATGTCTCGCCACCAACCACTTGATACTCCATCCACATCTCCAGCTTCAGCTCACAAAAAAGCATATCGAGACTGCTATGGAGTCCTTGCAGCTGTGATCCGTCAAAAGCTATTCACATTCAGCTCCGCCCCGTTTCTCCCTGGTCCTCAGCCGCAGCAAATGCGTGGCCTCTCTCCCGGTGCCTTGCATCGTACCGCTGCTCAAGCATCACCTCCAGCCACCCATATTCTCGCGAGCTCCCTGGCCGCCTCCACTAGCTCCTCCACCTCGTCCTGCAGCTCCCGACCGCCTCTTCGTTCGATCGCAGGCTCTGCGTTCATTCGTCCCACCGCTCGATCAATTGGGCTCCAATCGCAGGGCCCTGGGCAGGCTGGCCGACTCGTTCAGACATCATCTAGCACCCAAGCCACTCCAGACCCCGGCTCGCGGACGGACCTTGGAGCAGTAGCTTGTGCCAGCAAACCGACGGAAATCTTTTCCTCCCCTTGCGCTGACATCCATCACGAACAACAAAAGGAGCGACGACAGCATCTGCCCGCATCTCTAGTCTGCGCATTTCTGCATTGCGTACTCCTCCCGGTAGCGTACGAGTACCGTGGTGACAGCCTGGACAGCTGCATGAGCCCTAGCAGCTAATCGAGGCAATCTCCCTTACGCCTGCCTGTTGCTTCTCGGGTAAATCGAGTATTGAATCATCTTTTTGGACTCTCCATCACGGCACTAAAAACATTCTCGTGGCGTCTTTGGGCTCAGCGTGCGGGTAACCGTCATCTCCCTGTGTCCCGTGTTAGGCGCGAGCCTATGCTTGGTGTTTTCGCTACATCCTAATATCCAAGAACCTCGACCATGTCTGCGCCATATTGGGGTGCATTGCCCCAGCCCAAGGGCGTCCAAAGCCGACGAGTCTCGGCAGACTACACTAATGAATTCTCGCAAAACGACCAGCGACGCTCGCTAGACGTCCAGCCGCAACGCAAGGCGAACCGTGCCTCAATCCAGACAACTTACACCGAGGCTCCCACCGACACAACTTTCAGTCCCAACTCCCCGACGTCGGCAGCTGAGTACCAAGGTCTGGCTCCCAGACCGGCATCATATCGTGGATTCGGGTTTCCTCAAGAGCAAACGTACGAAGGATACGACAGGCAAGATCGACGGTCAAATCGCATCCCCGACGAGTTCGGTGCCGCCTCTCCAGCTCCCTCTGCCACGGATACTATAATTCGAGGGCCACCTACAAACTACCGCGATCCTTACGCAAACGAATCTCAGCGAGACGTACCACTGCTGTTTGGCGATAATGTGCCTACCCGCACAGATAGTACTGCGTCTATTCAGCTCCAAAGAAGCGCAACAACGGGGCAGGGCGAACGGCGCAAAAAGTTAACAGACAATCGATCACCCCTCCAGAGGCTTGAGCTGACGCTCGACAGCATGACCAAAGAGGAGAAGAGGGCAAGAGTGGAAGTTGCAGAACAGCGAGCCAGAGCGAGGGCTGCGAAGAAGGCTGCCGCTGAGTCTGGGGAAAGCCGTCCTCAAACCCTCGACTATCAGTCCTCGCCCTCGGCTCCCAGCCGACGCCAACAACAACCCCCGGCGGCGATTGAGCCAATCAGCCCAGTTCCTCAGAGAACAACGCCCCAGCGAGATGCTGTCCCTCCCAAAGATTCGGGCATGCAACCGATATCACCCCCACGACGAGTGGCCGAAGACCAATACTACCGTCAGAACCAGGATCAGGCCCCCCGTCAGCCTAGACAACTACCGCAGCCACCGGTGCGTGAGGAGCGCCAACCGAGGCAATTACCTCAACCGCCTGTACGTGAGGATCCTCAACCAAGACAATTGCCTCAACCACCCATACGCGATGAGCAGCGCAGATATTATCCACAGGAAGCTCCCCGGCCCGATGATCAACGCCGATACGTTAGCCAAGAGTCTCCTCAGCGGCCTCGGGCCAGCATGGACCAGAGACAATTTGTTCCAGAGGCCGATGCTCCTAAGCGCAATCTCAGCTTCCGCGAACGCGATGTTTGGCGTGAAGCGAAGCCCCTTGACGCAGATGTGAACCAGCCCACAAAGGAATCCAGCGGCTTTTCCTTGACGCGCAGTGGAAGCAACAAGTTAAGAAAGGATCCCCCAGCAGATGTCTGGCACCGGATACGCGTCGAAGCAGAGCGACGATTGCCACCGGGGGCACAGCCTGACCAGGCTCAATACAAAGACTCGACCCAGTCTCCCAAGGCCGCAGCAGGGACAGCACCGCTACCACAAGAACGTAACAGAGAGCCGGCCCCGTTACCTCTTGCGGCAAACAATGGAACGAATGCCCGGCCAGAAACAAAGAGGCCTTCCCAGTCTGCTACCGAGGCCGAGATCCAGGCTATGCAACGGCGGGCTACTGAGCCCATCTATGCCCGGGAAGAGAAGGGGCTTAACGCCGATTATGCCCCCGCGGCTGCCATTGGCAGGATCATTTACGAGGCGAGTCAAAAAGCCCGAGGACGCTTTCCACAATCGAGCCCAGCAGCAAAGAGCTTGGAAGATCAGACGGGCCACGATCTAATAGAGGACGCACAGGAGCCCCAGGAACCCCAGGAGCCACAGATTCCGCATATGCCACAGGATTCGAGGGCAATGCGAATGCCACAGGAACCACAAATGCCATACATGCCACAGGAACAGAGGGCAGTGCGAATGCCACAGGAACCACAAGTGCCATACGTGCCACAAGAGCAGAGGGCCATGCGAATGCCACAGGAACCACAAGTGCCATACGTGCCACAGGAACAGAGGGCCATGCGAATGCCACAAGAGCCGCAAATGCCACAAACGCAAATGCCACACATGCCACAGGAACAGAGGGCAACGAGAATGCCACAAGAGCCGCAAATATCACAGCCACAAATGCTACAGCCGCAAATGCCACGCATGCCACAGGAACAGAGGGCAATCAGAATGCCACAAGAGCCCCAAATGCTACAGCCACCAATGCCAATGCCACACATGTCACAGGAGTCACAAGAGCTAGAGGAGCATCACGAATCAAGATTGGTATTCAAGAACCCAGCAGAGATGCACCCTGGCGATGGCCTCTACAGTTCTCCTCAGTGGTTAGATGAATGGAAGAAGGGTACCGTCGGTACTCTATCCGGCAATCTTCTCGACCTCAATGGCGGTATTTCTGCTGGATCAGTAGAGAAGATCGGCGCTTGGGGGGACAGGGAGCAAGGAGGCCATCACAGAAGAAACGCCAGCATGACGACGAGGCCGCGCAAGGCCGAAGCGTTTGATGGTGAATATGACAATACGAATGGCGCACCCACTCGATTCAAACCAGCCTTGTATCTCAAATGCGGCCCGCTCCTGAGATACTGCGGCATGCGCCACGAACAAGCTCTACCAAGGCCTCGGGGTGCAAATGCTGCTCAAGATCGTGAGATTTGGAGGGGAAGCGTCATGATTGTCACCAATGATGCAGAATCATCCTATGAAATTGCACCGACGCTTCGGCTCTTTGTACAGGATGTTGAATTGTTACCTCCACCTCCACACCAGGTCGACGGCGAACTCTCACCTGAGTATGTGGATCCCATCGCTGGGCATCCCAAACTTGGTCGCCGTGGTGAGACACTATATGTTCGGCCTGTGGACCACCTTGAAGAGGGTAGAGATTTGTCACATGTCGAGTCTGAGGATGGCTTGTTTGAGAGTACAAGGAGTCCGCCAGATGAGCCTTTGCCGCAAGGGCTCAACGACTATCCTGGATCTTTCGCTAGCCGCCGAGGACGGGTAGATATCGACGGGGAGAAGATGCAAAAGTACAAGGACGTGAGGGGCTTCCGTCTTCATGCCGAACGAGGCTGTACGTTCTGGCGGTTCAACATTGAAGTTGAGCTTCGGGAACTGCAGCAGCGAATCGCATACCGCATTAACCGTGGCCCAGCCATGGCTTTCTGGGTTCCCGCACGTGGGCAAACAATGAACATGATGTTTTATACTTGCAACGGTTTCAGTCTTACCGTCAATTCTAATGAGATGAGCGGACCTGACCCCATGTGGCGCGATGTGTTGAACGCGCATCAGACACAGCCATTCCATGCCATGATTGGCGGAGGGGACCAGATTTACAACGACTGCGTCGCCTACGACAGTCCCCTCTTTGACGAATGGCTGCAGATTAACGTTGCAGAGAAGAAACTGAACGCAGCCTTCACGCCTGAGTTGCAGGCCGAGCTGGAGTCTTTCTACTTGGAGCGATATTGCACCTGGTTTTCACAAGGCCTGTTCGGATTGGCTACCTCGCAAATCCCCATGGTCAACATGTATGATGACCATGACATTTTCGACGGATACGGCTCCTACTCTCACCCGGACATGAGCTCACCTGTATTCTCTGGGCTGGGGCGTGTGGGGTTCAAATACTACATGCTCTTCCAACATCAAAGCATTGTGACCGAGACGGAAGCTTCTGAACCAAGCTGGATCTTGGGTGAGCAGCCGGGCCCCTACATCCAAGAGGTTAGCCACAGTCTGTATATGTCGATGGGTGGAAAGGTTGCCTTACTTGCTGTCGACGCTCGCACCGAAAGAACCGAAGACACGGTCTTGGATGAGAAGACGTGGGAGAAAATTACAAGCAGGATGTACGCAGAGATCAGACGGGGACAAGTGGAGCACCTACTTGTGCTCTTGGGTGTCCCTATTGCCTATCCCCGTCTGGTATGGCTGGAGAATATGTAAGTGGCCGATTGTTCCTTGGATAAAATCCTTCCCCTTTTCTGTTCTTTCCCTTACTAACATTTCTAGATTGACCTCGAAATTGATGACTCCGGTCAAAGCGCTTGGCAGGACAGGAGTGCTTGGTAAACATATGAACAATATTGACGGCGGCTATGAGATTCTGGATGATCTCAATGACCACTGGACAGCCAAGAATCATAAAAAGGAACGCACAATCATCATCGAGGATTTGCAAGATTTGGCTATCGACCGATCTGTTCGAATCACCATCTTGAGTGGCGATGTTCACCTTGGTGCCATTGGCCAGTTTTATTCCAACCCCAAGCTGGGCCTACCGAAGCACAAGGACCCTAGGTACATGCCCAATATTGTGTCTTCTGCTATCGTCAATCGCCCGCCCCCGGACATTGTTGCCGACATGCTCAACAAGCGCAACAAGGTCCATCACTTTGACAAGCAGACAGATGAATGCATGATTCCGATTTTCCAAAATGGCGTCGATGGCAAGCCGAGGAACAACAAGAATCTCCTGCCTCATCGCAACTGGTGCTCTATTCGCATGTGGACCCCAGGCAGCACGCCGCCACCCACGCCACCCATGTCTGACCGAGGAAGAAGTCGAAGCCCAGGAGGAGGTGGAAGTTTGCTCCGAAGACTGTCCTCTAGGCGACGAAAGTCTACTTCGCAACAACCCTTTGATGTTTCACGAGAATCTGTGCGTGGACCTCGGCCTCCTATTTCCGGAGGAGGTGGCCTCTTCAAGAACTTTTCTCGACGAAACTCGGTGGATCAACAACGTCCCGGAGGTGGAGTGACTCGAACAATGTCGCTTGGTCGCGGAGAGGCGGCGCAGCAAAGGGCTGACATGACATACCACGGACACTATGGTAGCCAGGGTCAATTCGAGGAAAACAATATGAGTGGTCAATGGAGCGGCGAGTTTGATGGCGGATACATAGACCACCGAGCCCAGGGCCAACAACCACGCCCTTCGGGCCTCCGTGGAGGTGGTGGTAGTGATTACGATGAGTTCTCGGCGGGCGATGAGGCCCAATTCATGGCGCAAACGCCTCGACGAGCGCAGACCGTCAACTACCACGCCGGCCCTGCTGGCGGTTACGAAGTGGATGACCCATCGGTGCCTCGCCCTTTCCATCGAACACCTACCGGGCTGTCAACAAAAGAGATGAAACAAGCCGACAAGCACGAGGTTAACCTGGAGGGAGGCCTGGACATCTCTCTGAACATGGAGGTTAGCCCTAAAGACCCCACAGGCATTACCGTCCCATACCGAATTTTGGTGCCCAAACTGTTTTATGAATATTCGTCCAAGGACGACCTGTTCCAAGCGGCGGAGCCAACTGGCATCAAGAGGTTCCTTAGTTTTAAAAAGAAACCCAAGGCTCCTTCCGCAGAGCTTGAAGGAGAGCCAACGGAAGAGATGGGTAACGATGACAGTGAAATGTATGACGATAGATACTAGAGATGGTATATATCGGTACTTTGGAGGCGTGATACAAAGTCTTCTTCTTCTTCTTCTTCTTCTTCTTCTTCTTCTTCTTCTTCTTCTTCTTCTTCTTCTTCTTCGTGTTTATGAGTTTGGGGGATGGGTATTTAAAAAGTCTTGTAATGGCATTTTGGCGTATTTATGAGTAGCCTCTGGAATCTTTCGATCGAGCATATGGATGGCTCTAGATACCTTTTTTCCCCTTGGATATTTGGATATTTGGACATGATAGTACAGGACTCCATATGAGGAGGATGGGTAGAAAAAGAGAGATTGTATCTGTTCACTATACATACATGCATGTCTTTTTGGGTGCTTGACATGAATTTGCACCTTAAGGACAATTGTTCACATGCCACCTTTGATGAAATTATAATTGAACCCTTAGACCATGTTAGGCACGCCTTAAAGTTTGAGAACAAGTAAAGAGAAGAAAAAAAGGGGAAGCAATGATGGAAAATGCAAAAAATGAATGCCCACTATCAGAGTCGAACTGATCACCTTGTCATGTCAAGTATTTACTAGTGACACGCTATACCGCTTAGCCAAGCGGGCAATTTGAGCTATGATAGGCTACGTCTTGTTAGTGTTTATATATCTCCTTAGTATTTAGTTGGGACAGCCCTTGTTGGATTCTCGTTTACTTGGGCTGCAAGAGAGTCAAGTATTGATTTTATCCAATTTGAGCCACCTGCCTAGTACGGGGTAACAAATCGAAGTCCGGTGCTACCCAACCACCCCGGCGGATCAAAGAATTGAGGGGAAAGAGGAAGCATCATGACGGCACGTGGGAATCATGCTGTATGAAGTACCAATTTGCTTACGAATATGCTTTAATAGCAGGTTGTTTTGTCATTGAAGTATGTGCAGTGCATGTAAGTGCACGTTCACATGTTGGCCATGGATGTGCTCAATATGCCTAGGTACATCCAATGCTGCCCCCAGAAGCCTCAACTCCTATAACTTCAGGGTTCAGCGCGGAGGATTAGGGGAGGGAGAGGCTGCTAGCGGCCCCGCCCCAGGCCCAGAACTCGCCTGTGTCTCGGAGCATATTTTCCCCCCCATATCACTGTACGAGCACTGTAGATGAGCCTGTACCCAACCAGACATCAAATTGATCGTCTTCCCATTTGATTTGATGCAACTCAACCGCCGCCTCCCATCGCATCGCCATTGACGCATCTCGGATGGCTTGCCTGTGCTTATCATGCGGTCCCTGCATTGATTGATTGAGCGAAGCGCTTCTCGTCCTTGTCCTGTCCTGTCCGTTCCTTTCAAAGACCAGCCCCAGCACGGGGTTCGAGGCACTGCTGCACAGACCCCGGACTTTTGCAACACCGACTGTGCTGTCATCATCTGCCACCATCCATCCATCCATACATACATACATACATACAATATCCAGTTGGATATCTACGATTACATCCCACCAGCCCAACCCCCGTCCCGTCAACTGGCAGACAGACTGGCTGGCTACGCGTCGACGAGCTGCAATTGGGGCTCAAAATGCCCCCCTCCAACCTCTCCGTGGCAGAGGAGATCTACAGCGGCATCGCCACCTTGCTGCAGCTGCTGTGGAAATGGATCAAAGGGCCGGGCATGCACAGGGCCGCTATCGTCGCCGCCGCGGTGATGCGCCAGGTGCGGCGGAACATGACGGCCAAGAGGCTGCTGAGCTTCCCCCACCTGCTGGCCTTTTTCTGGATGCTTCTCTTGTTATGGGGAGAGCGCTGGATCTACACTAACCATGTCAACGTCTGCAACTGGAAGAGCTGGGAGAAGTGGGTGAGTTTTGTGCCTTTGATATCGATGGCCCCCCTTCCTTGAATATGCCTATGGAATATATATGTATAATAGTGAAAAGAGACAATGGCTAACTCACAAAAACTCAATCAGCCCAAAGGCGCAACTCCCCATCACCTCGTCCTCGTCGCTGATCCGCAAATCCTCGATCCTCACACCAACCCCGACTGGCCATCAGCGGTGCTGGCCACCGTCGTCACCATCACCGACAGATATCTCAAGCAGAGCTACAATGCGCTGCTGCACACGCTGCACCCGGACAGCCTGTTCTTCCTGGGCGACATGCTAGAGGGCGGCCGCGAGTGGAAGACGAGGCAGGGCCTCTTTGTCGATCCCAAATGGGGAGTGCGTGGGCGCACGGCCAAGGAGCAGAGATGGGTCAAGACGTGGCATCGAAAGTACGGCGACGACTTTTGGCTCAAGGAGTACCAACGCTTTGGGGAGATTTTCTTCGACAACTGGAATATCGCGGGCAGTTCGCCGGGACCCTGGCAAAGAGGCAGGAAGCTAGTGGCGAGCTTGCCCGGAAACCATGACCTCGGCTTCGGCGCCATGGTCCAGGTGCCGGTAAGAGACCGTTACCAGGCGTATTTTGGAGACGGAAACCGGGTCGACGTTGTGGGAAACCACACCATTGTCTCGGTCGACGCCGTCTCCCTGAGCGCGGGAACGTCTACTCAGAGGGGTAGCCATGATCTGTCGTCCATCTACGGCCCCGTCCACGAGTTCCTGGACGGTGTTCAGTCTACAAAGCGGAAGATGGCGCAGAACGAACTGAAGTTCTGGTACGGCGTTGAGCGGGAGATCAAGTTCAAGCACCACGTCGAGGAGCTAGACAAGGCAGACTTGACCCGGTGGTCAAGAGATCCTGGGCCGGGCGCTGCTGACTTCCCCACGCTTCTCCTTACTCATGTTCCTCTCTATCGTGAGCCTGGTACGCCCTGTGGCCCGCAACGTGAGCACTGGCCACAGAAGAAAGGATCCGACGAGAAAGATCCTGCCAATGCTATATCAGTGGTAGCCGGATACCAATACCAGAACGTGCTTTCGGAAGAGGATTCCGTCAAGCTCGTCAAGAGCATCGGCAACGTCGTTCATGCCTTCTCGGGCGACGACCACGACTACTGCGAACTCGTGCACTCTGACGCCAAAGAGAATGTGCGGGAGATTACCGTCAAGACGATGAGCATGTCGCAGGGAGTGCCGACCCCAGGCTTTCTCATGGTCAGTCTCTACAACCCAATCGACAAGGACGGCAAGCCCCTCCCCGGCTCGCCCGAGAAGACGGTGCAAACCCATCTTTGCCTATTACCAAACCAACTCGTTAAATACATGAATTACGTCGCATTTTGCGTCTTCTCCCTCATCCTCCTCGCCGTCAGGGCCTTCTTCGTTCCCGTCCTGCGCCTCACCCCGTTTGCCCTTCCGCCCGAACGAAGGGGCGCCAGCCTCCCCATTTACAAGGACAAGGTTGAGCCGCCGATCACGCCCTCGTCTAGCTCGAGCAACGGCGCCGGCAGCACGCGCTGGGCTGGCAAAAAGGGCAAACACAGACCTCGACGGAGCCTGGCCGACGGCAAGTGGCCGCGGATCACGATCAACGAAGACTACTACGACACCAGCACGTCGTGGAAAACAACGACCGGCAGGGGGGATCGGTTCTCGGTCAAGGTCATGGTCACGGAGATGTGGACGACGACGTGGAGAGTAACTTGGATCGCGGTACTGATTTGGATCTACCTGATACGGAACGGCTAAAGTTGCCCAATTTTTGACTTGGCGAAAGATGAGATAGAATGAACGAAGTCTTGTATTTTATTCTTTTTTTTTCTGCATATGGACGGGGGCTGTAGATGCTGCATTGCATTGCATTACTTTTTACCAGGTACTTAATTATCGATGTTGGGGAAAATTTGTTTATGTGTGTTTTTTGGCAAACCGGACGGGAAGGAGATGCATCATTCGGGACAAATGGCTAGAACAGGTTTATACCAAGCATTCAATACCGGAGTGTACCATCGTTTGTGTCAGTTTTTTTCTATATACTTTACAGGACTTCAAAAACAATAGGCAATAATCATAATCATAATAGGATAAAACCACCTGCAAATCTTATACCTCCACGTCCCATATGCTACCTCTCTCTCAAACACTTCCTCCTCCTCACCTCGCCCTCCTCCCCATCCCAATCCTCTCATTCCTCTCCTCCCTTGTCCTCCTCGCCCTCCCCTCCGCGTCCTCCTGCACGCCCTCCATCGCCTGCCCGAGCCCGAGATCCCCCATCGCCGCCGTCGTCTGCTGCGTCGCCGCCTCCGCGCCCCCAGCCTTGCTCGTGGCCCGCGCCTGTACCTCTGCCGCGTGAGCCTGCTGCGCCGCCAGCAGCGCCTCGTTCGCGCGCCGGTCCTCGTACGCGGCGATGTCCTCGGCCGTGATTTGGAGCGTTGTCGGCGGGCGGCGGAGCATTGTTTTTTTTTTTTCGTTTCTTTTCTCTTATGCTACCTTTTTCAAAGGGAAGAAAAGCGGACAAGTATTCCCTTTGAACAGTTGGTAAAGAAGCCCCGTGACTGAGTCTTTTTCTTGATGAAGCTGCTTATTGTCGACTCTGTTTGTACCCTTTTGTATGTGCCTTTCCTAGAGAACGCGCCCTGTTTGTCGTACTGAGGCTTTCTTGGTGTATCAGAAATAACAACGACTGCAAAGAGTAATACCGTTGAGTGCTGTAATAGAAGGAGCTCAGATAGGAAATGTGCGAAATTCTCCTGACGATCTGTGCAGATGTTGAAAGGTGAAGTTTGTTCACTGGCGATTGAGGGTGTAAAAGGTGAGATGGGATCAAGTGAGGTTAGAGACAAGCGCCGCCAGCTAATGCGCCACGGCAATCACAGCCATGGTGGGGGGACGACTGGGGCAGCTACGGTAGGTAGTATAGGAGGTACTTCTTTGATGATTTGTTAGATCACGTAGACGCAATTCACAGCTTTAATAATGATACAACATCTGGTTTGGTTCAATTACTATTATTACAACCCAGGCTCAACACATCTTACACAATAGCAGCATAAAATATTACACGCCGGCTTGGACAAATAAATCGCTGTTCGCGTTGTGGTATCATTCAACAACTGGTATCTGCCTCCATAAAGACCGACTCAGCTCTTAACTTCCAAGCTCATGCCATGGTATATAATTGACAAAGGAAATGAAATGCGGCGTCTGGCACATGATTCAACCAAGATCCCAAGCCATCACATCATGCAAAAATGTAGATCAAAAACAATATCCCCCGGTATATCATGCAACACTTCAATACGTGTCATCAACCTTGAATCCCAGGAATGCTTCGAGGCCATGGGACGACATGGCCTGCTTGGAGCCCCCAGCTCCCTCGCCCTCCGTCTCGCCCTCGGCTGCCGCTGGCCAAGGACCGTCCATGCTGTCCGTTGTATAGATGCTAGCGCTATAGGTGCTCTCGCAACCGTTGCGAAGCTGCTTAATGGTGTCAAAGATGTGGTGTTGCTCTTGAGCGCTCACAGGTGTCTTGAGCTCCGCATCAGCATCCGTCTCCACTGTAGAAGGTGTTGATGCAGCCGATGTCATGCTGCCCGCCGAGTCTCGCTGTGCTGATCGCTCCGACTTCTTCTCCGAGGCGATGAGCTCGCCGGGAGTTTCGAAGCCAAAGCCTTCAAACCAAGTGGTTACCTCTTCGGCCATATGACTCTCCTCTTCATCTGCCTGTACAGGCTCTTCCGGGAACAGCCCGTCCAAGTCTTCGGCGGCACCACCCAGAATTGCCGTCTGGAATGCCGTCCAATCAACATCACGATCGCCTTCCACTGCCTCTACCGTTGCCACCGAGTTGCGACTGCCAGCGTCACTGAGGACAATGGGCCCGTGTCGGAAGGACGGGCTGGTCCCGGTGAAAGGGGTGCTGTTGTATTGAGTAGTCCCGTCTTTTACTTCTGAGGCGTGGTTCCAGCTGTGGCTTCGACGGTGGCCAGATGCTTTTGAGCTCCTATTGCTATCCGAGGCAGATCGGAAGCCCTCTGGTATAGGAGGCAATAGTGGCATTGTCGGAGCTCTGGCCACAAATCTCGCCGGATTCTTGGGGGGCACCATGGGTATCGAGCTGGTTGATGAAGCGTCGTCGTCTTCAACAATGGCTTCTTCTGTCTCCGGAAGTAATAGCTGTGGCAATGGCAGTTTTCCAGGCAGAATCCTGTCCCTATCAACCTTTGAAGGAGACTTTGGTGAGACGTCGCCGTGGATGATTTCCGGAGAGATAATTGCCGAATGAGGTGGTGGGACAGTGATTTCAAATGGCAGAGCCCTCATTTTAATGTCAGCCCTGCTCATTGGAACAGGCGACGCCCCTCTGTCTGGCCACTGGAAAGAGTCACGGAACACTGGGCTTTGTTCCTGCTCTGTAAGTGGGCCTCCAAAATGACGGGGCATCATGGCAGAAGTATCCGACGCTGCTTTCTTGCGTCTTTCTTTGGCTTTTTGTTTGTTCGCAGCCTTGCTGTTGTCTTGGCCGTTCCAGATGGCCTCGATTTGGGAAGGCGTCATGGGCTTTTTCTCGGCTTTCTCGGCTTTCTCGGCTTTCTCAGCTTTCTCAGCCTTCTCAGTCTTTGAATGCTGTGCTTTGAACATCTCTGCCATGTTCTCTGTCAGGGTCCACCGAGAGGACCGTGCATGTTTGCGTGACTCTATATCAGCCGTCGCTTGACTTGGTCGTCTATGCATGGGAAAGTGAAAGGAGCTGGAAACAGATGGTTTGCGCGCCACGGCAGACACAGACCCATGGCTAGTGGCCCAGTAGCTGGAACGGCGACCAGGAATTACCGGCACCGGTGTGGCCTCAGAGTATACGGATGCATTGGACGAAGCTACATTTGTGCCTGCATCTGTGGGTTCGTGCGCCTGGTCGGCTTCCTGCGAAAGCTGATTGGCCACGGCGGTGGTGGTGGTGACTGCCGCTGTGGTAGTGTTTGCCTGCAGCTTGTGCTCAGATTGTTGGCTGAGGCGCCGCATGTCTCTGATGGAAGGGCCAGGGAAGGGTGAAAATGGCCGCAGTATGCTGCGGCTCCGACTGGGGCGGTGACCAGACGGACTGCTCTTTTCCATAACTGTGCCTTCGAAAAGGTCTTCCTCGGGCCGCTCAGGTCGGTGTGGAGGGTAAGGAATTGAAGGCGGGTCTGTCGGAGCAGGTTCTGATGTCGTCGCATTTCTCTCACTGTTACCAACAGAGGAAAGCTTCCTGTGATGGAAAGCGGCATCGCTTTCATAACTGCCGCGCGAGAAGGAAGGGGTAGTTGGTGTCGAGACTGCGGGTTGTGATGAGGCGGACGATGAAACTGCTGACAGGCGGCGAAGGCTCTTGGTGCTGCGCAGAATCGTAGAAGCGACGGAGTCTTTTCTCCTATGGGGGGAAAACCATGATCGTGACCGCTGTTGCTTCTTGTCTTTGGCTGAGTCCTCGGATTCGGCCGCGGACTCATTGGCCTTGGCTGTCTCGACGGCCTTGGCGCGTGAGTGGGAACGAAGCAGTCCTAGTCCACCCGACTCCCTGTGGAAGTCCAGCCGCTTTGTTAATTTGGTCATCTCGGCGAGCAAGTAGTGGCCAGAGATGGGGTTGAGATGGGTTGCGGTATGTATAAAATAGTAGCGCAAAAAGGCAACTGCGCAGGGTATCAAGAAGAAGAAGAAGAAGAAGAACCAGAACCAGAACCGGCGAGCAGGGCGGGAGGACGCAGGATTGAAGAGACCGAGTGAGATTGCGCGGAAGATTCCAACTCCTACCAGGCGCGGGCGATAGGAAGGGTGGAGCTGTGGGTAGGCATGGTAGTATCACCAAGTGTCGCTGCGTTGGCCCGAAGTAAAAGAAGCGATTCGAGTTTGCTGTTTGGCGGATTGCGTGCGTTGCTCGCTTTCTCTTTGTGTCGCTGGATTTGCTCGCGCCGGGTGTTGGGGGTTGAACAAGTAGCGGGCTAAGGAAGGCTAAAGGGCCTATGGCGTTTTTGTGGCAACGGCCGGCCAGGAAAAAGAAAAAGAAAGGAAAAAAGACAAAAGGCCTCCACGATGGAGGAGGGGATTGCAAAGATTGTATATGTATGAGGCATGCAGCGTGTAGGAGTGAGGCTTGTCGATTTGCGTGGGGATAGTTGACTTAAGAGGCAAGTCCATCCGGACTGTACAAGTACCTATCATGCCATGTCCATCATCCTTGGATCCCGGCATGCATTGGCCTTGGAGGCTCCTTCCCTTCCCTTGCAAGTTGCAACCACCCAAGCAGCCAAGGTACCACCACCTGTGCTGCAGCAGTACGAGTACCTCAGGTACTTGTCCGGAGTACCTCTCACTAGCAGTTTGGCCGATGGGGCTAGACCGGGGCTGCAGCGAACCAATGGCTGCCATTGGAGCAATTGATGGCGTCTTGGTTGGGGAGGCAGGCACAAGGGCAGGCTGGAGCCACCTCGGAGCTGCTCTAGCACCCAAAGCCAAGCCTAACCGAGACGTCCGGCCCGCCAGACCAGTCCTAGCGAGGAAGTAGTTTCTACCTGCAGCCGTGCTTGTTCGGATTCCCTCTTTGCGTGCAATTTGGCTAATCAGGGAGATTTGCAGAGTTAAGATGATTGACGCATCTTCAGCTCGGGCTCACGATCCACTGGGAGAGGCCAGATGCCCGTGTTCGTAATTGAACAAAAAGCAAGGCAATGCTACCTAGTACGAGTATGCGGCAGCACCGCTCGGAGCCAATAGCGCGCTTTGCGGCCTCGAAATATTGGCAATTGATGGATGCGTTCAGCTCTTGGATTCATTGTGCACGGCAGTGGCGGGGTGGATCAAATGGTGGCCAAATCCCTCTCCCCATCTCTCTCTCTTGAGCAGATCAAATATCTCTCAACAAGATAGTGTAATCGACTGCACTGGATAAAGAAGGCGAACGGACGGCACGCCGTTGCACGAGCCTGACGGAGTCGTGGCCTCTGACTTCCACCAGGCACATCCGGAGTAATAGGCGGCAATGGCGCTGTTGATTCGTTAGCGACGGCGGCCATTGCAGAGGTGCCCCTAACAAGGCGGCTTAGCCCCGAGAGGCCTAGCGCGCCGTGAGCAACCCGCACAAAGGCACTTGAAGCAGTTCAGATGCCGCTTTTGCTCCCCACAGAGACCCCCAAAAGGACCCCAAAGCTGTCAGCTGCTGCTACGTTGAGTCGCTGGGCAAGGACATCTCGCCGAGAGCAGTCGACAGTCGTTCATGGGCCATGTTGATGCTACCTGTACAAGTACGGAGTACATACATGTACGAGGACGGACCGTCCATCCCAGCTCTGGTCGCGGCCCCGCATTTGCGTTGCAGGGCGGACAGAAGATGCAGAGAACTTGATATCGGTGCATCAATGTTTCTGCTACAGTGTTTACTGCATGTAGATGGTACTACGACTACCTAGGACGAGTGCCGGTTTGCTACGGAGCTTGGACATGGAACATGGAACATGGAACATGGAGCTCTCAGGCAGCGAGTAATGGGCTGCAAGGGGAGGCCAAGTTGAATCAGAACTAACTCATTGATGCCAGACATGGTACACGAGCGAGCAAGGTATGTCAGTACCAGGTACCCCATCACAGCATTGACGGTAGGAGTGCTAAGCGCACGTATTACGAAATGCCAACTTACACTGTCCCAAGTGATGATCCAACTCCCTTGCTCAGTTGTCGCCTTAATAGACGCTATCAATACCACTTAACATGACAGTACTAAGGTATTACTGCTACCACTATTACCTCAGAACTCCATTATCATCAACAATCACATATATTACGGAATGGAGACAGTATGTACTATTGTCAACACTATTTCCCTATTGTGATCACGCTGATTGCAAAAAAAGAAAAAAAAAATAACTGATCAAATGCGCAATCAGATACGGAGTACCGTCCGTGCCAAAAGTGCCCCAGGGAGCACGTTAGCACCGCTTCACCGTAACTTGGAGTCTTTCAGTCCATCCCTCCGTCTCTGCTTGCATCAGCACCTTGGTTTGTCCTAAGCACACCTCCACAGGTCTGCAACAAAACATAGTCGATTCGATATTATCCACGGTATTATACTCGGTACAACAGGCGCATCACTTGGCCAGCTGTGCACAAGACGAGATGGACGGGCCGATGCCACCATGCGAGGGACTTGCTTGGGCTTGGTTGGACTTTGCCCGCCCCGTTGCTTCATCGCGGGGTACGTACCCACCGGGCATGGAGCACTCTGTAACTGCCAGCGGTTTCCGCCAGAGTGCACGATCCCCTTTTTCCCCTGCTTCTGGAAGGCCATGAAAAACAAGGATTGTCTGTGTCAATCAATGTTGTTTGTTGTTAGACGTTTACACCTCCGTGTTTATCTTTAGAAGCAACACGATGCATTGCCAGGTACCTAACTCGTACAGCACAGTACCTGAAGTTTCAAGCCCAGATCTGGAATCCTCAATCCCTCCCCCCAACGGACCATCCCGGCTGACTTGAGTGGTGGCGCCCAGCTAATGGCGCTAGCGATTACGCTCCGTCGATGGTCCCCGCGAATTCAAACCTTTCAAGATGGAGGCCTTTTTATCCTCATCCGCCCTCGGTGAGTCCGCCACAGCGTGGCCGCCATGTCGCCTTAGCAGCGGCATCGGGGGGCCTTTTGATCCACAGGGAATTACTCGTAGGTGTTTGGCACACTGATGGTCGGTGGGCGAGACATGCGCTGAGGGATTTGAGCAAAACGAGGCGAGGCGAGGCGAGGCGAGGCGAAACGAGACGCCGTCATCATAAGTCGGTATCATCCTGTATCCTGCCTGACATGCATGAAGCGCAAGGACCAACGGGGGCACGGAGCGAGTCGTGTCATCTGCCTCATCCACATCATGCTCAAGACAACAAAGAGAAGGAAAGGGAAGCCTCAAAAAAAGAAAAACTGATAAATGAAAATGAAAACGAAAACGGGAAAATGGAAAAGGCAACAAAGGGAAAATAGGCAATGCAGGCATTTCGGCATCAGCGTGTCCCGCTAGTGCCGAAGCAATCGGAGGAATGTATCGCAGGCAATTAATCCAGCATCCATGCAGCCATCCTTCGGAAGCCGACAGCAGACGATCTGGGCGATTTGACGGCTTTGAGATGCCATGCCAGGCCATGCACGTACTTTGTACCACTCCCACTCGGACTAGCAGCGAGTCACCAGGCTGGGCTCTCCATCCATCTAATCCTTGTCCCACAAGCGTCGGATCCCACGCTGCCCGCCAGCTGAAGATGATTCGCAGCCCGGCAAATACTGCGAGTACTTGATGCGAGTATAGCCAACGACTCTTCCAATGACAATAGGCCAGAACGATGCCCAACCAGCTATTCAGCCATGCCGTCCGGGCTGACACGGCCACGTCGCCTGGGCCGCCAGCTGGGCCGCCCTTCAAGGCCGTCCGCCGGAAACGAATGTGCGTGCGGCCACATTCAAGACTCAATCTCTCAGTAACGCCGTTTTCATCCTACAGTACACGTACACGCCAATACTCTGTAGTGCATGCTCCTACATGCTCGTACATGGGCAATAACCAGAGACAGTAGGTGTCATCCCCATTGTTACCCCTCACGTCAAGATAGCGCTGCCCACATGCTTCTGCCGAGCGACAAACTGCAACGACGACGATACCCACGGCGAGATAGTTCTGGATCCCGAGGCAGGCGAAAAAAGCAAAAGCACGACAGAGCGGCTATTTCTTGTTTGCCTCGGCGGGGCGTTGAACATCTTTGCCGCAACCAGCTTGGAGGCGATCAAAAGGCCAGGCCAGGATTGCTCACACATACATACTGGACATAGCTGCATGTGCATATTGCCTATTGCCAGGCAAAGCAGCATGCAAGCACGCACATACTGCCGGTACGGATGGACACGGTTGTTCACCGAGTGGCATCCATGTCTGTCTCTCGAGTCTCGACCCAACCACAGACAGCAGCATCACCGTATACTGTACTTGTACTCTCTCACCCTGCTGCTGACGGGTGAAACAAATTCGCATCCTGCCGCCCAAATCGACCCCGAAGCTTACATGGAACAGCACCAAGCACACATCCGGCAGTCCGAGTTCCATGTCATACCAGCGCATTCCCGCGAAACACGGCTCTCGTTACTCTGACATCACCAAAAACCCATCGGTATTCCTTCTACAGTAGGTGACAGCCATTGGGTGGTCCGATAATAGCATCCGGCCGTGCCCCATGCCGTGCCCATGTCCATGTCCCCATGCCATGTCGTGCGAATTTGCGTGGCAATGACAGGCAGCTTCTCACGAGGCCATGTTGCATCCAAGGGTAAAAAGCCCAAACCATCAATCTGCCTGCTGCCTTAGTCCATCTCGCATGCAAGAAAGAAAAAAAAAAGCAAGTAACCATTAAACAGCCGGGGGGGTCATGTATGATCGAAGCGGCTATTTCGCGTCGGCAGAAGAAGAAAGAAAAAAATACCGCGCGGGCCATCTTTTTCTGTCATTTCTTGCATGTTGCCCTTGTCGAGAGAGGCAGCTCCTAGTATTTTTTTTCTTCTTCTTTTCTCTCTCTCTCTCTTACCTTGGGTACTGTACTTCTTGGTTCTATTTTTCTCTCTCGCCTTAGCCAGACCTAGCGCCCGCATGTTTCGCCGATGAAACTACTTACTCCAGACATCTCGGTGTTTTATTTCGTTTAATATAAAGATAGATAGATGCCTGCTGTGCTTAGTAGTTTGTCAAATGATTCAACACCACGCCACTGAAACGTCGCAGGCTTATTATGGACTCATCATCGTACCTAATAGATATGTAGCCATTTAAACCCCGGCAAGCGGGCGATGTGGTAGTATCATTACAAATGTACGTAATTTATATTTTGACCTACCAGACCTGGTAACAAGCCTCTTGTCATATGCGGGGAAGCTTTTAATAGCCAAGGTCACTGTGGAAACACGTTGATTCTGTTTGGAATATTTTTTGTCGGTTCAATTCAAAGTGATTGTGGCTGCAACTATTCCCATCATGCCACCGTATTCCTCCACCATCAAAATACTAGTACCGAAGAAATGCATCCGCAATGCCTCTTCCGTATCCCAAAGTAAACCCCATATTCCAAACCACAATCAAGCAGTAAATGCCCTACTCCAGTAGTCGTCATGCTGAAATTGTAGTGCAATCTGTCTTTATATTAGTAGTCAGGTAGCATCAAAACCAATGAAACCAACATATTGAAGTTGTTCACGGACACGCATACCAAACATGTCCTCTCCAGAATCCCAAAGGTATACCCCCTTCCATGGCATCTCCCTTCTCTTCCCCTGCCTTCACAACACCCAATTCGCCTCCATCATCGCCAGCGACGTCCCCGTCTTCAAAAACGAGGCGGCCGCATGCCTTGGGAACGTTGCCCTCAACGCCTCCCTCTTCTCCGCAGCACTCGTCCCGCCTTCAATCAGTGGCTCGCAGTCTTCCTCGACCCGGCTCTTCCCTTCTTCCAGTATCCTGACTGCCGCGTCGCTCGTCTTGTAGGCGGTGCGGTTGCCGCAGCACATGGTGAGCCAATTCTTGATGGACTCGAGGACGTCTGCGTGCCATGAAATGGAGGGTTTTGGGGTGTAAAAGAGAGGAGACGGGAGTTTCTCGGGTTGGGAGTCAAGTCGGATGCCTTTTGATTGAAACATTGTATCGAGTGGGTGAGCTGCTCAGATCGTATAGCTAATGGGAGGCACGGAGTCGAAGTCTTGCAAGAGTCGTCAACAACTAACACAAAGATTTCGTTTTCCACTATGCAAATTGTGTGAATAGCTTCATAAAAGAAGAGAAGGAAGGAAGTGGGATTAAGAAAAGAATATGTATGCCACGGGGTTAAAGAGCTCTAAATAAAGAGAATCTCATGTCGCGGCCCAACCCCTATCCGCCACTCAATAGTAATCGTCGGAATGCATTTCAAGGACCTCCTGGGCGACCACCTCATTTCGCTTTGCAAAGTCTCACACAAGTGGACCTTGCTCATAATCTGGACGCAAGGGAGTCATCCAAAGCATGTGAGAAACAGCGGGCTTTTGGTCTCAATTGATGTCTCACACACGCGATAATGAGCTTCACACCGCGTCATGACGAGCCCTATCGACACATCCATACCGTATTTAGTGTCTGGAAGGGATGCCTTCATTCTCAAAGTATTGAGGCAGCTTCGTCATAGTAAAAAATAGAATTAATTCATCATGCTAACGTGCTTCAATTACTCCGTACTAGATGTGACTACCTTAATCATATGCTTCCGACTCAACATCATCCTCTTCATCGCCGTCGTCGTGTGAGGCGAATGGAACAAAACGAAAGTCCAAAAAGCTCCTCTTCCCTCCTTCCACGTCGACCATGAATTGTAAGCTCAGGACGCCCTGGCTGTCGCCTCTAAGACTGACTTTGCTTGCAATACGCATCGCCTCGCTGGCATGCCTGATAAAGTCAAACTTGTATGCCTGTGACCAGCGTTCGTTGATGGTGAACGTTTCGAGTAGATCCTTTCCTCGAGCAAAGTCCACACTAGAGCTACCAATGTCTCCAGCGCAAGATAGGGTTAAGAATGGCGAGGTCTTGGTGGCTGTTATAGTCAGCTTGACGGGCCCCGCTGGGATAATCTCGGCGATGCAGTCAAACAAGGTGCGGGACGACATGATGATTTTGAATGTCAAGTCATTACGGTCAAACGGAATATCCTCTGGCATCTCGGGAAGATAGGTTGACAGCGCTGAAGTAGTCTTGATGCCAGACTCTTCGAGGGTGACTTTGAACGGATCGCCCTCTTCGGCGTATAACATGGTGCAGGTCCCAGGTATGCCAAGAGTCTGGTTGCTAAACGCACTTGGCCTGTAGTTGCGAAAGTTACTTCGGTATGGGTCTTGGTCGGCCTTCTGAGCTCGAGCAGCCATGTCCACAGATCCAAAGATTTGCAAGATTTCGAGGAATGTCGATAAGGGTATTTGGAAGTTGGGATATTCAGGTGTTTCGCCATCTTCTGACAGGGGAAAGTTCACAGTATACGCAGAAAACAGAGTCTTGTCCAGAAATGCAACCCCTGCGCCTACTGTTAGCTCTGCCGCCTACGCTCTCAAGAGATCATTTCAATCAGATCGCACCTTGCATGACCCGCGAATTATCGGCCGCAAAGCGAATGCCATCTTCGGTGATCTGGACATGGACTCTCTGCGCAAAGTCTATGCAGCGGAGAAGTTGGTATAGCGGCCTCGGAGATGTCGAGACCGCTCGAAAGACAGGCTTTACTTCTGCAGCCATTGTCGAAAAAAAAACACCCTCTCTGGGCAGGGCAATGGTCAAATGTTGGAGGAAATAGAACAGGTGTGAGAACAAATCTTGTAGGCGTAATGAAATGAGGGACGGCGCAAGACAAAACAACTCGCTCTGGGAGCCTTCTTTTTGCGATTTTCTTGCCAACTAGTATACAATGGGTATCTCAGACATAAACTCCGACCGCACAGAACATGTAGACAGTTCCAACGCTGTGATGCATTAGCATATACTTTCCAATCAAACGGCACATCAACGGGGGCTGCTTCATACGCAATTGCTAGAGAGGCCGGGACGCCGAGCGCAACGACGCTGACCAGAGAACGATCTGTGACAACCTATGATTAGACGTATATCCCATTCTTCAGCATATCGAGAGAACTTACTCAGTGCAAAGATACCGGTAAAAAGGAGTCCCAGGGAGAGAAGCGCAAAGGCGACGGTGAATTGGCTTTCCTTAGCAATAACGGGGAGGAAGGGACTGCCAGCAGCAGCTTGCCAAACTTGGTGCAGTGAGGAATCCATGTGCTGCGCTTTGTGCAACGAGCGATTGAGGCTCCAGACTGCTTCTCACGAGGGATGGCAGGGAGGGAACTTGGCGCAATCGGCTTCTCGTTGGAGCCGGTGACAGTTCAATCAATCGCGAGATTGTTGGAGCTGGAGGGAGCTCGTGCAGTGAGTGCACAGCTGTCCATGTTTGATATCTGGCCGATTACGCCGATTGGGTCTAGCGCGATTCGTGGCACTTTGGCATCATGTAAGCAGCACTTGCCCTCAAGCAACTGATGAATGAATTTAGCAGGAACGAAGAACCCACTACTTTCCCCCACAGAAATGTTACCTAAGCAGGACGCTCGGGCCATGCTCTCCTTGAAACCGCGTGCCCAACGTCACGTTTATTGCACCGTCTCTAATATGATGCATGCCATCTTCAACCACTCCATAATTCCATCATCTCTCATCGATTTACCCCTCAAGGGCCAGTCACACCGGCGCATTCCGACATCATGGTCGATGTGAAAGAAGAGAGTAAGGCGACAAGCATCCCGTTACTTAGAAACCCATCGCATCATTGACGCATCAAACTAGGTGGCAAGCGCAAAGCCGAGGATGATCCCTCCTCTCCCACCTCATCTAAGCGGGTCAAGCACGATGAGGATGCCGTTGAGGAAGCAGAGCAGAAGCCCGCCGAGATGAAGCCAATTCCATTCCCTGAAAAGGTGCGCATCATCCTTGGCATCTCGCATCCACACATCCACCTATGTGTGATGGCTTTCTCATACTTACACTCCCACTTAGCCGGCCGTCATTGAAGAGCGCAACGGCGAAATCGAATTCCGCGTCGTCAACAACGACAACGAGCGCGAATCGCTCATCATTCTCACAGGTCTCAAATGCATCTTTCAGAAGCAGCTCCCCAAAATGCCCAAAGACTACATCGCGCGACTCGTCTACGATCGAACCCATCTCTCCATCGCCATTGTCAAGAAGCCGCTCGAGGTCGTGGGCGGCATCACATATCGACCCTTCAAGGGTCGCCAATTCGCCGAAATCGTGTTTTGTGCTATCAGCTCCGACCAGCAAGTCAAGGGATACGGTGCGCATCTCATGTCACATCTGAAGGACTATGTCAAGGCGACAAGCGATGTCATGCACTTCTTGACATATGCCGACAATTATGCGATTGGTTATTTCAAGAAGCAGGGATTTACAAAAGAAATCACCTTGCCGAAACATGTTTGGATGGGATACATCAAGGATTACGAGGGTGGAACCATTATGCAATGCTCAATGCTACCACGCATTCGATATCTAGAAATGGGTCGCATGCTCCTTAAGCAGAAGGAATGCGTCCAGGCCAAGATTCGAGCATACTCCAAGTCTCACAACATTCACCCGCCACCAAAGGAGTGGAAGAATGGCATACGCCAGATCAATCCTCTCGACATCCCAGCCATCCGGGCATCCGGGTGGTCTCCCGATATGGACGAGCTTGCCCGCCAGCCACGCCACGGGCCCAACTACAACCAGCTTCTTCATCTACTCAACGATCTCCAGAACCACAATTCTGCTTGGCCATTCCTCGTCCCGGTCAACAGAGACGACGTGGCAGACTATTATGACGTGATCAAAGAGCCCATGGACCTCAGCACAATGGAAAGCAAGCTGGAAGCCGATCAATATGCCACGCCCGAAGACTTTATCAAGGACGCCAAACTCATTTTTGACAACTGCCGCAAATACAACAACGAGAGTACACCATATGCCAAGTCGGCTAATAAGCTTGAACGGTTCATGTGGCAGCAGATCAAAGCCGTCCCGGAGTGGTCACATCTTGAGCCGGAGAAGTAGAATGTCTCCCAGAATCCACTCAAATTGGGAAGCATGTGTTCCATGATATCATGATACGAGACGTTGGCTATTCTTTATGTTCCTTTTTTTTTAACAATCTTTGTTGGACCCCTGTTTGAACCCAAAAGAGCAATGGCGTTTCGGTACAGGCGCAGGCGCGGGTTGCATGGACGGATTTTACATTAGGTTGGCGTATTATCATCAGCTGCATCCCCAAAAGCAATGTCGGGGTAAAAAAGCTTCAATCGAAACAACTTTTGCCCAGGATGTCGTGGGCCGCATTATACCAAGGCTCTGTATTTTAATATTGTACTTGCAACTATCTATATCACGAGAACTTCAAAACATTTAGAGACGAAATTTAGTAGAGTGAAAAGCGAAGTGAAAGACACATGCCAGATGTGCCATGGACCTCGTCATGTTATTGTAGCAATCCATCTAAATGCCCCATCAAGTCTTTTGCTTGCATTTCTGTGCTGACAATGTGTTTTCGTTTCCTCCTCAGCTAACCTTCAATCTCTGTTATCCTTCTTCTCTCTTAGGTACACACATATATGCCTACCTATCTACAAGACTCCGACGCATGGCAGAAAACGAAGAAGAAGAAAAAATAATCTCTCAAACAAAAAGAACAAGAGGAAGAAAAAAATGAGGAAGGAAACCATTGTGTACGCGCTTGACCGCCTAAACTCCGAGCAGGGAAATATAAAAAAAAGTACATGGAAGCAAAACAGAGTAATGTCCCCCATATGCTTGACAAAAATGCGACCAAAGCGCAAAACTATCTCGCTAAAGGTGAACGGGCTAGAAAACAAAATGAAATCAGACATCTATCTAGAGAATTTCGAGACTTCTAAGAAAATGCAAGAAGCAAAAAGAAAAAGAAAAAACAAAACTTGCTAAAGTCCCTCGAATTGTTCTATCAGCTCGGAGGCACTGCATCATAAAAAAGTGTGTCGTCTTTTGGGCCACACTCCCTTTAAGCCTGTCTTCCAGACTGGCCCGTAGACGATTCCCCTGCCGGCAGCCGTAAATCCGAATATGTTCGCCGTGGCCAAGGGATGTGATCGGGAGCGGACTGCAGGGTGGACCGCGTGGCCGAAGTCAAGATGTGCTCGCTACGAAGGGAGTTCTCGTTGTCGATTGTGCGGCGGAGCAGCGGCTGGAGGAACTCGGGAATTTCCGACCACTGGCCAGCCCGTGCCATGTGCAGCATGTCGTCGGGAAGGAGGCTGGCGGCCATGGAGCTGGACGAACGGGACTGGCTAAGCATTTCCTCCGTCATCCTCTCGGTCAAGAGGGCCAGCTCGCCGCTCTCAATGGCATTCTTCAGCCACTGCTCCCATTCTTCGTCCAGGACGACGGATGTGTCGCCGGCTTCGCGCCGGGCGGCCTGCGCGCGCAGACGCTCGTTGAGCCGCACACCCACGCTCGCAAGCTCCTCGTCACTCTCTTCCACGTCCATGTTTTCGTCGTCGTCCAGATTCGACATGTCAATGGTGCTTATCCTGACAGATCGCCCTTGGGCAGCCGGCCGGTCAGGCTCCGTCCAATTCGGGAATCCATCGGCCGCGGTGTCCCTGATAACGATGCCTTGTTCCTTCTCAAACTTCTCCTTTGCCCACTTGGTGCCCTCCCACTTGGTGAGGGCAGAAATCTCGGCGTGTGTAAGACCCAAGCTGTCAAAGGCTCTGAAAAGACGGCGGTGCCATTGCCAGCGGCTGAGTCGGATGCGGTGAGTGCGATGGGTGTAGTCGAGCCCGGGATACTTGGCTTCTTGCGTCTCGAGATGGCCGTAGAAGGCGTGCGTCTCCTGGCGGACTTCGGGGATGAGGCTGCGTTGAAGGAGAGCTTGAAAGTCCTGCGGATCAAACGTCTTTGGCCGAGGAAACATTTCCTCGTACACGAGCTGGTCGATGGGTTGGCCCTTCATGGCTGCGGCAGGCGCTGTGGTAGATTCAAAACGAGGGGCGTATTTGCACTGGACAGAATTTATCACGGCGCCACCAGTCGTCTGGTGGTTTCGGCTGAATCGGACGACGAAGCGGCTTTTAGCGGAAAGACGCCAGTCGAGGGTTGCGTAACTTGGCGATTGAGCGAGGGCGCCGCAAGGGAAGTTGAAGCAGGAGAAGAGGCTGCTGTTGGAAGACGTTGGCTTGCTTTGTATGTTCAAGGGAAGATGGAGAGATGCAAAGCCAACAAGGCACCGAATGCGGGCGGACTCGGGTTGGTGCTCGTAGTGCTGGGACCGCTAGGAATGGACACAATGCCTCCGAGATTATTTCTGGGGGGCTGATCCGAGAGGGTGGCCGCGCACGGGACAAGGAGAGCCTCTAAGGGGGGAAGCAGGACGCTTAGTAGGCAAAGGTCAATCAATGTTGGGCTTGAGGTTGAGGCGGGAGAGATGCAGGCAGCAGTTCAGGTTGTTGTACAGCCCGACGATGTTTGTTGTGCGTCTGCTCTCGGATGAGGGCCTGAGGATATAAGGTATGGAGTAGATGATGCTGCTGGTCGTGGTGAAGAAAGATCCAGCGAGTGAGTAAGTGAGTGCTACTGTACTGCTACTGCTACTGCTACGGCTATCTGGCAGGTGTCCAGCGAGCGACGGAGTGGACCAAGCAACTGCATGACGGGCTCCGTAATCTACAGCGCTCCGTACAGGGGAATAGAATAGAAGGCCGGGGAAGAAAGAATGCACCTCAGCTGGATTTAGTACTCGTAGAGGTACTGTACTTGCACATGGAGTACATGAAGTACATGGAATCAGCAGCAGCGGTCTGCCTACATGTACGAGCAATGTATGTACATGAGCATCCTGGTCCCCGAGGCTTGGCTGGAAGCAGCAGTTCGATTTGATCGTGATGGATTGGTGGGCTGGCCGTTGCAGGCGACAGGCACCGCTGATTGGGTCGGTAACAACGACGGGACCCTGTCTGCAGTTGCTCTACTGCACTTACTACCTAAACCGCACATTAGTAGCAGAATATTGAATTTGATCAATCCTTTTCTACAGTATTATTGATCACCGGAATGCGTTTTCTTTTGCTTCAACTTCTTGCAGAGTTGTATCTCCTCAAGTATACGCATGTCAGTGGCCTTCCTACCCTGTAGAGTAGAGATGAAACACGTTCATGGATAAGTTTCAACTTTAGTACCTGCCAGAGTAGAGGCAAGTGAGAGAAGGTCGGTACCTGTTGTATTCATAGGTACTCCATCATTCTAAAACTCCGTCAAAATGTCAAAGTGCGCTCCGCTGCTGCAATACGACTACAGTAAAACGTCGTCAGCGTACAGGCAACATAAGCATTGGGCACTGCAACTGTAGCTGCCTGAATGGCCATTGCGACGGCTCCGGCATCCTCAGCGCTCCGACGTGAACGACTCGGCTTGGTGCGGCTCGTCTTTAGGCTCCAGTCCCTCGGCGATGAGTAATAACAACTGACCCGGCGCCTATTTTGGGGATTGTCCAGTTGGTACTCCATATCTTCGCTGCGTGGACACATGGCCCTAGGCGAACACACGAACCAGACACACGTCCCATGATTGTGCTCACCTGTTGACTCATACCGAACCTAGTTGCGTGTATCTTGCCTATAACGCCATAGCAGCAATAGACGTGCGCAATCTTGGATGCTGGCCTCTTTAATACCTATGGATATAGACAGCAACTTCAAAGTAGCAGTAGTAGTTGCAAACGTGGGGGCTATCTAATCTCGGCCCCGGAGATTTCAAGAGGCGTGGCATCACTCCAAGTGGGCAACATCAAGGATAAAAGACAAATATATACAAGTCCTGGGCTTCAACCTGGTCGGATCGAGATTTTCGTCTTTTTTCAAAATCCGTGTTCTTGATCTCGGCACAGGTGGACATGGAACAACGGCAGAGAATCACGATCCGTACGACGCTCCCGCTCATCCCGCCCAACGACTCTCGCGATGAAATGCACACTCCGCGGCTCATAATCCGAGCGCCACGCATCTCAGACGTGCCCGCTCTACACAAGCTTCGCATCCAGCATGAAGCTATGAAGTATTCCGTCGAGGGCGCGGACAAGACTCTCGAGGACACACGCAGGAGCCTAGACGTGATGCTCCCCCCAAACGACATCAAATCCTATCGCTTCCACATTTTTGAAAAGGACACGGGCGACTTGGTCGGCAAAGGCGGCATGCACAGCATCTCAGGGCGCTGCTTTGGGTGGCCAGAGGTTGGCTACACGTTCAAACAGGAGGCATGGGGGAAGGGATACGCCACCGAGTTCCTGACGGCTTTTCTCCAGAGCTGGTGGAGTTTGCCTCGCAGCGAGGTGGAGGTTGAGGTTGATGCGACGAGCCTGGATGCACAAGCGCTGGAGACGGGCGATGAACCTGTTGTCGAGATGCTCGTTGCCGTAGTAGACGTGGCAAATCCGGGAAGCAGGAAAGTGTTGGAAAAGACAAAGTTCAAGCAGTTCAAGCAGTGGACGACCAAAGACATCCGGTTGGCTAACAAGGGGGGAGACGTCACCCTGGTGGGATTGATGGCAGTGGCCCCAGCGCAAGAGCGAAACTGACAATGGTTTCTTCTCTCTTTTCTTGATGCACGTATGACAACGCTGGGAGTTGAAACGAGACAGTCTTTTGGATTGAGCTCCTCGCCCCCATATCTTATTAACAGAGAATTCATCAAATATTACATAGTAGCACTGTATAAAGTATAGAGTATAAACAGCGAATCTTGGTCATGACATGTATGTTCGTTGCTTGACTCAAACATTCAATGCTAAATGAGCTGGCGCGAAATCACGTGTAGCGCTTCCGCCTTAATTAATCGAGCGCGTCCCAGCGCGTCGCCTCTTTTCCCCCACGTCACACAGAAGCCATCGGGTATCACATCACCGCCCAATTTTGTCTCGTCTTTGCAGCCCTTCCCTTTTCCCTTCCCCCGCTAACCTCTGCGTGTCCATCTGCTCCCCTTATCTCTCCTTGATACCGCATATTTTTCTTCGGCCTTTGTTCCTACTTTCGGCCCGAGGAAAACATGGGGTCTACGTCCGTACACGAGGAGCACCAGTACCTCAACCTGGTCCGCGAGATCTTGGACCAGGGTGAGCGAAGACCCGATCGGTAAGGGCACCGCCTAGGTGACATACATGACATGCGGCTCTCACGTACTGACGCTTTGTCCCTTCCCCCAGCACCGGCACAGGTACCCTGTCTGTTTTCGCACCCCAGAGCTTCAAGTTCCAGCTCAACGACAACGGCCGCCCCATCCTTCCTCTGCTCACAACAAAACGGGTCTTTCTCCGCGCCGTCATCGCCGAGCTCCTCTGGTTCATCGAGGGCAACACATCTTCCATCGCCCTCAACGACGTCGGCGTCAAGATCTGGGACGGCAATGGGTCCCGCGAGTTCCTCGACAGCGTCGGCCTGACCCACCGCGAGGTCGGTGACCTGGGCCCCGTCTACGGCTTCCAGTGGCGACACTTTGGCGCCGAGTACGTCGACGCAAAGGCAGACTACGCCGGCAAGGGCGTCGACCAGCTGGCCGAGATCATCCACAAGCTGCGCAACAACCCTTACGACCGGAGAATGATCCTCAGCGCCTGGAACCCGCGAGACTTCAAGAGCATGGCCCTGCCGCCCTGCCACATGTTTGCCCAGTTCTACGTCTCGTACCCTGGGCGCGGACGGGGCGTTGGCGCCGCAGAACCCACGGAGGAAAACAAGCCAAAGGGCCACCTCCACTGCCAGCTATACCAGCGCTCCTGCGACATGGGCCTCGGCATCCCCTTCAACATCGCCAGCTATGCGCTGCTCACGCACATGCTCGCCCACGTGTGCGATCTGGTGCCCGGAAGTCTTACCCACGTCATGGGAGACGCACACGTCTACATCGATCACATCGACGCTCTCCAGACACAGCTGGAGCGCGAGCCTCGGCCATTCCCCGAGCTGGAGATTACGCGGGAAAAGGGCGGCAGCATCGATGGCTGGAAGGTCGAGGACTTCGTGGTCAAAGGATACGACCCCCACAAATCGATTCCCATGAAAATGTCCGTCTAGCCAGGCCTAGAGGGGTGATGGAAGATACTGCGATGAGATGAGGATAGAAACACAGCATGCTGGCTACATAAAACGGCTAGCGAAAACCCCCTCACCACCAAACCCTTTTTTACATGTGCAGCACTTTGGCCGATCCCCCGTCTGTTCAGTGGCAGATGCAGGCTTATCAGTGCTGTTCCTCTTAGGGCTGGTATTCTGTTCTGTATCTGCTGCGCCGGGCATATTTGACCGCACACAGACCGATCAAACTGCAGGGGCAGCAACAGGGATAGAGCGGAATAGCAACCTCCCTAATGTAAAGAGCATTGATAAGTCTTCGTCTGCCACTAAACAGATGGATCGTAGCAGCAGCGCTGACCATGGGTACTATGTGCATTTTCTGTTCATGGGGAAAGAGGCGGAAAGACTTGATACCAAAAATTGTGCATGAGATTGCTCGCCTCCAAAGAGACTATTTAGAGCCAACAGAATACCATGGAAAGACATATAGTGGTACAAAAGAGTCAATGGATCGAGGCGTTCCAGTCATTTTGATCATTGCTGTTATATATGTGCGTGTCTCTATGTAGCCGCATTGACCTTTACCAAAAGAAAAAAATAGAAACAAGAGACAATTTGAAATAGAATGAAATGAAATGAAAGATGAAAGGAAAAAAGGCCCCAATCGCTAAACTCCGTACAAGTGATTGATATCCGTCATCACGTCATAAGAACTGAAAAGCGCCCTCTCTCATTTGCACGAGGGCGCACTTCAGGTGTAAGCCGATTCCTGGTATCGCCGGTTAGGCATTCCTCCAGGGTTTGCCAAACCGTCTTCCATGGATCGTCTATCCCACTTTCTGTCTTCCCTGATGCGATCTCTGTCTCGCACATCCCACCCCGTGTCTCGCCGCCTGTCGGCATCGGCATGGCTGCTGGTGCGCCGCGCTGGATCTGGACGAACCCGTGGGTGCCGCTGCTGTCGGTCCCTGTGCCCACCAGAGTCTTGGTCGTCAGTACGGTAGCGATCTCGCCGCTCATCCAATCGTTGGCGATGGCGGAGCTCCTCCTCGCTGGAGTCCTCCGATACGCCGTCCGAGGCAAGATCTGAGTGGTTCTGATTCAATCGGGATGGGGGAATGTGCTCGCGGCTTCTTCGCACGCGAATAGGGTCGTTGACGGAGCTGTGTCTTGAGCTGTTTCGGCTATGGCTTCCTGGTAGTATGTTGGAAACCGTCTCCGAGACCTTTTCCCTAAGGTTGCCAAACGGGCTGGCCCTTCTCCTTGCATCTTCAGCCCGACTATCGCTGCGATGGGTCCGGAAAGAAGGAACGCTGGAGCCCGCTGACGGTGGAGGCCCCGATGATGGCGGGACAACCCGGCGAACGCCAGGAGTCGTGGGCGAGCCGGTACGTTGTCGCCGCCTGGCTCTCATGTGCATGTGTTCATCCACGGATTCATCGCCTGACGATTCAGACGAGTGATGCTGGGCATGGCTATGCCGACGGTCTTGGCCGGGTCGGCTGGGCGTTGTTCGGGTGGGATCCGGGTTGAGATAGGTCCCAGAGTAGCTATGGCGGACTCCGTCTGCGTGTGGTTGGCGTGTGGAAGCATAGTCGGAAAAGCTTCGACGTCTGGCGGCGTCATCGCCGGGTCTCTGGCGGCGAGGTCGTTCGGGCGAACGCATAGGAGGCCTTTGGCCAAAATTAGCCCCATGTCTTCCGCCTACATGGACATAAGTAAACCTTTCGGGCTGATTCGGATCAGCAGCCCTCGATCGAGGGGAGACGGGACGGAAGGGATCTGCGGTATGAACGTAGGCGAACCTGGGCGCGGTAGGTTCTGGGGATGGCCCGGGTCGTGACGTAGAGCTGGAGCTGGGCATGCTTGCTGCCCCTCCCTCCCTGAACGCTTCGTCGCGCAAGGTATCGGCACATTGCTTGTGCCAGCGGTCGACTGCCTGATCTGATTGTGCGGGAAAGACGCTGGCGGGAAGATCGGGAGGGAAGGCTTGGCCCGTCTCGGGATGCCTCAGGGCCCAATGCTTGACAGCGTACTGGATGAAGGGCACATGTTCTTCGGGTCCGAGAAGGATCTCTACCGACTCCCAGCGCGAGAAGCCCCGGGGCGTCAAGGCCGGGATGGAAGGCGGAGCAAAGTCGTTCTCAGTAGGCTGCAGACTGTGCTGGCAACCCGTCACCGACCACATGTAGGAAATGGTTGAGTGAGGAGTCTCCATGAATAAGGCTGTTGCGGCGAGTTAACACATGAAGCGCAGTCCCCCCTGTCGCCCGCTTGCTACCGACGTACAGTCATAATCACCACCCACGGCTTTGTAAAACGCAGCGAGCTTCTTGGGAGTAAGATGAGAATCATTCTTGTCGCCAAGCTCAACGACCTGTCACGAAAACCATTAGCTGTGCCGTCTCTATTGGCCATGTCGGGTCGGAGGCCAAGGCATACGATAAAGCGCGCGATTGATCTCAGCAGAGCATCAAACTGCATTGTCGGACTCTTGTCTGTTTCGAACATGTAGGTGTACTTGATGGGCTCCGGCGGCGCTGAGCCATTCGATCGCGGAACGGCCATTCTGAACGGCGACTGACGGCGAGAAAGGCTCGCATCCAAGACGGTCTGTAGGCTTTTTTCCAGGAACAAAAACAAAAGCTGAGAGGCAGGAAGCAAAAGGTGGGTGGGAGATGGAATTGATGTCACTAGCTGCGGCAGGGCCCGGGCCTGGAGTCAAATAGGCTATGGGGGGTGGGTTGGCTTTGATCAAAGGCAGTCAGACAGCCTAGCAAGGCAGTTGTGCGCCACAAAGGACGTGGAAGGACGAGCGGCAGGATGAAAGAAGACAAGGGAGGAGGATAACATGGAAGGAAAAGAGACTGGAGACAGAAAGGCTCGGCTATGCCATGGCAAAAGAAAAAAAAAAGAAGGCTGGCGTATCAGAGGCTGGCCAGACCGAGGCAGATGCTGACCAGGCACTGGATTCCAGCAGATGCGACTCCATCATGACCAAGGCCACGGCCGTGATGCTGGTGACCAAGGACGAATGGCGCAAACGGCCCCTCACGGACCCTCACGGGCTGACACGTGCGTCGTGGCTGCAGGTGGTGCAAAGGGCGGACAAAGGCGAGGCATGTCGACTACGACTAGCATGGGCTAGGGGTTGACTTGTGCTGCTGTGATTGGGGCGAGCGGTTGATCGCTTTGGTGGTTAGCTGGTGCAACAGATTAGTGCGTGCGTTTTGCCTTTGCAGTGCATAAAGAAGTAAAAAGACTGGGCTGAGAATGATGTCACAGATGGAGAAGAGAGAGACAGAGAGCGGTGATGAAAGAGTTGATGGCATCACGTTAGGCAGAGTGATGGAGATGGAGAGTTTGAAGCGAACCTGGAAGTATCGGATCCGGTCAAACCAGCCAGACTCATTGTACCAGTATTTCCAGCGGTGCTTGTTGGAACATGAAGGCAATATTGGCGGCTACTGCCTAAGTTCCAGTGCCCAGCCTGCTATCGACTCCATCAATGACCTGCCCCCCGTCCCCCATCCCGCCGCTAAGCCCGCTGGACTCCGGCTGATCGCCTCTCCAGCTGCCTCCCTCAGGCCCACTGCCAGCGCCATGCGGTCAATGCAGGCAGGCGGTGGCAACAAGATGGGCAGGACTCGAGATGTAAGGATAGGTTGGATATCGATCTGTGTAACAGGTAATTCCATGTATTAGTACCTATAGGTAATGGAAGACAACATGTACAGCAATGCATATTCATGTCAACCCACCATCTCATTTCTGCGTGTTTTCCAGACTATTCCACAGCCAGTTCTACCGATTTCCCCTTCAAGCCCTCGAACAACCTTGAAACTGAATCGCCTGACACACGCCGCAGCTGAGCCACACCAAAGTCGCAAGGCCCCCCCGCCATAACCTGATGTCATCCAGGCACAAGCGCAATCTGGCCTGAACTTGACCAGGGCTCGGACAAAGAAGCGTCGCATTCCGCACAAGGAACGAGAACGAAGAACAAAACGATAGCTTCAAAGCTACCAGCCCAGCATTGCGACGCAACCTCGAAGGGGGGCTTGGACAACTTTCTTTGAGCTCCACCCCGGCACTAGGCGCAAGAGGCGCGTCTAACTGAAAAAAGCATCAAGCCTTATTTTCTCTTTTTCTCCCCCCAACCAGGCTCCCTCTCGCGGACAACGAAAACGAAAACGATACGAAGCAGCCTCGTCTTTTGTCCAAGCTTCCAAGCTCCAAAAGCTCAGCCTCGCATCCGATCCGCCCGCCATGGACGCCGTCCGGTCTCTCGTCCAGCCCATCACGCACAACCTGCCGGCCCCCATCCGGGACCTGGGCGTGTCGATTGTGGGCGAAACCTGCTACAAGGCGCTGCTGCTCGACGTCGACGTCGAAAACACGGAATGCATCAAGCTGGCCATCAGCAAGGGCCTGGGCATCGGCATCGTCGGCGCCTCGGCCGTCGTCAAGGTGCCGCAGATCCTCAAGCTGCTGCGGTCCAAGTCCGCCGAGGGCGTGTCGTTCTTGTCGTACCTGCTGGAGACGAGCGCGTACCTCATCTCGCTGGCCTACAACGTGCGCAACGGCTTCCCCTTTAGCACCTTTGGCGAGACCGCCTTCATCATGGGCCAGAACGTCATCATCGCCATGCTCGTCCTCAACTACAGCGGCCGGCCCACCACGGCTGCCTTGTTTGTCGCCGCGCTGGCCGTCAGTGCGGCAGCGCTGTTTGCGGACAACATTGTGGATATGCAGGCCTTGAGCTACCTACAAGCTGGTGCTGGTGTCCTCGGCGTTGCCAGCAAAGTTCCTCAGATCCTCGCCATCTGGCAAGAGGGAGGCACCGGCCAGCTCAGCGCCTTTGCGGTTTGTTTACACTTGCTGCCTCACACTGAACGAAATGTTGGCTAACGGAATTGAAAAATCTAGGTCTTCAACTACTTGGCCGGCTCGCTGACCCGCATCTTCACTACCCTCCAAGAGGTCGACGACAAGCTTATACTGTACGGCTTCATCTCTGGCTTTGCCCTCAACGCCATTCTCGCTCTGCAGATGGTGTACTATTGGAACGCCCCGTCCGCCAAGGCCAGGGGCAAGCAGAAGGAGGTGATTTCTGTCGGAGCTCTGTCCGAAGGAAGTTCGTCGTCTGTTCCAAAGAAGGGCCCCACCACTCGGCGCCGTGGCTAGACGGTTCTCTACGGAGGTTTTTTTTTCTTGGTCTTCATCTGGATGCTGGTGTACAGGTCGGAATCAGGGAATATGCTAATGAGAGTGAAACGGAAGTACCCAACTTGCCCGTGGCGTGTTCGTCACTTGGTATATTTGGGCCTACAATGTATTTAATAACAGAGATAGCCATTTATCAGCATTACTATTCTACTTTCAAGTTTGGACTACGGCTCCACGAAGCAGGGTGCAAGTGACACTCCCAGTACTTTAACACGCTGTATACCTAGGTGGAACTTTGTCATAAGAGGACCCAAGTGAAACGGCATTCAGGAGAACGGGACATGTAATTCCAGTGGCAAAGCAAGTTTGAAATCCCGTATTATACAATACACTAATGCCCGCTAAAGCATGCCAGCCATGCAGCCAACTCTTGGCTTTTCTTCATCAATGCCATGCAGACATTACACACACACACACACACACACACACACACACATGTGCATACCCCTGATAACGCCAAGCCGTCCCAAAGCAAGAGCTCCTCAAAAGCTCGCCCAAATCAGAATCGAGGACTAGAATCAGAATTGAGATGACAAGGAAAAAAAAAAAAGAACAGAACAGAATACCAATCCAAAGTATGGGGAGGGGTTTTCAAAATCTCATGCATTTTAACAAACCGAGACGCCGGCATTCGTCCAGCCAATGCCGCCGATCCAGACTCTTCGGCCGGCGCATTGCAGGCAGCGCTTCTGCTCGCCGAGGTTGCTCACCGAGCAGCTGAAGCAGACGTGCTTGCCGCACGCGCCGCACGCCGTGTCCTGCGCAGAGCCGCCGTCCACGTCCATGTCGTCGTCGCTGCCGGCCAGGGCGGCGCCGCAGTCGTCGCAATTGGTGGGCGGCGCGCAAGGGTTGGCGATGCCGGGCGACGAGGTGCCGGAGCTGGGCTCGGAGCCAATGTCCCAGAACTTGTGCAGCGATTGTTGATGCTGGCCGTTCGAGTTCGCGTTCGCAGCCGGCTGCCGCTCGGACTCGGACTGGGCGACGATGACGGCGTCTTGAGGCTGCTGGTGGCCCTGCGGCCGCTGCTGTGCCGAGTACAGCAGGTCCAGGGTGTGCTCTGCGGGCAGGCATGAGTTCAGGTTGGGGCTCAGATGGTGGTGGGCGCGCCATTCGTAGAACTTACGATGGACCTCCTCGTCCGACGGCCGGTTGTCGCGATAGCGCTTGAGGGTGCGGCTGTGCAGGGCCGGTGCGTCGAGGACCATCATAGAGTTGTCGCAGAGCTCGGCGGAGCGTTTGCGCTTGAGGAGCGTCGCCATGGCTATAGTGTGAAAGATTGCAGGAAAATAAAATCAAGTTTGAAGAAGAACCAAGTTGTAATGGAATTCGCTCGCTCGCACGCAACGCTTCCCTCTCAATCAATGCTTTTTGCAGCAAAAAAGAGATGATGATGAAAAGAAAGAAACAAAGTTGTTGGTGATACGGGAGAAGAGGAAGAGAAGAAAAGAGAGGAGGCCCGGGCGAATTGAGTTTTGGGGGAACAGAAGCTGAGCGAGACCGGATCAATTGGGATTGGGCGGTCGTTGAGGTAACGAGGCGGGTCGCCCAGCAGGTATTTGCAGCAGCTGAGGCGCGACGAGAGAGACGCCTGCAAGCGCTGAGAGGTGGCGCGAGTCGCGGTTTTTTTTTTCTGTATGCGTCGCAGCGCGTAGAGTGGCTTCGCGACAAGCTAAAAGTTGGTGGTGGTGATTGATGACATGGATATAATACAAGGCACTACAAGGAAGAGGCAATGCCGTTTAAGCCAGAGTGTTTATAGTGCAAACAAGTCTCTGAAAACAAACAATGCCATCGGTCTGGTTTTCGATGAAAGATGGTGTCTGTGGCTGATCAAAGGATGAGGTACTGAATATCGTATCGTATCTCATTGATATCTAATCTCACTCGCACACTGTCATACGCTCAAATCTTCACCACCAGCTTCCCGATCCCCCCCTTTCCACTAACCACCTCCTCGCACCCCTTCTTCACCGCCTCCAGATCCCCCAGTTCCACCGTCCTCATCACCGGCTTCGCCTTTCCCAGAGCCACAATCTCGCCCGCCTTCTCCAAATCCTCCCGGATCTCCAGGCTGCCCGACACCATCTCGTACTTGATGCTCGTGCCCCGGAGCTTCCACCGGTACACCAGCTGCGCCAGGTCCAGCAGCAAGCCGATCCACCAGCTGAATCTATCCGCGCCGATAATCTTCCTCGCCGTGGCCTTGGACGGCGCGCTGGTGATGGAGATGAGCACCCCCGTCTCGGGGTTGAGCAGCGGGATGCCCTCGTCCATGCTGTTCCACTGCGTGTTGTACATGATGTCCACGCTGCCCGGCGCCACCTGGTCCCGCGGCCGCTGCGTCTTGTAGTCGATGACCTGGTCGTAGATGCCCGGCAGATACTGCTCGACCAGCGGCAGCTTGGGCGTCGACACCGTCGTGATGATGCGGCTCGCGCCCAAGACGTTCCTGGCCACCTGCGCCGCCATGGCCCCCGTGCTGCTCAGCCCGGCGGGGATGTACACCGTCTTGCCCTCGAGGCTGTCGGCGCCCATGAGCTGCAGGCCGCGCCGCCACGTCTGGTACGAAGTCACCACCACGGCTGTCAGGGCGGCTGCCTCCGAGAGAGAGAGATGTGCCGGCTTGCGCAGCAGGAAGCGCTCCTCGGCCACCGCGTACTCGGAGATGAAGCCGGGCGGTGGCAGCCGGAACATGGGCTTGTCGATGTACGCCCCGAACACCTCGTCGCCAACTTTGAGGTCCTTGACCCCGGACCCGACGGCGACGACAACGCCGGAGCCCTCTGCGCCAATCTGCGCTGGATATCTAGATGAAATCACGCAGTTAGTCGGCCAGTGTCCCTCGGTTCTGTATGATAACGTGCAGTTGGTTGGCCGGTAGCTATAGCAGTCTTACTTTGGCGTATGAAATAGCTTCATCTTCCCAGCTACGGCCTGCAGCTCTCCCGTGTTCGCCGCCGCCGCATGCATCCTCAAGAGCACATGCGTCGGCAGCGTGATGCTCGGCACCGGCACTTCCCGCACCTCGTAAACCTCAGGTCCACCTTGTCGCGGCGCCACAAGCGAGCGCATCGTCGCCGGGATGTCCATGATGCGGATAGAAGTACTTGTAAATGGACTGGAAGATTGGCTGTTAGTTAGCAGTGAAGCGCTTTTGAGACCACAGTGTGCTGCTTGCGGTAGAATTATTTCCCCAATCTAGAGCAAGATATGACAAGAACGGGGCGTGACTTGATTGAAAAGAAAACAACACTTCATGCATCATGCAACACCAACTTGCATCGGCCTATATATGCCGGACAATTCCACCCTCGGCGGCGGATTTGGGACGTTCGGCGTTCGGTGGGTCCCTCCGATGCGGTGGGCCGCCGACTTTGGTTCCGTCTCGCCAAACTTTCACAATCGGATGAAGTCGTGCGTTTCTGGCCATGTCCGCAGGGCGGAGTTTCAGCTTCATCTCATTGCTCCCCCCTTTTTTTTCCTTTTCTTTTTTACTTTTGTACCTTTATTAATGAGTTGTGGAGGTTTGATTTGTCAGATGAGATGACAGCTCATTTCAAGCACTCACAATAAATGGTCAAAAGTTGAGTATTGCTGCATCATCAAAGCAATATACATCACAAAGGTAACACACAATTCTTGGCAGGTTTCCCGAATGCATCACAAGAGTAGCAGCCGCATTCTTGATATTATTGTAATGAGAAACCAGGTATAAGCTTCTTTGTATTGCATATACGACCAGACAGATGCACATCTCTGCAACGTCTTATCTGTACGTACATGACGCATGCTATTCGCTACATCTACGCCTCTGGTAGGTCTACTTTCCAAAAAAGCCTCCGTACACTTTTTCCCATCTCTTCATACAAAATGTTGCCCTCCTCTCCTTAGCAGATGCTATCCCAAAACAGCCGATGCGCCCAAGGGGGGTTTCGGGTATACCCCCTCCCCAGTCCCAAAAGAAAAAATAATAATAATAAGGGCTCACGCTGGTGTGAAACAATCGTCCCGGTCCTCCCTCCAAGATACGCCCAAGTTCTCCCTATCCAACAACAAAGGAAACGATATATAAGAAACTCAGATATAAGTGATAGTTACAAGTCAACTCCTCCAAAGCGGGGTCGACAGGATGACAAAGAGTTTTTTTTTCTTTCGGCTTAACAAGAGAAACGCCAAGTCTATGCTGAAATAGTATGTCGATGTGAGAGAAAGATTTGGGTTTTTGGTAAGGAGAAGGCAAGTGGTGGCCTCCTGCCGTGAAAAGTGGTAATAAATATCAATAGATGAATAAATAATCGCATATCGGTTTGTCATCGACAGGACGTGGTTGGCTGTCATTGGTAGTCGTTGGGTATCATCGACGTGACAAAATCGTTCGTGTGTTGTGTGTTGAGGCCGCCAGCTGCAGGTGGTTGAATCGACCTGGTGGTCAGGCTAGTATGGGTAGGTATGAGACGATAAAAGAAAATGAGGGTATAAGAGAACAAATGATATGCACGGACGGTATCCTTTTTGCATACACTCAAGGGAGATGCCGTCGATGGCTAGGATCACGAGGCTGGCACTGTCTGTCGTGCTGGCGTTGTTGAGCAGCCAGCCATTCGGCAGACCCAGCTTGGCGGGATGGGTTCTCGGCCGGCAGCTTGGTGTCTTGGCCTGCACCGCCACTGCCGCCGCTGCCGCCACGGTTGTTGGCAGAGTTGGGGGATCCGGGTACGAGATCCGTAACGGCCTGGGCGATGGACGCGACCACGTAATTCCGGAGCTCCAGATCCTCCGCCTGGTCTTCCTTCTCCAAACGGAAGCGCTCTTCCTTGGACTTGTTGGCCCGGCGGAGATTCTTGATTTCCTGCATTATGTAAAGCATAACCTCCTCAGGGCATCGGTTACGCTCGTTGGCGGCTTCGTTCTTGCGCACATATCGCCGAGTCACGTCGGTAGCGCCGTCGGTGGAAAAGGCCACGCAGTACGACATCTTCTTTCCCCAACCTTCGGTGTAGAGTCGGGGGTTGTCCCAGGCCTCCTCACAGGCATCCACGTGAACCCACCTCTTTTGATGGTCTGAGTAGACCTCGGTCCAGACGTGGTCTTCGGCATTCCAGACCCACCGCACACGGCCACCGACCGCGCGGCACAGCATACTGAAGCAGTTTGCCCATTCTCCGACGCGGCCTCTGCGGGTCTGCAGTAGTCGCCAAACATCGCCGTAGCGTGGAAAGCGTTCGTAGGCACCGCAACTCTCGGCGGAGCAGCGGTAGAGCTCAACTCGGAGCGCACCGCAGGCACTCTCCTCTGGGGTTGGTGCTGTCATGCCCTGGGCGATTGTAGGGGACAGACAAACTGGGCATGGGGGGTTATTTACCCATGTGAAGAATGACCGCCGATACCATCTGTAAAGAGTGAAAAAGAAGGTTAGAACTCTATTACCCTAAGTGAAGGGGGAAAGGAATGCATTTCATCGGCATGAAAACCTACCGAAGAAGGGCTCGGATGACGCAGTCCTGATATCCCCATTCCGGCTTCCGACCGTCGCCCATACTCTCTGCTTGAGCCTGCAGAACCTGGCTCTCTTCCTCGGCCTCGCCATATATGCGGTCGAGGGGAATGGTCTGGAGGGCTTCATCCAACAATCCAGGGTTCTCGTACTTGGTAGGCGTGAGTGATAGACTGAGAAGAAGGTTTCGGAACTTTTGTGAGTCGCGGTCGGTAGCGGTGGGTGGTGTTGGGATCTTGGGAAGATGTCGCAGTGCTGAATATGAGGGCGGGGTTGCGGAAGCGTGAGATGAGTCAAACTGGCTGCTGCCAGCAGGCGAAGGGGCGTCGCGGTAGGCGCTCGAAGGTCGTTCCCGCGAGTGCTGTGACAGGTGTTGAGCCCTGAGGTCGTTCATGCGCTTATCGCGCAGCAGGCCCTCGAAGCGGACTCGAAGTTCGTGGGCCCATTCCTCGCCATAGGCGTCGCCTTGCGATGAGGGCCCTGAGCCGAAGGGGGTGCCTCGGCCCTCCATTGCGGTTGAAGGCAGCCGAAGGAAATTGTGATGCTGGGTTAACGAGTGAAGCGGGTCGAGAGCGAGGTGCTGGGAAAGACGCCGATGCGGATGGATGGGTTTTGGGCGAGATCGAATGTGCCTGATCTTGGATCTCAATCAAGGATGCAAGATATCAAAGTAAATAGAATAGAGAGCAAACAGAACAGTGGCAGGCAGAGGTTGTTGGCCACAAGATTGCGTCGTCGTCAACGTCGCGGCTAGGCTGGTGTCTGATCGTGGTCGTAGGCGGACAGCGTCGTCAGCTTGCGGATGCGTAGGCCGCTGAAATTGCCACAGTGACTGAGACCACCCCTCAGCGTGCGCCAACTGGCCAGGCCTCGTGGATCCGGGCTTGGACCCTTTTTGTTTTCAAAATCCCTTGTCGCTGGGATCGACCGTCGACGCTGCAGGTTTGTGAAGCCGTCGCCAGAGAAGCTTGGGAAAAGCGCTGGGCTGGACTGGATGGGAAAAATGAAAGCTGAGCAAGCATGAAAAAGAGGCAGACGGGGGGGCTTAGTGGAGGAAGTATGTGTCTGGTCGGGTCTCTTGGGGTCGCCGGCCCTCTGGAGACGCAGCGCTGCAGCAGCACATACAGGGCAGGGGAAATAAAGGGACTAGCTGTGGTAGTGGAAGTGGTAGCACTGCTAGTGGCAGAGGGGGTGCCTCTTCCTCTTTGGAGCCACTGATGGCGGTTTACGCGTCAGCTGGCCAGTGCAGCCAATCACGGCCGCCGCCTGGCCCAGCACCAGGATTAGCTCTGCTCGGTGAGAGGAGCCCGACGCGGGTACCGTTACAAGGCGGCGAAGCCTGGGTACATGGGCGTACGATGGAGGATGATGATGCAGCGGGAGAGAGTGTGCAGACAGACAGACAACTGGGGCGCAGGTCGAGCTGGATGCGATTGATCCATTGATCGCTACAATGCTACTGTGCTCCGTACAAGTGCACGATATCGGTACCGATGATGACTAGGTGGTGCTAAAGGATGGATCAATCCAATTAGGTTTATACGTCTTATGGTATGGACTGTTCACAGGTATTCCGTGCTATCATTAAGCTCCAATACCGTCCGAACAGTCACGTCGAGAAAAGATCAGACGGTGCTCCATATGGCTATATCGTTTCACTCTATGCTTAATTTCATCCAACCTTTTTCGATAAAATTCTCTTTTGGTCTTCTTTTCCTGCTAAACAATGAATGGGCCAAGACCAAGACCCCGGGATGCTCTATTTCCCGGTTTCAGCATGCGTCAGTCCATCCCAACGACACGCGCGGCTGCCATTGCACGTACCCCCATACTCGTATTATACAGATGTCAACCCAGGGCGGAACAAGGGTCAGGTAGGCCAGAAAGGGGAATCATTGCACGAGCAATTACGGAATCACCCAGCCAGAATACGCAAAGAATCGCCCAGCCGTACAGTAAGTTGCAACTTACACGAAATGCAACGAGCGCAGAGGTACCGCGGGCCTTGCGCTGGACTGCCCGCAAGTACCGGAACCTGGACCCTCCAGCACAGCGATGACGAGGCACGCAGCGCATGATGCGCCTTTCCCGTTTCTGCTGTGGCACAGCCGATGCCAAGATGCTAGCGTCATGGCTGCGCACACCCGCTTGCGCACTGTGTGCTGCCGCCGTGCCGCAGTCAAGCCGTGGTGCTTCGTTGCGATGCGCTGCTGCGTTCTGTACGCTGGGATATACTGTGTGTTGGACGGAGGCGATGCAATTGCGCCTCCGTTTCGATATTTTCTTCATCACTTTTTTTCCCCAAATGTTTTTTTTTTCATCGCGGCTGCGAGTCACCAACTGATGCAGCCCTGGTCGAGGCCAGAGCAGAGCCGCTAGCCGCAAAAGGTACTAACCTGCTACTCGTACATATTGTAATGCGGCATACGAATACTCTCCGCGGACTGTTCCTGGCCCTTTCGTATATACGATCTGCGAATTTTACGGACGCTATCCGTTTCAGACTTTGTGATTATCTCTTGTATTGTTCTTGTTTTTTCAAGTTTTCACAATTGCTCTTGCGCCGTCTCCCCCTCTCTAATTTCCTATTGTAGGAGTCTGGAGTGGTTGTGATCAGCAATCCCCGCCACCACAGCAAGCGAATTCTCGCCTCTCTCTGCGCATCCCGAGTGCCTCTGGAATATCTCCCGTTGAAAACGTAGCGGAGACTAATTGATCATCGGAGCGGGAAAACGCGGCAGTGTTGGCTTTTTGCTTGGAGCCGCAGTAGAATTTGCACTTCCGGTGATACAGTAAACGGTGCAAACATCGACACTGTGTGGTTAGTACTCCGTCGGGCGGCTATTCGACCCTCGCGCAAACGTCCAAAGGGGGCTTCCGCTCTAATAATCAGCCTTGCGTTCCCCGTTCCTGGGCTTTGCACTGCCAAAACGGCCCCTCCGCCAGCATGGCCGAAAGAATGGAGGCCTTGTGGAAAGCTCGTGAACTTTCCATGCACGAGTACTCTTTTGTGATCTTGAACTGCAACCTCGTATTACATAAGGCGATCAATAGCGAGTACCACGGTACAACACCAAAAAGAGCATGTGAGATCTTGAACCCCCTCAACACCCAAAGTGCTATTAGCGTTTCTTTCCTGCAAGAGTATCACGCCCCATTGTTCTGGACACCCAAAACTTATTCTCTTTTATTCATCTCCCACTGTCTATTCCGCATAATTCTCATGATCCAAAAGACACAAACTGGCCCTAGAATCATGCCTTTGATTGCTGACTCTTTCTTCTTCGTTCTGCTGTAAGCCCAAAATCTCATCAGGGCCCCAACTCAGCTTCGAGACCGGGCCCCGGATCCGGAAGCTAAGAGACAAGGGCATTTCGATCCCCCAAAGACAAACAACTAGACATGCCTTCATCCAATCACATGCTCGCCAAACAATTTTTCATTTCTACGTCCACAGCTGGGGCGTGGTGTTAGGGGTGCGAGGCCGCGTCATCCGCCTATTGACCTTCTATGGGGGCTTGCGTACTACAACGTCCAATCGCCACTCCACGCCTACAGACGAACAAAAGCCGTACAAATCAACTATACAGAGACATTGCCCACTGCGGTTAGCGGACAATCCCCGTTGAGGCTCGATAAGGGTCCTGGCTTTTGCGGTAGACACGACGAGGAAACTACCTCGCGAACCCACCCCTAAAAGAGGCGGAATATACGAGCGTATCGAGTCCGTGTTCGTACGAAATAGGAGCCTTCAACAAGTCTTGCACGCATGGATCTCATTAAACGGGCCGTTGTGCCTCCAAGCTTGACAGATGGTCCGCGGCCAGCAACAAGAGGGCATCGTGAGTTGACATTGTCGGTGTGAAGAAGCCTTTCCGTCTTCATTGAGGCTATTACAACCTGAAAGCTAGACGGCCCCCGAAAGCCCAGCTAGATTCATACTTGTACGCTCTTCAACCCGCAACCCAAGGCGGATCTAGGTCCACTACTTTCCACCAACGGCTGGTTCATGGGGGTTCACTAAGGCATGAGTATATTACCGAGTACACGTTGACATATCGAATGCTACCACGACACTCGACTTGAGTTTGCCCTGCATTTCCCTCATCACCCTCGCATGACCTTTTGTTTACTACTACTCCCCTGATAATTTACCAGACATTGGACGAATGGACTAGGTTGGTACAGTACCATCTCACATGGCTTACCCCATCACCTCCCCTCTCAGACATATGGCCATCTCGCAACAGGGTCCCGATATCATGATTCTCATCGAACTCTATCGTACTACAAGGAGCCACATCATTAACCGAAATATCACTTTTCATGCTTCCCGACTCATACTCGTACTGCTCAGTCCATGAGTGGTGCATGATTTCACATTCGTCATGAGCCCTCGCTCCACAAGGCTCTTATCTGACGCTCAATTTCCACAGCCTACCAGGTCCCAGGACACAACGACTAATATCATTTGGAATGTACTCGTACAGTACTGTGCTCACAGATACCTTGTACAAGGCTACGACATGGCTAGAGCACCCGGCCACCCTGCTTTAAGCGCGGCTTTTTCGAAGGGGACGCGCGTTAACTGGATCTCGCCCCCTGTCTGCCCGGACGTCGTCGTCGTCCGTCTCACGCCAGGATCGTGGTCTCCATCTTTCCATGTTCAAATTCGTTAGGGCGGGACGTAGACTGGCTTGTGACGTGAATTGATGATTCTTGTGACCAACAGGCTTTCCGTGTATACCATTAGTAGTTGGTGTCTCTTTCGTAACAAATTAGTGGACGTGCGTATATACTGTGTAACAAGGAGCTGCGTACTTGTATGAAACACTCCCCATTCTTTCAACGAGGATTTCTTATTTCAACCTAAGATACTACCTTAATAAAAGCTTTGTTTTATCCCTTGTGCGTAAAGGGTGATTCAAAGGTGATGCTATACTGGTGGAGTGTCAACATGCAGCATTACGTATCCAATTCATCCATTCTTCGTTTCCTCAACACTCAACTTTTCCGTCAACACTTCACATCAACTCATGGCTCAAAAGCAATCTCTAAAGCAAAATTAACATTCCAACCCCTTTCTATATGCCACGAGTCTCAACCAGCACTTTGTAGGCATCAGCCAGTAGCAAACCCAGCCCTGAATCACTCTTTGATATGTACTTGGTGATCCTGAAAAAGAACCCACCCCCCGTTTCTGTTCTGTCACATTGCTCGCCCATGCCATGCCAATTCCATCTTCCGTTTTTTTATTCGTAACGGCCTCCTGCCATTAAAAAAAATTTCACCTCTCCCATTCCTCCCCGGCATAATATCTCTCGGGCATCTCCACATCCCACACTGGTCTCTCCACTAGCGCAACCTCCAAAGGCTGGTCTGCAGCGTTGAGAGATACGATACCAAGAACTGGGCGGTACTTGTAGGTTATCCACCAGCTCTTCCGGTCAGTTCCCGCCTCTTGGTCCCCCGTGCCATTGGCATTGGCGTTGCCGTTGGCGTTGCGAAGTTGGGCCAGGTCGCCCTCGGGGGCATCAGCCATGTCGTCGTCACTGTCACTGCCATCCTCGTGGGGAGAGGCGGTGTCCGCGTCGATGTTCACCCACTGCCCGTCCACGTATTTGCCAATGCGGTGCGGTGCAAGATTTTCACGGGTCATTTTCCCTCCGGCACCGCTAGTATGACCGGTTCTCTTGCGCTTCGTGCCGGACTGGGCTCCATGGCTGACGACGACGGCGTCGCTCTCTGAAGTGGGCTTGGGCAGGTCTTGGGCAGTGTCGAGCATCAGGAGGAACGAGATACCGTAGACCCAGAGGCGGGATCCCTGCCACAAAGCACCTTTGGCCAAGTCTAGCAGGTCCTGCACGGCAGCCGGGAGGGCTTTCCGGGGGTGTCTGCGTGACCATGGTGTGAGAGAGCCTTGGAGAGGATGGAATGTCAAGACGTTCCACGAGGCCGTAATGGCGGCGAGGGTGTAGTCCTTGATGGCATCCACTCCGCCCTCGCCTGCATCTTCAGAGGGTACGTCTTCCGAGAATGACAAGACGACGGGAGTTGAGGGTAGCTTGGGCAGCAGGCTTGCGCTCGGATTGCGAATCCAGCGGCGGTTCACGCTGCTAGCTTGGCCTTCCTCGTCATCCGAAGAGTCGCTTACACTGTCACTGTCGTTGTCCGAGGACGGTGCCGCGTCATTTGCTCCATCTCCTTCCATCTTTTCCTGCATATTCTCGTCGGGGCCGCGTAAGACCCAGGTGTCAATGTAACCGGCAATGTCAGCAACCGCAACCATCTTCGAGTCGGCAGTGAATGAGATGTGAGTGATATTTCTCTCGTAGCTTCTTAGCCCGCCGTTCTTGATGTATCGTGGAATATGGCGCCGGAGACGGGGGAGCCTCTGCAAGTGAATGACGAGCTGTGACGAGTTCTCCGCATCATTGGCCTCTTCGAGACTAGCCATGATAACTCGAGAGCCCTCTTTGATAGCACAGAGCCATTTTCCATCTGGAGAAAGTCGCACCTGTGAGGCACCGACATTCCTCAGCTTCTCTGGAAGTTCAACCGCGGATAGTTTGACGTCAGAAGGCTTAACCGGATCTTGATGCTCTAGCCGGAAGGCCTTCATGTCTGTTGCTGTAGACACGATGAGGAGGGTTCCCTCTGGATTGATCGTAGCAGAGCTGATGTTGGAGTCGCCCTTGACAACAACCGTCTTGAGAAGTCTGCGGTTTTGGTTGATGTCAACTTCTTCTCCTCCAGCCACATTGAATATCTCCGTAGCAGGCTTTCGAAGAGCCCAGATGTGAACCTCCCTATCCCACCAGCTGGTGATGAACCTTGCCTTTTGTGCGCTCGAAACAGGAGGCTGTTGTGGGAGATTGCTGATTGTTCGGTGGTTTTCGCGGCCCATTTCTCTCAGGGGAACCAGCATGAGGTTTGCATCCGGCCCTGTGGAAAGTTGGTCAGTCTAAATCCATAAGAGTGCTTTATTTGTTTGACCATCATGATCTCACCTCCAGTAATTACGACGCTTGTGCGTCCATGCTCAAACGATGCCATTGTCTTGACATCGTGGTCATGATATCTTCTTCCCCAAACCTTGGCCCAGCGGTTGCCGGTGCCAGTATTTTGCTTGTACAGTACAGTACGACGATCCATTCCTCCGCTTGTGATGGTCGTTCCATCGGCGCTGATGGCAAGACTGAGGACATCTTGTTTGTGGCTCTGCAGTCTCTGAGACTGTGTGTAGGTCTTGCCATCCCAGATGCAGACTTGGCCCGTAGAATCCGCCGAGACAATATTACCGTTGGGCAGGCACTTGACCGACCACACGATGATATCTTTAGAGCCTCCGGCCAGATCTGCGCCCAAGGTCATATGGCGAAGCATGTGACCCTTTGTAACGTCGTAGATTCGAATGGTGCTGTCTGAGCAGCCCACGACTGCAATTTTGCGTGACTGGAACGTGATACTGACCATCTGGGCCTTTTTCGTAGGGGATCGCACAACGACTCGTTGGAAGCGGAGATCATCATCCTCGATCGAATACATGGCAAGTTCGCCATCAATCGTGCCGGCGATCAACTTGTTGGAGTGCAGGTCGTCTGATGCACCGCTCAGAGCCGGAGGCTGCACGGCGAGACACCAGATGTCGCCATGCTGGCCGCTGGCATGTCTCTTGGGTTTGCCTTTTTCGAGATCCCACTCGGTCACCGTAGACGTGTATCCAATGCTAAAGAGACGCGACTTGCCTACAGCAATCTTCCCATCACCCAGATCCTGATCGGGCTCGTTGACCCAAACAAGACCATCAATGCTGCGATCCTTGCCGCCGCGAATGACCAGCTCCTGGTGCCATGCTCCGCTGGAAGGGTTCCAAATCTCAATGTCACCGTTGGCTCGTCCAACAGCCAATCGCGCCACAGAGCCTTGCTTTGCAGACTTGGTCTTGGGGTGCGAGAAGGCTACGGCGTTGACAGCCGACGGCTTGTAGGGCACAAACCGGCAGCGATGGATATCCATGGTGGTGATGGATCCAATTCACCGTCGTCTATTGATGCTGGCTGAATCGAATTCCAGCGTCTGACGCGTTTTCAGACACCGAAATCCTCCAAAGCTGTGCAAGGTGAAGCGCAACGCTGTCGGCCGTGATGCTGCAAGAAAAAAAAAACTGCCAGCCTCGTCCAGAAATTTTTTAGAGCTGGCGAATTAAGCAGCGGCCCATGCACGGCTGCCCCTCCACCCCACCAATTATCGGTCTCTAGCAGGGCCTCGTCCGCCGTCAGGGCATTTTTGTTCACTATAAGAGCAGCGTAAATTTGATTGTCAACACGACATATTGGTTGTGTTGGATTGTATTGCATTCTGATGCCTATCATATATCCATAATGTTCACGTATGATTTTTTCTAAATATGCAATTTCGCAAGTTACTGCCGAGTATGGCATGTTGGATTATTTTGTAGGTAGCTCGCTATCGGGAGCCCCACAACTCTTGTCGATACCTGCAGATATCCAGGTGCCAAGGGTCTAGTAGGTACTTACATGTATTTTCTACCAGACTTCTCTTCTTCGTCTTCTTACTTGGCGTCTTTGCATATATACCTTGGTAGCGAGCTGCATTTTCACTAAATGTATTTTTATAGTCACAAAATTAGTATCAACATTATTGACCAAAAGATTTGGCACGGCACGCAGTTGGGAAGATTGAAGGGGGATGTCTGCTCCTTAGAACTGTTGCTATCGCTACAACTGGTAATGCAAACGCAAACATGATACCCATCAGTCACCTTCGCAGCTGCTTCTTTGAAAGCATCCAATTTCTGTCTTGGCAGGTGCTTTCATAGAAGAGTTGCCAAAAGTTGAGCTCTTTCAACCATCATGAGAAAGGAGCCGCCCATCTTTAGCGAGGCATCTACGTTCCCTTCTCTAGCCCATCCTCCTCCTCCCTCTGCCTCTAAACAATCCTGTCTTCTTCATCCTGTCCGGTTCGTGCTCCAAACATCGACAGATTTTTGGAGGCTTCTTTTTGGGATCCATTTTTGGCTGCTCTTTTGGAAGCATCTTAACTCATCCTTGTCAATATACAAACACCAAAACTCTCCACACCATGGCGAATCAACCCCCCGAAAGCAACGACTTCAACTGGTCACCGAATAGGCTCTCAGTTATCCGACGACGGGTCTTGATCCTCGCTGGTTTTTGCCTACTCACCTTATGTTCAACTGTATTTGTCAAAGCTATCACAGTCGAGACTGTAAGACTTGAGCAACAGGGCCTCATAAAGCGGCAATTTCAGCTCGGCGGACTGCTGGGGGGCATGTTTCGAGAGGTAAGTTATCATGGTCGCCATATATACTGTCTTCTGTAGAGATGGGCATTCCGAAATCTTACTAAATGTATGAAAGGCAATCGATACAAAATCTCTCGAAATACCATCAGTAGGAGAGCCTGCGCAGCAAGATCCCACTACCGCTTCATGGATATCAAGCCCCACAGTCGAGATGTCCACAGTGGCAAGTCATATTCTTGAATCTTCAAAGACAATCGCCGGGATTTCGGGATCAAATGTTTCTCATGGTGACCCCAATGAACTGCTGGAAACCTTGGCGGCGGCAGTGAAGCAGGCGATCAAAGACTCAGAACAGCTCCCATCCACAATACCGAAGCATCTTCAGAAGAGCGTTCTATCCGATTTGATCGTAGGTCAGTCAAATGCAGCGAAATTTTCGGCAGGCCCATCGATATCTCTCCCTTTCCAGACATCTCGTTCAAACTCTATGGGAAATCTTCCGACTCCCTCGGTCAGGATCCTTGGTGGGCTCTCGGCAGATGCCTTGACACTACGAATGCACACTGCACGAGCAATCGCAGAGGTGTCCCCGTCAGAACTTTCGACCGATGGTCCTTCGTTCCTGAGTGAAGTGGCAGAGATTGTTACAGAAATATCGGAGATTGATCCTATAGCGGCTGCCAAGCTCACAGACACGGTACTCGATGCTCTTCATGTGAATCCGTCCGCCATAGCTTCAGCCGTACCAAAGGTCGCAAATCAGGCTTCCATTACAGCTGCTGACTTGCTTCCGCTCATCATTCCTGCTGTCGCTAAGGCTATGGACCAGCCTCTACCTCCGATACCCTCCGTAAGCACATTGGATATGGTGGAAACATTAGACAAAGTCCTCCAGCAAGGAACAACAGTCATCAATGATCTCAGCAGAGCCCTTGAGGATATCACTGACCCATCGCTCCTAGGGGTTGTCAACCAGCTTGCCATGATTGTCAGTGCTGTTGCCAGCTATTTGAACAAGCCCCTTTGTGCCGTTGATCAAGTCGTGGACGAGGTTTCTTTCGAAGCAGTCATACCTTGTGATGCAGCCGAGTCTCTTACTTCAGCTGGCCAACTCACAACATTGGCTGCACCTGTGTTGCCAACACCCAATTCTAATTCAGGAGAAATCACGACTCTTGCACCACCTAGTCCATACTCATCTTCAGATCCGGCTCCCTCATCCAAGCCCGCAGCTGAAAGTCCGACCAAAACGAATAGTCCATCTCCTGCAAATGAAGGAAACGAGGACGGGTCCCCCTCAAACAATTGTGCTTCTGCCGAAACTACACCAGCAAGCCCATCGTGTCCCACATGTCCATCTTGTGATCAGTGCGCTCCCAAGATCTGCTCTGTGGAGGGCCCCGAGGGGCCGAGTGCTCATCAACCTCCTGATCCTTCCAAAGGGCCTTGTCCTGGAAAGGGTTTCAAATGTGTTGAATGTCTTGACGGCTGGTTCTGCCCTCCGCAGGAGACACCAGCGCAGGTCGCTCCTTGCGGCCTTGGATGGCCATGCTACCACTGTTCAGAAGGCTGGTTCTGTGCCTCAACGGAAACACCTATTCCAACGCCACCTCCAAGCTCTGTAGCAGGACCGTCCTCCAAAGATACAGGGATTACAGGCACAAGTGGTGCTACAACTCCAACGATACTTCCAAATACTGATGATCTTCCAGACGACTGGAGCCAGCTAGGGTGTTTTCAAGATGCCGTTTCCCGGATATTACTTGGCGCCAAACCTGTGGATTATCTTCAGGGAGATATGTCTACCAAGGAATGTGTAGGCCACTGCATTTCTAGTGGATATAAGTTTGCCGGAACAGAGAATGGCAGGGAATGTTGGTGTGGAACTTCCATTCGAGATGATGCTGTGCGGCTTCCTCAAGCTCAGTGCGGAAAGCCATGTCAAGGTCAGCCAACAGAGGCCTGTGGTGGCAGCTGGGCTATAGATGTGTTCTTATGCTCGGACAAATCCGAGCCTCACCAAGAGCCACCTGGGAAGTCTACTGGTGGCTTCATGTTCCGACTCCTTTCCGACTTCAAGAGCAACAATCGAAAGGCACATCACTAGCCTTTCTAGACTGTCACGCTGTTCAACGGTCTCGAGACAAGAACAATCCATTTTCTCGAAGAGCCGTCGAGAGAAATTGCGGCTGTAGTCATCTGTCGAGAAATATTTCTAGCGTTATGGAGGCGTTCAATATGGTTCAGGCAAGCTGACATCTGTGTCCCGGAGGATTTCTAATGTTATACTGAATATTATTTCAACTGAGGGCAAGATGTGTAGAGTATAACATATTGCTTATGGTGGAAGATTAGCTAAATTAGAGTAGCTGCCGAGAAATATCAGATTGCTTGTTCAAACACTTGGCTATTCCTTTGCTATCCATAATCGTATACACAGGCCGTTTACTGTTGAATGGACATAATAATACTCTCTTGGGGATACCAAGGAGCTAGACATGGCGAAAATAAGGCTTCAGTTTAATTAAAGGCGGCTCATAAGCCGATGCCACCATTTCACTCTGTTCAGGGAGTCAAACGCCATCAGCCCGTTGAGCCAAAGGGCATGAATCGTGCATAGACAGCCAAACTAACACGTGCATCAAGTTTCTGCGGCGCAGCGCACGACTCGCAGTATGTGCGCAAAAATTACCAATTCTGTATCTAGTCAAGGTATTGGAGAAATGCGGATGAGCTCTTGACCAGGTAGGCTTGAGTGTTTGCACATTGTCCTTGATGGGGGACCGGCTCATTCGGGCATTGCCGGGCTTGTATGGAACTACATGTTGCATGCAGAGTGTGTGAATGCAACCCTCTTTTTGGTCTTCTAAAATTACCTCTAATTACGAGTTTGTATCACCATTGATTCATGCCCGACTTGGCTGTTTATTCCAGTGCGTTCAGTTGTGGTGGTGGCATGAATTCCAATATATTGGTTTATATGGCTGGGATATAATTACACTTTGGGTGGTGTTACCGCGTAGTGGTTGCTGCAGACCAGGCGAATACGACACAAAGTTGTCAATAAATAGATTTGGGGTGGTACATATGAACTGGAACATTATTTTTGGTCAATCCGTGTTACCTGAATATTCTACAACTCGTCTTCACTGGACGACTGATACCAAAATACCAGGGTGAAGATTTTACCTTTCCATGGGGGTGGTAAAGTGTGTAGTACAGGGCAGCCACCTACCCTACACCAAAATCCTCATATTCGGCGCTTTTTACCACCATACCAAGCTTCTTGGCGAAAAATACTATCCGACCAAAGTTACGCTGCAGTAGGAAACTGCGGCTGTGCGCCAGGGGCATGGGATAAGAAGACAAAAAAAAGTCACCGAAGCAAATTGGTAACGATTATCACGACCGACTCATCCGTGTGATGCTTTGTCAGACGGTAGGCTTGAAGTCGGCCTGTTACCGAGGTTATGGTGCTCGGGCTAAGGGAGCGTCATCTTTGGGTACTCCATAACGCCAGCATATAAAACCACCAAGCGCCGAACCTACCACCAAAAACTAGTGGTTTCTGCTGGCGTATTCTCAGATTCAGAATTGGGGTAGCTGGAGCATCACCAGCACGATGAATTCAACCGCCACTTGCTCGGCTTGGCAGCGGTAATCGCTGGAGGAGACGCGGGAGGCATGGAACCGCGTGAGCAACGACACGGCCATGCAGTGAGACCCACGGCCACACGCGGCCTCGGGAGCATATCTGGTTACCGACCGGATAACGGCATCTCAGGACACGGGGACCGTCTGCCTTGTACGTTCAAGTCGAATGCGGGTTGAAGTCAGCAGGCGCAAACCCCATCATCTCTGTCTGTATAGCTGTATTGCAGCCCGAAAATATCGTAGATTTGTATTGAATCGAACGGCATCCGTGTAGCTCGAGGCGTTGGGCGCCGGAGATTTTTGCAAGTCCGGGTAGCGTCTCTCGGAAATCTTTTTAGGCAGTCTTGGCTTTTATTTCGTTTTGGCAGCAAGACCTCATATTGCCATGGATCGAATCGTACGAGAGGCGCAGCCACCCCACGTTTAGCTAGTTCGATAAACAGCCCATTTCCCGCTCAGCCGACCGACTCCATCGACACCGTCTCCTTGGGTACTGCGGGTAGCAAGCCGTAGTAGGACTCCGTAATGAATGTTTCTGCGGGGAAGTCGATGCTGGGGAAGCGGGTTGGAGACGTAAATCTCGACAGCCAGAGATCCCGAACGCCGAGTCTGGGGAATAAGATGCGTAGATGCGCTAGAAGTGATGGCGGACTACCATTTGCGGGGGAATCGGAGCCACGGTATAGGTATTTCTGGGACGTAGTATGTAACAGTCGTATTAGCCCTTTCATCCCGGCAAAAAAGATGCGTTGGCCAACCTGGACCATTCCATCATGGCTAGTTGATCGATCTGGCAGGTCGAGGATCTGCCCCCAATGACAACTTTGTCCGTGTAGTGAGAGGGGCAAGTTGGCATGGTCGCCGATGGCTCGGAGCTAGCAGGTCACGACACCAAGGCCACTGCCGCAAACGGAACTTGATGAGCGGCTCTGCGTCCGGAATCGAAATCGGCATGACGGGTGGCTGTTTGTAAGCCGCGGCTAGAAAACCGCTTCTCTTTGAACAAAGCCCCCATGGGGTCCCCCAGCCATTTTTGCTTTGCTGAATTGATGACATCGCGTGATTCATATGCCACAATCAGAAGGCTGACTGACGGGGGGCTCGCACCAGGGGAAAGCTGACATTAATCCTCGTACCACCTTGGCCATGTTGGCTGACTGTACAAGTCTGTACTTGAGAGGTCTTAGCGCTCGCATACAACTGCTCGTGGTTTTGTTGTATAATGCTTGTATGGTGCTAGTTGTCGTAGTCATCCGAACGCACGAGCGGAATATGACGTGCCAAGGCTCCAAGACTTTCAGCGGGCACCAAAGTTGCGAAGCTACGACTCGTGTTCTGATCTTGAGTTTCTTGGCCGGTGAGTAGAGACGGAGCTCTGGCGGTCAATCGGGCCACTATGTGGGCTTAATGAGTAGACGAGAAGAATTCGAGGGAAGACTGATGCAATTAAGGCAAAAAAGTATGGCGGTGATCAGCCATGTGCTAATGCAGTAGCTGTGATCCCAAGTTGCCAAGCTTGCCTGAGGAGGAGGGGGATGGAGGGAGGGGCCTAAGAGGGGGGAGCCTGTTGACGACGAGTTCAATCACAGCCGTCCATCCGGTGCCTCTCAATTTTCGTCCCAAGCCCAAGTCTATTGTCTCCCATGGACAATTGCTTTCCTCCGAGGATCCGCAAATATACCGCTCGGCTCTGGAGGATGTGGCATATGGATTGCGCGTTGCATTAGCCGACTCCTGGCAAATTTTGGAACAACGTCTTCCATTTCCCATTCCGGCATTGTCGGCTGCAGCACAGACAGGCGAGCTTGATACCACGATCGCCTCCTGGCTCAACCAAAATGAAGACTTGCGGGAGGCAGCAGCTTCAGCATCTGTGCTCCGTATTATGGAGCAATTCATGTGCGTGAGCTCCACAGAGTTCGTACCGTAACGTAGGTAGCGGTAGCCACCAGGATAGATCTCTGCAACCCCCTTTCCATTCTCTCCACAATACGACAGATCAAGAAAAAAGACCGCAAGGATTAGATGATCCAATGCATCGAAGCCTAATTCAAAGCTGCAGCAGGTTGTCTGTACTGTACTCGTACATGGCATTGCAGGCAACACGGCCGGAGTAATACAAACTCGCAAGTCACGCCGTGGTGCGAGTGTGCTCTTCCTTTTTTGCTTTTTTTATTGCAGATTGCACCTAACAACAATGTATTGGCCCGATCGCGGTCTGACCCTGGCTTGATGATGCAGAAGCGTCCTGTCGCATTTGATTAGCGACCCAGAGAGAGGCATTAGGCTTGACTCGCGCCCGGAGTTCTTGTCCAGATTGAGATAAGGTACGCCTTCGGTTCTCTGGCGATCCCCCAGCACCGTTGCGAAAAGTGCCAGGGTCCGTCACCGCATGGCACTAGCATACTATTCCAAGGCTTACGAGTGGTGGACGCTGAATTCAAGTGTTGGTCAGACCGGAGACGGTGGATCGCCATGGTCTCGAGTGCTCGGTGATATTGTGTGTGCTGTCGAAGCGATGCCAATTGGTGGTAGGTACTTGCATTGCCATTATTGCCAGGTAATCTCCAGCAATACGGTCAACTTGGACCTTGGAATGCAAGAGTTACTGCTCTGAGGTTGGCGCTCCGTGGTACGACCAACAGCTCCGAACCGTTGTTGCAGTGGACAATAGGCTCAGGAGATTCGAGGGGCCCGCTCGCTCTTGGAACCAACAAACTTTCTTGTTTAGGTTCTCATGCTGGAGACTCTCAAGAGCCAATGACAACAATCGTGACCACGGCATGTGCTTACGAGTATTTGTATGTACTCGTAAATAGAAGCAGGCTCAAACTCAGGCTCAGGCTCAGGCCGGCAGAGGGGGGCTGTCATCACATCTCATCATCCTTTGTCTTTGCTCAATCCATCGTTGGATCTGGCTGGGGAGCTAATAGTCCGTTTTCAGCGCCCTTGGCCTGGCCTGACCGGTCAGCAGCCTTACGGGCGGAATCCTTTTGCATGATGGCTCTTTGTTTCTCTTCTCGCGGCCAGCACCTTGTTTGTCCCCTTGTTTGTTCATCGTGCATGGGTCTTTTTTCCCAAGTGGCCGAGCCTCGACACATCCCTTTCCGCATTCAACCAATCCAGATAGATGATGGTTATTCTGGCTTGACGACAAGGCTAAATAGCCTAAACTCTGAAAAATTTCCAGAAAGGCCTGGACAGAGGTGGCTGGCCGGGCTTGGCCCTACTCGTACTTGTTGTGGCGGCTGGCCGGGGGTAAGGAGGATTTTTTCTCTCTTCTGCCGTGCCTCATTTCACCAACACGACAGAAACAGCCTAAGCATGCACGAGATCAAGCACCAAGCAACGCCTCTTCGGCAATAAGGCCCATCGTCAGCTCAAGGAGGATGTGGGTCAATACAATACTACCCCAAATCCATGGCATAATTTGTCGGGCTTGTCCCTGGAGAGTAAGGATCTGGAACCCCAAGGCATCCCCACCCATGTACCCCAATCCATTGTGGTTGTGGCTTGGCCATAGCTTCTTTTTTTGGCGGCAGTGCCTTGGAGTTCCTTTCGTCCATTCTAGTGGTGAAAAGCCTTCTGCGCATAGCTCAAACATTGGCTCGTTTACGGAGGGTCCCGCGTTGTAGTGGGATGTTCCGACCTGATGCGTGCGATAGAGAGCGCCTGGTATGGAACATGTGCTGTTCGGCTCGCTTCTAGCTCGAGCTAGATGGGCGGCCTAGCGGGAACAGTCCTCGGCAATGGAGCAGGCCGTTTTGAACAGGGCCCCGGGATAGTGAGTAATTGCGAGGTGACGAATGCAATTGATGTGCGGTTCGGTTCTGTTTGTACCTCGGAAATCCACCCAGAGGTAGTTACTTTGTATGCAGATTAGAACTTGAAAAGAAATGGGCAGAGATGGATACAGTACAAGTACGAGTACATGTATGTAGACTCACCATGCAGGCAGCTGCATGTCTCTGGGCTTGAAGGTTGCCATTGACGAGCCTAAAATCCTCCTCATGTACGGAGCAGGTATATCACATACCGTATGCGGGCTCATATTATATTCCAATGACTCCATAGTAGCAGCTCCTCCGGGGGCCTACGGGACATGCCCGTCGCCAGCGTGTCACTCATTGCAACCCTTTTTCTGCTTCTCCACTTGCTAGATCTGTCGCACGTTGTTGATTGACTCGCGACCGCCGGAACCCCCCCTCCCCTGCCCACCCCCAGTGCGGTGCTAAGCACGGAGTAGCTGTGGTACCAAACGGCAACTTTTGGGGACATCGGGTCTCCGCCCTTGAAGGTCTCAGCCATCGGTCCCATTTTGCCCGACCCTACCTATGGGCGGGAGGGTAGCGTGCTCGTCCTAGATAGGCTGTGAATATAAGAACCTTTGCTCCCCACCAGAAAAGTTGCTGCTCTTTCTCCTCTTGCTTCGGTCATCCCTGATATAAATAGTAGCTGCTTGTTGTGAAGCGCTGCTTTCGTCAAAACAAGTACTCTCCAATCACATCTGGTGTTCGAAAAAGGTCACCACCACCCGACACAATTTCGCATATTCCATCAGGTCGATCGATTCCCAAGTCCGACAATCACCATCACCATGGCTGACGAAACCGTCAACATCGCTCCCAATGAGAAGGAGACCAACGGTGTCCAGCAGCAGACGGCGGTACCACGCCAGGGTTTCACACACAACCACCACAACGACTTCCATGAGATGACCATTGGCCAGTATGCCCAGGCCTTTGGTGGTGCTCTCCAGCCCGGGGCTTGGAGGCCATATGAGCACCGCAAGCTCGCCAATCCCGCCCCTCTGGGTCTTTCTGCCTTCGCTTTGACTACCTTCGTCCTTTCCGCCGTCAACATGCACGCTCGAGGAGTCTCGGCCCCCAATGTCGTCGTCTCTCTCGCTTTTGGTTACGGCGGTCTTGTTCAGCTGCTTGCTGGCATGTGGTAAGTCATGAGCTCCTGGATTTCGCAGTATTATAAGCCTGGACCTATACTGATGGTTCGTCTTTAGGGAAATTGCTGCCGGTAACACCTTCGGTGCTACTGCCCTGGGCTCATACGGTGGTTTCTGGATCTCATACGGTATTCTCTTGACCCCCGAATGGGGCATCACGGCTCCGGATGGCCCGTACGAAGGCAACGTCGCTAGCGTGCTTGGCTTCTTCCTGACTGGCTGGTTCATCTTCACCACCGTGCTTCTGCTCTGCACCCTGCGATCCACTGTTGCCTTCTTCCTCCTCTTCTTCTTCCTTGACCTGGCCTTCTTCTTCCTCGCCATGGAGCAGTACGCTGCCGACCTGGGCAACGAGACCGCTTCCCTGGCTCTGCAAAAGACTGGTGGTCTCTTTGGTTTCTTGGCTGCTTTCGCGGCTTGGTACAATGCCTTGGCCGGTATCCAGGACAGCAGGTTAGTACTCGAACATGCTGGCGCATCTGCGCCTGTGCGCTGCATATTTGCTAACAGACAATCAGCAACTCCTTCTTCCAGGTTCCCGTCATCCACTTCCCCTGGTCCGAGGCTGCTCGTGAGCGCCGTGCCAGCAAGTCTGAGCGTGCTCAGGCATGAGTTTCGTCGTAGGAAGTGTGATGTGTTCTTGGTTATGAGCGATGTTGGATAAGGAATGATACCTGAGTGAAGCGAGCGCGCAGTTCCTAGCGGGCTGGGCTGCGAGTAGGAATGATTACAACTGGGCCTTTTTTCCTTTTTTTTTTTTTTTTTATCTGGTTACCAAACGTTATTGCGATAATACAGGAAGCTGCATACCAGCTGCTGATATACCTACCTCCTTATTAATGAAACTGACGTCTACGTCTTCTGCCCAGCATTGCTACTACCTAATTGATTGTGTGCCCCCATCCTCGTGACTGTAGAGATTAAGCGAATCTCGATTGGCGACGATCTGCATAAGAGGCAGGCGGCACTTTCGTCGTGACTGCGTTATCAAACGGACCATCTCATCTTGTCTCAGATCTTAGCAGGTTAGTACCTACTGGGTACCAAGCGGGTGTGCATATATCAGAGTCCATCTCATAAAACATGTTTCATCATGAGGCTCATTCACTAGTATCACCATTAGTTGGTGCTAATGCAGGCTGCCGTTCATGCATCCGTTTATTACTATTGTTTCGGATATCACCTGTGCTAATAATACATGTTGGACTTACTTTGAGGATACTAGGTAGGGAGAGTGAATCCATCACGTGAATTCCCGCGTTTGTCTCTGCCATGGCCAAGATGATTGGCCTGAAAGATCTAGACAAATACACGTACGGAGTACCTAGGTAGTATTAATCTCATATATCTCAGAAGCAGTATCTATAAAACAGAGGTAGGTGTCTGATAAACAAGTGACGCCCTTTGCCAAGAGCCAATGTTTCGTTTTCACAGTAGAGGACGGATAGATGTTCCATCTCTTGGCCCCCCTAATCAATGGTTAAGCTTGGCAGCCCTGCGTCCAAGTGCTGTGTTTGAATTGTCAGTTGTAGAGCAATCTGGTAAAAGCGAAAGACGTTCTTGCTACCTTATTTCGAGTTCGAAATCCATTGATGGGTAGGATACGACATCTCAAGGCAGGGGTTTCCCCGTATTACTTAGGCAGTAACAGCAAAGGGACTCTAGGTTTCGAAAAGCCAAAAGCGACGAGGCAACGAACAGCAATTGGTGTCAAAACAATCTCCGTAATACTCCACGGCTCACCCCAGAGCTGGAAAAAAAAAATTCTATCATCCCCATGCCTTTTGAGCGTGTCATCAAAAAATACAAAAAATCGAAATGAGAAGAAAAGGCGGGGCGGAATGCCTTCCGCTCTCCACTCTCCGCTCTCCGGGATGCTAGTCGCCGCTGCAGAGTAGAAGTTTGCCATCTGGTGCTTTTTACGATGGCCGAGGCCGGTTGAGTCACCGGCATCAACCTCCTTTTTTGGCTTGGTTTTGGTAGATTTTTCTTCTTCGTTCGTGTTGCATCTAGAGGAACTACGGGGGGTTCATCAATGAGAGCTTGCCATTGGGCTGCTTCGCTGGGTCAACTCCATAATGTGGTCGTTGTCTTCATATTGATTCAATGTGTTGCTGAATTAGCCACCGCAGATTCATCTACAATCGATGGCTGTCGGTGATGAGACTTCTAGTAGTTATACAAATGCAAGCCAAGCGTTATAGCAAAAGAAGAGGGGGGAAAAGGCTAATTGAAAGTTGTAGCTGAGTTCTTGAGGCTAGTCCCTCTATCCCCGGGTAGATATTCCCGGGTCGGAGAGAGGAGATTATTGAGCGCGCCCTTTACTAGACTCCAGCCAAGTCGCGGGCGAGGCTTACCCAAATCAACAAAACAGGAAGTGATTTTAAGTAATCGCTTGCCTCTTTTGTTCCTTACGGTTATGGGGCCGATTTGGCCCCCCGGTGGCCCCCGGTGGCCCAGTTAAACACCACATACATAATGTCAATTCAGCCGGTTGCCAGCCAAAACTTTTCCCCCTCCTCTTTATCTTTTTCTTTTATTCATCTTTTCAACAGACAGTTATCCTCTTTGTCACTGACGGATTTGTTTCGCCTGACTGTTACCTACTCTCGCTTCGGAAGTGAGAAAGGTTTGGGCGGGTAAGATGAACCATCGTCAGGTACTCAGTGAAACACATGACAAAGAGGATATCCTGCCGACTTCCGAGCCTCAAACGAACAACAATGACCAAGGAGCTATGAGCGATGAGACGGAAAAGGGGAACCTAGAGTTGTTGGTTGAGTCTTCGGATCAGCAACCAGCGAACAATGCACCCCCTCCACCCCCAAACGGGGGCTATGGATGGGTCGTCACCGCCGCCATCTGCATCATCAACGCCCATACATGGGGCATGAACTCAACTTACGGAGTCTTCTTGGCGTACTACATCAAAAATAACACTTTCCCCGGGGCAACGACTCTACAGTATGCCTTTGTTGGCTCCCTTAGCATTAGCTGCGCCATGGCCATCTCGCCGTTCGCGACCATAGCCGTCAAGAAGTACGGCACCAGGCAGGTGATGCTCTTCGGGGTTGTGCTTGAAACGGGCAGTTGGATTGCGGCAAGCTTTGCCTACAAGATATGGCATCTGTTCCTCAGCCAGGGCGTTCTCTTTGGCATCGGCATGGGATGCCTCTTCACAGCCACGGTGGGCATTATCCCTCAGTGGTTTACGACCCATCGCTCCTTGGCAAACGGTATATCCGCTGCCGGCTCAGGCATGGGAGGTCTTATCTACTCATTTGCTGCTGGTGCCATGATTCAGAACCTGGGGCTTGCGTGGGCCTTTAGAATACTTGGAATCCTTGCATTCGTCGTGAACTTCACCTGCAGTCTTCTAGTTAAAGATCGCAACAAGATTGTAGGGTCGACGCATCTAGCTTTCAAAGGTACTCTTTTGACGAGAGCCGAGTTCCTGCTGTTTATCCTGTTCGGCTGGTTTAGTATCCTGGGCTATTCTGTGGATATTTTCAGTCTTGCCAACTATGCCAACGAGATCGGCCTTGAATCGTCTCAGGCCGCTCTCATCAATGCATTTTTCAACCTGGGCCAGAGTATTGGCCGGCCGATCATGGGATACTTCAGTGATCGAACTGGACGGATGAACATGGCCGCCATCTGCAGCTTCTTGGCTGGTGTCTTTTCGTTGGCCATCTGGATCAACGCCAAAGTATACGGCGTGCTGATCCTCTACTCTATCTTATGCGGTATGGTTGCCGGCACCTTTTGGACAGTTGTCGGACCTGTTGCAGCCGAAATTGTTGGATTACAAGATGTGCCCTCTGCCCTTAATATTTTGTGGTTGATGATTCTGCTTCCCTGCACTTTCAGCGAACCAATCGCTTTGCAGATTGTGTCCGGAACTGGAAGTTATCTGGGCACTCAATTATGGACAGGCCTGATGTTTATTGCTGCTACAATCTGCATGGTTATACTTCGCGGGTGGAAGATTGGGGAAATCGACGAGCTTGCCAGAGCACGCAACGAGAGACCGGAGGATTTCGATCGATACAAGACCAGCGATGGCGAGGAACTGATTGAGCAAGGAAGAAAGGCTGGCCGACGACGAATGCTCGTTGATTTCTACAGGAAGAGGGTTGTCTAAGGATCAACCGTGGATTTCCAATTATGAGATTCGCTGTGACCGAGTTCAAGGCGATGACCCTCCCAAATGAGAGGCGAATTACACACTGGCAATTTCAACGAATCATCACGTCGGTTGTAGTCGTGATACTGTTCTTGTCATTGTGCATTGGACTTTGGATATTAACAGCTTGGCATATATGGAGTGGATGGCGCGATGAAATTTCATATGGGAGCATTCTTCTTGATGTGTTGGCTATTTCTGTCGTTTTACGAGCGCATGTATATGGGGGAAGTATAGATTAATATTTGGAGGTATATAATCACATATATTCACCCAATAAGAGCAATCAAAGTAAATGGCGAACTTATTCTCCTGCGAAACGCTGCTGTGACCCCTGTAAAACCTCAGGGATCAAGCGTGTAAAGCGGCACGTGAATTGGCGTTCAAGACCGTCCAGGCGCCGACGCGCCGCCCCGCAAAAAGTTCACGACAGCACACGACAGCGTCATTGCAGATGCGCCGCAAGAGATGGCCTGTGGCCTAGAATGAATCACAGCCCGTGGCGATGTGGCTGCTGGAAAATGAAGAAGCCTTCCAAGGCAAGTGAGACGAGACATGCGCATTCGGCCAGATGCGGTACTGACCGGCCTGTTTCTGCGTAGGGCGTCGACTCTGGCTGCGTCCAGGCAAAACGTACCTCTTTGGGAGGACAGCAGTGGAGCGTGAGTTTGATGACCTGCATTGATATCTTTTGGTGGGTTTTACAAGGGCTGATTGAGATGGGAATAGCTGGCCTGCTGGCACTGTCGCACAATACCATCTCGCGCAAACACCTGACAATCACCGTCGAGAACGTCATAGAAGGACACGCGCACAATCTATCGACCCGGTCACATATCAAGATTGAAGACCTCGCAACGAAGATAGGGACGGTGATAAACGGACAAAAGATCAAGGGAAGTATCTATGATACTCAAGTTGAAGAGTACGAGATTATGCTGGGCAAGTGTCCGAATAAGTTTCGGTATTTATGCCCAGCCGGAGCAATCAAATGCTTATACGGTTGCTGACAGAAAGTAGGCTGAAATGGCATCCGACAGTCTTTACTTTCTCATTTACAAACAAAGAACTTCAAACCCAGCCTCTGACATCTCTTAAAGAGCGGTTCGAGCAGCTGGATATCAAGCTGTTGACGGACTACAGCATCAAGCACACGACGCACGTCATATCGAAGAAGCGAAACACAGCCAAGGGCCTACAAGCGCTCATCAATGGCAAATGCATTGTCACGGAGACTTTTCTCGATGCTATATCCTCTGTTGCGGGGGTCTCCAATGGCGCAGATAGCCAAGAGTCGAGCTCTCTGGAAACGGACTTTGACAAGTTTTGGCCCAACGCTATGGAGCACCTACCAACGCGGGGTAGTGAGCCAGTGCAGCACCCAGATGACATGTATGCGCCTGATGGTCAAAGAAGAGATGTATTTGAAGGGTATACGTTCATCTTCTACAGCCAGATTCAGTACGACAACCTCATGGCGCCGATTACAAACGGAGGTGGAAAGGCTATGCTGCATCCTATTGAGCCAGAGGAGACGCGGGCGGATGATTTTGTCCGATATGTAAAGGGGGTCGCCGGTGAAAAGGGGTCCGGATCTTTTAACGATGGTAGTGAGGGCAAGGGAGTTGTTCTGGTGAGGTTTTTGCCCGCCAAAGGAGAGCTTGTTAGCTGGTACACCGAGTTTATCACGGCAGTCTCCCTGCTACTGGATCACAGGCCTATTGAGCAAAACGAGTTCCTGGAAGCAATTCTAATCAACGATGCAAGCCAATTGCGCCGATCACTGGAGACGGAATCATCCCTTAGAGTCGATGACTCAAGGCCGGTGGAAAGTTTGCAGCCTGAGCAGACCACTCAACAGAGCCTAAACAGTCCAACAACACAAGTGGTGTCTGAGTCATCCCAGCAGGTCGAGTCACAGCCAATCCCCAGGCGAAGTCGAGTACGGAAACCAGTCAAGAGAAGGTTTGGGGGCTTTGATGATGACGATGACGAGATGGGGATAGACGACCCCCCTCCCGCTAGGGAACCTGCAAGACAACAACCGCAACCTCAAGAGGATGAAGGAGGGTTATTTGTGTCTCAGGAGCAAGATGCTCCTTTCGTGCCCGACGACAATGATGCCAACTTTCGATCACAGAGAAAGAGGCCGCCCTCTCCCATACCGGAAAGCGATTTGATGGAAGGGATGGCACCAGCAGCAGCAAAGTTTAAACGGCAACGCCTGGAGATGGGGGAGCAATTCGCAGCGCCCTCACCCGAACCTGAGAGGAAAGAGCTTGATCAGGCAAAGACGAAGGCCGGGACCAAGAAGAAAGTGAAGGCAGAGGTGGAGGAACTGGACGTTTTAGCAGTAGCTGCAAAGAATCGTGAGGAGGCGGAGGCTCGGGCTCGGGCTGAGGCCGAGGACCTGGCAAATCTACCAGAGGGCATTGACCTGGCCGAGATTCGTCGGCTAAATATTGTGGAAGAGATTGAGCCGCGTCCCACAGAAAGGGGGTCAGACAGGACGAGAGAACAGGACATTGCAGATGGGCGGTGGAATCCCAAGTGGAACGGAATGAAGAACTTTAAAAAGTTTCGCAAAAGGGGAGAGGTGGTGGGGAGGCAGCCCGCCAGAGTCATCATCGCCCTCACGGAAGTCAAGCCCAAGGAATTTGGAGTTGGCGATAACTACTGGCTGGAAGATGTCAGCAGTGACCGGAAGAAGACAACAAGCCAGCCATCTGCTGCCGGCGCCAGCGAGGCAAGGAACTCCCCCCTGCTGGCCCCGTCGCCGGCGAGGCGAGCTGCCTCGGCGCGAGTCATCGCCTCGGATAGCAGTGACGTGGAGGAAGAGGCGGAGCCAACGCCAGATGGAACCGGGGTGCAGTCTCAGAGCAGTGGACGGAGCCAGCTTTCCAGCGCAAAGTCTCGGGCGGCTGGGAAGAGACCGGCCACGGAGCCGGCCGCTGCTAAGGACCCGCCGCCGGCGAAGAGGACGAGGGTGGCGCCGAAGATGCTCGAGATAGCGGACAGCGACAATAGCGATGACAGCGACGACGATCTCAAGTTTAGATTTGGCAAGAGACGGTAGTTGGTGGGCAAGGCGTGGCACTGGGTCATGCTCTCCTTGTACATGTAATCTAATATCTGCGTACATGGGGGTATCTCTCTCTCTCTAACTAATGTACAACATCTATAGTCTATGCTGTTTGCGGTGCCCATTCTGCTTCTTGTTTGCTCATGTGCAGCCTAATTTAAATCTAATCCATCTTGTCCATTTCATTCTCCTTGCCGTCTGTCTCGTCAACCAGCAGTCCCACGAGACACGCCGCCAGCATCGTCTCGTAGTTGACCCATGGATGAATCTCCCCAAACAACTTGGTGCCATCCCGTCCCGCGCCCCTCATCAGCTCGGGCACGCCTCCAGGGTGAAACTTTGCATACGGCGTGACGTTGTACACTTTGCCGTTGATGGCCATCCACGCATCCTTGCCCTTGCGCCCCGTCTGCACCTTGAGCATCGAAGGCGTCACGCGCAAATAGGGAGTCGAAGACGCCACGCCGCGCAGGTCGGCACTAGGACCAGATATCCTGGCCCAGTCCAGCGGAGAGTGGCCCGGCGTTAGGACGACTTGGCGACTGGGCTTGGAGGGTTTGGCGGAGAGCGTCGGAGGAGGGGCGAGGCCGGAGGAAGATGCCGAAGGACCTCGATTGGGAGCCGGGCCGCGGGCACGCTGCGCCGAGTTGGGAGCCGGGAACTGGTTGAGGGAGGGAATGCGGCCGTTGGGACGGGCTGAAGGGAGAGGCGGCGGAGGCATCATGTTGTTAGAGGTTGTAGGCTCGGCGAGGGAGAGGCTAGGGACGGGCAGGGCCGGAGTTTCGGCGTGAGCCTTGGGCGTGGTTGGAGATTCCGGCTCTTGGATGGCTGGAGGGACAATCGTTGGAAGCGAATTAGGGGCGCCATCGTCGGGCTTCCGCTGCCGCAGAGTCGAAGAGCTTCGTTCCGCCGAGGTCGTTGTTGATGACCCCCTCAGTTCAACATGGTCTGACGGTTCGATGGCGATTTTCGGCGCCGGCTCGAGTCGATGCTGCCCATCATCCCGATCTCGACTTGACGATGCCTTTGTCTCCCTGCCGTCGGTGATGGCGGCGGGCTTCCCAACGCTCTGCCATGGCAACCACAGCCACGGCGGCGGGCGCAGGATGACGAAGACGACGGACGCGACAATGAGCGAGATGCCAAGCAGGGCCATGCTAGGCTTTGCTGAGACACGAAACGGTACAAAAAGAAATGAAGAAATTCCAGACGTTTGATGCGAAGCAAGTCAGAAGGATGACGGCAAAGGCATGCATGTGGTCTCTAAATTTGGGACATCAAGGGGGTCCGTTCAACGTGTCGCAGCCAATGGAGTGCGTCGACTGCTGCGACCGGGACGTCGTTAGCGGGAGGCCAGGCACGAGGCGCTACACCCGGATGGGCATGGGAGCGAATCCTCGGCTTTTTGGGTTGTGTTTTGTTTCATCAGGGGATGGCCTCGGCTTCAGTTCTGGAACACCTTTTGCGGCGTGTCGGGGTTTGCTCTTGTTTGATTTTTTTGAGATAGCAGGCTAGATGGTATTTTGTAGTGGTTTATGCGAATAAACAAACGATGGGTGATCTGACTTGGCCCGCATAACTGGCGCCGTGTATGTATGGCATGGCTGAGATGAGAGCGCTACTTAAAGAAGAAGGATACTAGGCTAATGAGCATGGATGTGTGCACTAATTTATACGGAGGTTTTGTTGTTCTTCGTCGGGTAGCTTAAATCTGCTCATTCGATGCAGATCTCGCCCACCTTGCTCTACTGTATGTATGTATCGGAGCCAGGGGAGTCAAACCATCTGTATGCACTGCATACTTTTACTGTATATTAGGCCTCCTGTCCATGGCATTAAACACGCAGATTGGCAGATGATATTTAGTACATAGTATTAGTATTAGTAGTGATAGTAGTGGTATATGTTGCATCAAATCTATCTTCATCTTGCATTGCCGCATATTGTATATCCACCGCCCACATTATACAGTACACAGCTTACACCGAGTATCGTATCGCGCCTCATGATAGCACCAGACTCCCTATGGACACCTAACCCAGCACGTCAATCCCTTAGGTATTACTACTGCCGCCGCTGCTTCTACCTACCGTACTAGGTAGTCTAGTCGTCTGCAAACGCACGATGCTAATGTACTCGGACGGAGCACAGCATGTGCGTGCAGCTGTGGATGCTCTTCGCTCGCTCCCATAGGATGCATCTGCTTCCGCACTCTTTACCGCCTTTCTGGATACAGACTTGCGGGGGGGCAAAAACCCTGTGCTGTGCTTGCGCTTAAAATGAATTGGGCCATGACTGCTGCGGGTGCGTTGCTTCTCCTCAAATCGTCAGACTATTCAACAACTGCATCGCCGACTTTTGCTTTTTTAAAAGCGTCCATGATCAATGCCGCTGATGGTCCTGCTCCGTCCCTCCGTGCTCCGTCCCGTTACCGTGCAAGTGCCTGTACCTGTACATCTGATCCCTCCATAGCTGCCGTCCCGCTGGGCTTAGTGGACACTCTTCAGGCTGTCCCGGCTCCTTTTATCCCTCCACACGCCCCCTAATTTCTGGCCCGGGCCTAGTCGTCACAGCGGCCTTAATTACCTACCCAAGGGAGCCATTTGGCGGCTGTCGAGCGACTTTGGACGCCCGGACGATGCGCTCAGTCAACCCATACTCAGACACCGTCGCCGACAACCCAAACCCAAATCCCAAGCCCAAACCAAGATCCAAGCCTCATCCGCCCGCCTCGCGCCTTTCCGCCTGCAAACCCGCATCCAAGCGACCAGCCGCCAACACCAACACCAACACCGCGACGACCGCCGCAGCTCGATTGGGCACGCCTCCACCGCCCAATCCCCAGGGATCGCCCCTCATCCGGCCGCCTGCTGCTCGACAGCCGAATCAACATGTGCTTTCTGTGAGGGCTGCCGCTGCTCCAACTACGCGTTCATCCACCAAGAGGGACGCCGCCACGATGCCTCTCGGCGACAAGCCTCGCCAGCCTCAGCTGAGCGCGGCTCCTCCCCGAAGCATGACCCGGACGCCCCTGACCCCAAAGGTCGCCGTCAAGGGCCCGTCCGCGACCACGCCGCTGGCTCGCAAATCTGGCGCTTCTGTTGTCGGCGCGCAGTCGCCGCATGGCGATGGCGCCGCTGCTCCTCCGGCTTCATATCTCAGCCATACCGTGACCCCGCGGTCGGCGCCCCGACAGTCCCGTGCCGACAGCGTTGTCTCGGCGCAGAGCAGCACGGTGAGCATCGACAAATCCAGCGACGGATGGGACACGAGGAGCAACCGCGGGCTGGGCATGTCGCCGCTGGCACGTACCGACAGCCTGAGCTCCAGGAAAAGCCTTGGAAACTCGTCAACCGGACCCGACAACGACTCAAAATTCTTCTACGCGAGCAGCATAAAACCCGCGGCCCAGGCACCACCGCCCCGGCCGGCCTCGGTTGTCCATACTAAGAGTACGCCGACCTTCTTCTATGCGAGCGACGCCGCCAGCAAGCGAGTGACGAGTCCTCCGGCATACCCCAGCTCAAGCACCCATTCGCTCAGCTCGGCGCAAGAGGGTGTTGCTACCAAGTTCTTCTACGCCAATGGCACGCCAGATGTCGACGCGAGACTGTCAGCGCGCAGTTCTGGATCGGGCTCGACGGTCTCGAGCGGCTCCAAAGCAACGCGCCCCAACACCAGCAACTCCTCAGCCGTGGGATCCAGCACAACCCAGCACTACTCGCGACCAGCATCGCCTTCCAAGAATCTGACACACCCTACACTACCGCCACAGCAACATCATAAGCAGCACCCGCCACCACCGCTACGGGGCAGCGCCATATCTCCCTCGTCTCCGATTAGAGCTTCGGCTCAGCCGTCTCCGATTAGGTCTTCGGCCCAGCCATCCCCGAAGCTGGCGTCCACCACAGCCCAGGTCAACAAAAGGCGGGTGAGTATTGAGGCGCCTCTACGGTTGAACCAGGGGCACGGCCGGACGGGCAGTGTCAATTCTATGGATGGGGTAGTAGCACCGAAACTTGCCTCACCCACGATGGCACCGCCCATGATACATGCGCCTGAAATGACGCCGCCGCTTCTAAGTCCCGCGTTGCCGCAGTTGGCACAGCCAGTGACGATGGCTTCGATTTTGCAAATGGCTGATGAGTTGGAAGACGAAGAGGACGAAGACGATGAGGATGGCAGCGAAGGCGAGGGGGAGGACGGAGAGGACGGGAACAGCGATTACTCAGACACCGACTCCATCAGCCGGAAAAGGTCATCTCAGAATTCCGAGTCCCTTAACCATCTTGTCCTGAGCGCACGGCGGGAGCGCAAAGTTCAGGATCTCGAAATTACCAATGCTTCTCTGGAGGCCATCAATAGAACTCTTGAGAGGCAACTGCGCAAGCAGTCTGCCGAACTGCGCCGCTTCCGGCGCCTATCTAGAGCTGGCCGCCTTACAAGCGGCTCTACAGCCTCTACCCAAGGCGGAGCTTCTCTAGCTGTGCCGGATGCTTCAGGAGGTCTCACCGATGTTAGTGAGAAGGAGGAGGCTGGCCCGGCAAATCACAACGACGAATACGAAGACGATGAAGACGAGGAGGAAGAGGAAGAGGAGGATGAGGATGAAGACTCGCTAGTCGATTCCGAGTTATCCAATGGAAATGCAGCCGCCGACTCGAAATCTAACGGAGCACCGTTGAAGGCAGAATCCCCTGGGGATAAACGGCGTAAGCGCGATGAGCGCCGTCTCCAACAGGATCTGACCAGGCACCAAGAGCTTCTACTTGATAGCCAGAAGATGAACCAAAGTCTCAAGAAATGCCTAAACTGGACAGATTTGCTCATAAAAGAAGGGCAAAAGGCGTTGGCTTACCGTGTCAGAATCGCTGATGTGGACGCCATGCCCGGCCGTGTCCTGGCGGCTTCGTACTACGACTATGGCGACGACACATCTCAAGTTGAGGAAGACACAATATCTACCGTTTCTGTTGGGGATGATACCGTATCAATCATGGAGTCTGAAGCGGAAGTGTGGCCAAAAGAATCACAGGATCGTGATAGCGGCATAGAACTGCCCGTCGCGGGCCATTAGATATCCGACATTTCGCATACACCAAGGGGGAGGAGGCAAGTCGACACGTTATTCTCCATAAATCGGCCGATCGATATTTTTGTTTCAACGGCGCAAACAATTCTTACTCTCGCTCACATCACCACTCATGGATTTTCGAGTTTTTTCTTTCCTTCTCTTCTCGGACCCTTTCTTCTCTTTGCTACACTGCTGCAAATTTTCTTTATTTTCTTTCTATCCTTACCTTTTTTTCTTTTGTATTTGCGACAGCATATACTTTTTTCTTTTCTTTACTTTTTTGCACGTATAGTTGCATCTCGGGATATCGGGGATACATGGCGCTCATTTGGATTTTGCATGGCGTTTTTTATGCTCTATATCTTCTTTTTTTTCTTTTGACGCTGATACTAGAACCGGCTTTTTTACTCTCATTGCGTTGATGAAGGCCATGATCACTCTATTCTTCCAACCACCCGCTATCTCCATTCCTTTTTTACTTGAGAGCTACCTCATATATATCCCCAAATACCCTTCTTCCACAAACCCGAGTGCGAAAAAAATCCACCCTCGTTAAGTAAAGGGGGGAAAGCTAAGAACATTCACAACCGCTTTTCCCCCCTTTTTACTCCGCAAAGTCCTTCTTTCTATATGATATCCTTGGTCATATTTGACTACCTCAGTTGTTTTTGTCGTGTTTTTTTTGTCGTTGTTTTTCCAAATGTGTAAGATACCCGCAGAGGCAAAGCAAAGGACGAAAGAGAAAAAGAAAGGGGAAAGCTTAACGGACACACACACATGAAAATGCGCCGCGAAACGAAGGAAAAGACGAGAATGAAGATGAAGCGCCTTTTTCTTTGATGGGGTTTTTTTTTTTTTTTTGCTTTTTATTTCTTTTGAAAGAAGAGAAAGAAAAGAGAAGAAAAAAAGAACTTTATATATCGTTAGCCGTGACAGGCTATACAACGTAACGAGCTCGCATGTTCTCTGGATATACAAAGGAGAGGAAACTGCATTATTTTTATGTATGTGTGAGATATAGAATACGCTGCTTTCGGTGATGATGGAAACGGAAATAGAAGAAGAAAAGCGATTATGCCTTCCATTGTTTGGTTTTCGTGTAAAAGAAACATTTTGCTTTCGTGACAGGTAGTAAGAACAAGCAATGTAAATATGCTAAAATTCGACTTGATGACCCCAAGACTTTATGAAAATCCTCCAAGAGAACTAGACCTCAGAAGAACTATATCCTAGAAGAAGAAAACCCCCAAAATATCCATATAACATAACAAAAGTCGCAAGACAAAAAAAAAAAGAAGCGGGTTGTATACTCTATATAATAAATATGCCGATCGCTCTCTATCCGGCAATCTTGACATGATTTCTCTAAACAAACAAATTCTCAGTTTTCCATTTTCCCTTCTCACCTTCTCCCTTTCTCCCTCCACGAACCATTAAACGCCACGTCCACTCGACTGTACATCTTACGCCGCAGCCTCCGGTTTCGGCACGTTGAGAGTATCCTGAGCAATCTCTTCCGCAGTCTTGGACTTCTTGTCCTTCTTGTGCTTGTGCTCATCCTTGTCCTTCTTGATGGCTGCTTCGGCGACGAGCTGCTCAAACAGCAGATAATCGCCTTCTTCTTCGGGAGAACGTTCGGCCTATAAGGGAGAAAGGACAGTTAGAATAACGGACACGTTTTATAAGCTTTGCATTGCAGAAAGGGGAGGGAATAAACGGCACGAACCTTGAGGAAAACCTCGCCAATCAGGACGAGCGCCTGCGCTCGCTCCAGCCGCTTCGACAGCGGAACCTTCTTGTCGTTCAAGACGGTATCGCACACCTCGCGCAGCACGCCCTGGATCTCAAATCTGCTGCCCCTCCACGCGGCTGTCAGGATCTTGCCCGTGACACGGCGCTCGTACTCGACACGCTTCTCCTCTGTCCAGTCCTCGCCTCCCCTCTCCTCCATCTTGGCCATGTCCTCCACTGTCTGCTGCGCATCAATGGCGCTGCTGATGGTGTTCCAGGTGTCCTTAACCAGCGTGCCCTTGTCCTTTAGCTTGCTGAAGAAGCCGCCAATGCCGAGGAACTTTTGGCTGCGCAAAAGGGTCGAAGCCTTGGACATGTAAGTCTGGCCGATGGCGTGAAGGATGTCGATCCCGAACGACTCCATCTTGAGATTCTCCACCTCGAGCCGCATCTTCTCCTGGAAGGCTCGTGTTACGTCGGCGCCCTTGTCTGTCTCTGTCCACACGCTGACCCTGTCCAGCAGCTTCCGCGTGAGGGCCTCAACGCGCTCCTGACGAATGCGCGCGCGCTCTTTCTCATAAGCAAGCAGCTTTTCCCGCTGCTCCTTGCTCATCCCACCCTTCTTGCGACCCTTGCCTTTGAGGTCGTCCTCAGTCGTGTCTACTTCCTTTTCCATATCCTCGTGGGCCTTGTCCGTAAGCGCTGCTCGGATGGGGATGCGATTCCGAGAACCAAATGAGGGGGTCGGAGACGTGGCTTCCGATCGGGGCGGCGGTGTCGAGGTAGTAGATGGTGCCTTTGCCTTTTCATCCTCCACGACCACCGTGGGCGGCGGCACCGACGGCACCGACGCAGAGCCTGTGTAAGACTCTCGGTTCTCCTTCTCCTTCATGCTCTCCTTCATGGCCTCGGCAGTCCCGGGGAACTCGTCGTCCCCCTGCGGCGGCGCTGCCTCTCCTTCGCCTTCCTCCCCCTCCATGGCGATGTCCATTGTGGCCGCCAAATCCTTCATCAAGCTAATCTCACCGATCCAGTCGACAAAAGCCTCGCCGCCAAAGATGGCAGAGAAGAATTCGGCCGGGTCGACAAAGCCCTCCTGCGGCTTTGCGTGGTCCTTTCCATACTTGTCGTAGGCCTTTCGCAGCTCCCCGTCGGAGAGAACCTGGTAGGCTTCACCGATGGCTTGGAACTTTTCGTGCGCGGTCGGGTCATTTGGGTTCTTATCTGGCGTCAGGGCAGCCAGTTAGTCAGTGCGCAACAAGAGAAAGACAAAGAAACAAGACGCAGAGACGCAGAACGAGGACGCGCCGCTAAATACCTGGATGGTGGACAATGGCCATCTTGCGGTAGGCCTTCTTGATCTCCAGCTCGGTGGCCTGCGGCGAGACGCCGAGGGTGTCGTAGTAGGCCGTATCGACGACCATTTTGTATGGTTGATGGTGACCCGGCGAATACGGCGCTTCGGATGCGTATGTTTGCGAAAGCAAAGAAAAGCGAAAAGGCTGCGCTGCGCTGTGGGAGATGCAAGTTGTTACCGCGGCGTTAGTCGAGGGATGGCATCTTCATATTCGCTCTCCGCAACCGAAATTTTGCCCAATGTTGAGTGTGCTTTTGTTTCGTCGGCGCTACGTAATGGCGGGGCAGTGCCTGCTTAGGCCTAAAAACAGCGGCCAGATTTAGTGACGGGCAATCCGATGGACAGTGGAAAGTACATGTAAGCAGCACCGTCAGAGACCCTTTCACATGAAAGTCCGCATGTCGCCTGTCAACCAGCGGGATTCCGGATGATAATACAGCACAGTCTATAAAGCACGGCAATCACTGTCACAAGGATATAAAGGGGCATATCACGAAATAGTTGCGTTACTAACTAAATTTAAATACCAAAGAGATCGATGTGTATTCTTGTCGAAGCCACCTGTCACAGGTACCTCATAGTAAGAATCTAGCCATTAAATACAGATGAATATCACAAGCGACAACGTGCGCCCACTGGGCGAGATGCTCTCAACAAGGGTCAAAAAATAAATCCACACGGCTGAGCCATCAACGAATCACGACAAACCCTGTATCAGGCTCATTTGACTCCCGCTGCCTTCATGCGCTTGAAGCACCTCTTGTAGGCTTCGTGGATCTCGGGAACCCTATATCTATACTCCCCGAGCTTGGCAACCAGCTTGGTCGTGTCCAGTGCGCAGTTGCTGCGGCCAGCCTTGATGACTTTGGCTTGCTCTTCCAGGGTAAAGTTCTTCCAGCTAAATTCTGGCCTCACAATTTCCTTGAAGAGCTTGAGAACCTCGTTATGAGAGATAGAACCCGGGTTGGTAAAGTTGTAGACGCCAGTCTCACCATGCTCTGCAAGAATGATGGAAGCAGGCAGAAGATCATGTAGCATGGTGTTGCTGTTGGGAACGTCAACCACTCTCTCGTATCCAAGGAGCTTTGTCACAAAGTTTCGCGGATGAAGGTCATCGCTAACAGGCATGCGAAGACGAAGGATAAGGCAGTTGGAGTAGCTGCTGAGGATCTATAAACATGTTAGCCTCGTTACATGTTATATGCAATCCACCAAGATAATTTGACTTACCGGCTCCACGTGGCTCTTGGTCAAAGAGTAAAAACTTCCTTCAAAATTTGGCTGGTCCTCCTCTGTATAACCACGCCCTCCGATGGGGTGCTTCTGGTCGTATTGATACACGCAGCCAGTAGCGAAGATGGTACAATGGATCTTGGCTTGGAAGCAGGCATCTGCCAAGTTCAGCGTGCCAATGACATTGGATCGTACCGTCTGGGGCTTGTTGTCTTCACACCAGTCGACATTTGGTCTCCCAGTGCATCCGGCAGCATTCAGAACGTGTGTTGGCCTGGTAAGGAAGAGTTCCGCAAGCACGGCCTCTCGATTTTCCATACGGATTGTTGTAGTGTGAACTTCCTTGCCCTGCTCCTCCAGAAGGCGCTTCAACTGACCAGCAATCCAGCCGTTACCTCCCCATATGAGGAAGCGTGGCTGCTGCTGCTGCTGCTGGAGATCATTTGCTTCCCAATCCGCCATTGTCGTGAATGTATCCGGCATGAATTATGGAAGACTCTATGGCTTTTGGTTACAGAGTAGAGCAATGGTAGGTGGACCTGACTTTTTGATAGTGAGGCTTCATTTAGAGGTTGGAGAATGAAGATATTCAGACATGATCGGTCAGAGATGACAAGAAATGGCAGTCACGTTCTGGCTGTGGCCGAGTTGGGGAAGGTGCTGCTGCTTGTTATTGCTATACAAACTTTTTCGGTTTGATGGGAAGGTGTTGCCTGGTTCAATGTTCAATCGAGACTGAATCAAGCCCCAGTTGTCATTTTCCCGGTGCTGCCTCAGGTATCTTGCCTGGCACTGTCGTACATGCTTAGAGGCAACATGTATATAGAGGTACCTATCATAATACAATGCAGGGCAATCATTTCTTGTTAGATGATGAGTTGTAAACGGGCATTACAACCGCACATGCTCTTACTGTTTACTCATGAAACGAGTAAGCCCAAGCATCTGTTACTATTACCTAGGTACTAAGGCACCTAGCAGTATTCTACTAAGGTTGTTATTTTCCTCTCGATTCTATGTACTATTATTGCTATCTCAAAACCCCGTATTATGGGCAGCTACATTGTAAGTGTCTAATCGTAATTCGCCACAAGAGTTCCATATCACGGACCACACACAACATCTCATCTGCAACCCCTAGTATTCATCTCGTCAAGTTCAGACAAGTATCACACATGGCAATCACTGCGACTTTGGAATACATCCACCCTCGTGTTTCGCAAAAAGATGCCCTCGTACAGTTGGCAGCAACACTCTGAGAGATAACCCCGCCAAGCTCGCACTCACTCAATCACCATCAATTCCGTCTCTGCATAGCTGTAGAGACGTCTGCCAAGACCTTTGCCAACAACCTCTGCTGGCGTTTTATTGCCTTGTCTCATCTTACCTGCATCCTCACCGCTGAGATGGCAAACTTGTTTCTTACGCAGAGACCGACCTCAACGAAGCACATTTACTGGCGAGTTTGCAGCTGAGTCATCGACGCAGGGGAAGCAAGGTGAAATTGGTGGCGCTTCGAAGCGAGTTACACGGCGCGCGAAACTTGCTACTGTGTTAGTAGTAGTATCTACCTGTACCAAGGTAATGCTCAACTACCTTACCTACTTTTTGGCCTTGAGTTGTTCTCGGATGTACGACGTATGTACGATGCGGAATAGAAGCACAGCACATCACGGTCCAAATCCGAGGCAGTTTGTTGTTGTTGCCGGTTTGCCTGCGTCTCGTGGCCACGGAATTAAAACGAGATTTCAGTGAATGCCGTGTTTCCTCTTCTTCGATTCCAAAGCCAAGAGCCACTACTGTACTCATACAGTATTACCGCCCGCCTTTTTACCCCTAAACCCTCTCATCCTCCATGCCGTATTCGCAGTTGGCTAGCTCAAACCCGCGTCCGCTTGCTCTTCCGATCCATCTAGTGCTGCAGCAGGGCGATCGAACCTACAGGCCAACTGCCCGGATACAGTAGTGACTTCATGCTAACCCTACCCCGTCTCAGCGGATTTGGTGTGTGCGCAGCTGTGGGGTCAGGCGTGCTTCGGCCGTATTCGTATCCACCAGCTCCCACTTCTTAGCAGCCTTTTGGCAATCTTTCATTTTAACCACAGCTTGCTATAATTCCACTTCCCCCCATCAACCGACTTCCTTTCCCTCACTTTGTCTTCTACCGGCTCTCTGTCTTCTTCCACGTAATTCTTTGTTTCTACCATATACCCCGTCCCATTACTTTTTTTTTTCTCTCTCTCTCTCTCTTCTTCTCGTTCTTTTCTCGCCATTCTGCCCCTCCTACGAACACGGTGGCAGGACGCTTAATACTGCTAGTCAGCAACAGCTCTACAAAAATTTTGCCATTGCCGCCCTCAGCACACTGCCAACAGCCTTTAAACGCGCACTAAAACACCACCACAATGGGCGCCATCTACTACTTATTGCATCCGGGCGAACTGCGTTCCATCATTCAATGGTATGTCTAACTATCAGTACCTCACAGGGGGCCAAGTCCGAATCGGCAACACGCTGCTAACTTGACGCTGTAGGAAGGTATGGCACGAGCCTGTCAATCGCCGCGACCCCAGCAACGAATGTGCGACACTACAAGAATGTTTCCGCTTCTTGAACTTGACAAGCCGTAGTTTTTCGGCCGTCATCCAGGAACTCAACCACGAACTCCTCGTCCCCGTGACGCTCTTCTATTTGGTGCTACGTGGCCTCGACACCATTGAGGATGATATGACCATCCCCCTCTCTACAAAGGTCCCTATGCTGCGAAACTTCCATGTGACAATGGAACAGGATGGCTGGCAATACCACGAGAGCAAGGAGAAGGACCGAGAACTTCTAGAAAAGTTTGACTGCGTCATTACTGAGCTCAAGAAGATCAAGAAGCCTTATTATGAAATTATTAAGGATATGACCATCAAGATGGGCAATGGCATGGCAGACTATGCGCAAAACACCTACATGATCGAAAACGGCGTACAGACGATTGAAGAATACGAGCTGTACTGTCATTACGTTGCAGGATTGGTTGGTGAAGGCCTAACGCGACTGTTTGTGGCGTCAAAGCTAGCCAACCCAAAGCTGGCTGAGAGGCCCTCCCTGACCGAATCCATGGGTCAGTTTTTGCAGAAGACGAACATCATCCGTGATATTCACGAAGATTGGCGAGACGGCCGACGATGGTATCCAAAGGAGATTTGGAGCAAGCATGTTGACCGATGGGAAGACCTGTTCGACCCCAAATACCAGAAACAAGGAGTAGAGTGCATATCAGCTATGGTGCTCGACGCACTGAAGCACGTTGAAGAGTGTCTTTTCTACATGGCGGGTATGAGGGATCAAAGTGCCTTCAACTTTGTTGCCATTCCACAGGGCATGGCCATTGCCACTTTGGAGATTTGTTTCAGGAACCCAGCTGTGCTGGAGAGGAACGTCAAGATCACCAAGGGAGACGCTTGCCAGATCATGCTGGAAAGCACGCAGAACCTTCAAACCCTTTGCGAGGTCTTCCGAAGATATGCCCGGCGCATTCAGAAGAAGAACGATCCTCGCGATCCCAGCTACTTGGCAATCAGCTCACAATGCGCCAAGGTATGAGGAGATCTTGAGGAGAACATGAACCTTTACGGAAATGCTAATATTTCTCCAGATTGAGCAATTCATCGAAACCTTGTTCCCCAAGCAAGATCCGAAGAAATTAGCCCAGGAGGCCAAGGAGAAGCAGACGCAAGAACCTGGCTTGACTGGCAGCGAGACTGCCATTATGGTCGCTGTCGTTCTTGGTGTTTTGTTGACTATGACGGGCACGATGGTAAGTCCCACGCTTCATCTCCCCCGAGCCATGGACTTGGTAAATCTAATGATGGACAGATTGGCATTGCTTGGTTCTTTGGCGCCAAGTTCGACAATACTCTGGTCGACACGGCCAAGCTGTTTGGGAGCAGCGCCGCCAGTGCCGCACCTTCAATAACGGGCGCTCGCGACGAATTGTAACGCGACTACTCATTTACTGATTATATCACTAACTGCGATGCCTTGATGCCCTCATGTACTACGAACGATCTTGGCTCATGATATATGCCAAGTATACATATATATATATACTTATCATAATTAATGTCTTTAATACTAAACATCGACAGGGAATGGTATCTCTGTACGATGATTAAAACAGGTGGTATTTCTTGGAAGTTTGTGTTGTCTTTCCTACCTCTCTCATACTCTTAGCACGGATGTCAAATTGCAATCCAGTCCTTTCATGACTGTGGTTGTGCCGAAGAAGTGCTTATATCAACTTTGCTTTTGGTCTACTCTAACGAGCTGACGTAACGTGGAACCTCCGGCCTTGGACTTGACGAGGTTGGATCCGTGTTGGCGAGCAAACATTTCTCTATGCCAATTAACTTTGACTTTTTGATGTGGCGTTGTTTTGAAAGAGTCAACTTTTGCCGCGTTGAAATGTGACTCGGCGATATTAGAGCTATTGCCAAGCAGTAATGAATCCTACATACCATCAATTGGTAACTCTTCGTCGTTGTTTAATACTCCCTTCTATTGTCAGATAGCCAATTGCATTGTTCTCATCATCAAAATACAACTTTATTTCACATGTTGATATTCATTCTTGCCTTGCTTCATGAATGTAGTAGTCAGGGCAATTATTTATTATATCTACATGTAGCCCGTACGCTGACAATCATCACCGTCTAATTACTTCTCGGTCCGATGTCTCGCAAACGTTTCCAAATCATCTCTCTCTTTCTCAAAAAAAAATTATATGTCTATGAAATGGCAGGATGTAACAAGTTTTTTGCAGTGCACGCGCGCCCTCTCTCGTTAGGACTATTTAACTGGCGATTGGACAAGCAGATGAGATGTCGTGATTTAGAGGTTGGCGTTGTTGGCAATGAGGTCGGTGGTACCAGCAACGTTCTGCTGGACAGTGGCACCAGTCTTGGCGGCGAGGTTCTTGATAAGGCTGGTGATACCGTCGAGGGTGCTGACGTTCTCGAGAGCCATCAGGTAGGCGGCAAGACCGGCAACATGAGGAGTAGCTGTTCAAAACAAAGTTAGCCTATGGGCACTCAAGTGTAATACAAGGGCCGGAATTCTTACCCATGGAGGTACCGCTGAGGGTGGCAGTGTCGATATCAGACTTGATGCCAGCGCTGAGAACATTAACGCCGGGGGCGTAGATGTCAACACCAGCACCAAAGTTGGAGAAGCTGGCACGGACATCATTCGTGGCGTCAATGGCACCGACGGTGATGGCCTGAGGGGCAGAGCCGGGAGAGGTGTTGGCAGTATCTTGCTGTAATAAGTGTTAGGAATGGCATTATCAGTGTGGAAGTCGGATGGGGTCCAACGTACGTTCTCATTACCGGCAGCGACAACGGGGACAATACCGGCGTTAGCCAGAGCAGTAATGGCGTTGTTGACAGCAGCGGAGAAGGAGCCGCCGAGAGACATGTTCATAACAACCTTGCCGGCGAGCTTCTTGGCCTGGACGTCGTTGATGACGAACTGCATGCCGTTCAAAACACCAGAGTTGCTGCCAGAGCCGCTGGCGTCGAGAACCTTGACGGCAACAAGCTTGATGCTCTTGGCAACGCCAAAGGTAGCACCACCAATGGTACCGGCGACGTGGGTGCCGTGACCGTTCTCATCGGTGTCCTGAGCCTCAGTGTTAGATTGTGAACATTGCCTTCTCTCTGTATCAAAGAATACTTACGTTGGTGTTGATAAAGTTGGCTCCAAAGGTGGCACGACCCTCGAACTCGGTGTGGGTAATGCGGATGCCGGTGTCGACAACGTAAGCAGTCATGCCAGAAGCAGCAGAGGTGTCGAAGATGTAGTTCTGACCACCAACATCCTTATTGGAGAGACGAATCAGGCCGGGGGTGGCATTGGTCTGGGCAACGAGGGCGGCGTTCTGGACCTTGGTGTCGGCCTCGATGTAAGCAACCTCGTCAGAGTCGAAGATGCTCTTGATCATGTCGTTGTCGGCATCGAGGGCCATGGCGCGCCAGGTGTGCATCTTGAAGGAGTGGATCTCGGTGGACAGCAGGTTGCCGAGACCGTCACGCTTTCCGAGGTTGCGCTTGGCGATGGCGGTAGCAAACTGAGCTTGCTTGGCGGAGATGGCCTCATCGCCGAAGGTGTTGTTGTAGACGACAATGTAGCGGCCAGGGATGATGTTCTTGGCGTGAGGGTTGACGACGACGCTCATGAGATGGGTCAGGTTCAGAGCGGTATGGGTGTGTGTCTGAGGGCTCAGCGAGTGGCGGTTGTGGAAAGGCATAGCCCCCGCCAAAGGGGCCACGACCATGAGAAGATATGCGAGCATGGTGTTGAAGGGCGCCATTGTGACCGAAGATTGGGAGATGCGCGATGACGAAAGAAAAGTTGGATATTAAGAATAGTTGTCGTGAGGACAGGTCCAGCCGTTCTCTAGTGAATGAAAGAATATCGATGCCCCCGAAAGAGAAAGAGGAAGTAACAGAGCAGTATCAATGCCAATGCGAGGATGTGCGATCAACGGTCCTCTATAGCCAGCTACTTCGGTTCAGCAATAAGACGTTGAAAGAAAGACGGCGAAGAAATGGGGAAGCGATCCAAGTGCGGAGGACCAGGCCGGAGACTCGTGAAGGGAAGAGGGGGAGAGTATGAGGAGGATGTGAAGATCAAAAAAGAGAGAGAGAAAAGAGAAGAGGGAACGACGTAAGTAAAAGTAGTAAAAAGAAAAGAAGAAGAAAAAAAACAGTGACATGGGGGAAAGCAAAGTGAGGAGAAGAAAAGAAGTGGATGTTGGGCAAGGTACCAGACCAGAGCAAAAGCCAAGTCCAGTCCAGGGACGTCCGGCTTCCGTGGTTCAATTTGATGGGGCCGGAGCAGCCCCTGCTAGCGGGCCTTGTCGCTGTCTGCACAACTTTCCAGTGGCTTTTAAGCCTCCTGTAGCGTGTGGTGGCAACTGCGCCGCCCAGGTACAGGCGCTCGTGGCTGGCTCCAGTTGAGATGGATGATGAGACTGGGGTGTCTCAGAGCGGGTGAGCAGGGGTCGGTGCCAAGCGAATCGCAAAACGTCGGGAGCTGTTTTAGAAAACGCTCAAACGCAGCAAGCCAATTGATATTGTGTCCAGTGTTGTTGTTGTTTTTTCCTTGGTTTTTTTTTTTTTTTTTGGTTGTTGCTTCAATATTTCCCTCCCTGTAAGGATATTTCATCAATGCTTCAGCCGAGGCCTTGGCGAGCCGACATTTTCTGTTGGATAGCCGAATGGCAGTGGCCGAGATTTTTGCTTTTGCCCGCGCGAGGCGGTTTACTTGCAGGTACGGAGAAATGGAGGCAACCGATCGTCAGGTACCAGGTACATGTACAAGCACCTCGGTTGTTCAACATGTAGACAATTCGTATAACAGAGTTCAACGTTGGTAGGCAGTAACACCGAGGGATTGAATGCGCCAATTTCACAAGAGGTCGAATTACGTGGTCTAGATGTATCCCTTGGTTTCTTTTGTCTCCATTTAATACGTGGAATAGGTAGAGCGCGTGTATCTGCAGAGATGCCACAAGCGCCATATCGATCGTCAGGGCAGTGGCACATCGCCATCTCACACCCGCGCATCAAACGGTAAAAATTGGCAAGGTGTGGCCATTCAACGCCCAAAGCTTGCCATCCATCCAGCATCCCGTCAATGTCTTGAATTTAAAGCTAGGTAGTGATGAATACTGGACACTAGGGAAATATAGCTATGGTAGCAGAGATTAGGGAGGGAAAACCGGCGATAAAAGCAGCTACTCAAAGGATCTGTGATTCACAGCTACTAACCTACCATGCATGTACTTGCCAGCAACATCAAGTAAAACGCTTCATGCTTCCTCTGCATCCTGTCCGACACTTGAACTTGACGCACGCCGGGGTGCTGAATGGCAACTCCGTCACAGTCCAATAGCGTGGATATTATGCTTGTTGTATTAGTGCCAACCAGTGTAGTACGTACTCAGAATGATTGAACTCAATTCAAGAAAATTCAGCTGCGCACTCTCGTGTCGATCAAGTGCGGCTTGATCTGCCGAGTCCTCCGTACATAGAGTTCAGTGCTACGGTACATACATCAAAGGCCTCCGAGTTGATCATCGGGCGATCAAAAGCCAAGCGCAGTGCAGATCTCTTAGCTTTCTTTGCATGCAGAACACTGATGATATTCATGATTGTTCCCGTATGCGCCCACAATGCGATCAACCCACCGCCGCTTCAAAATTAATCCAAACGACGCCCGGGCCAGCGTCTGTCTCAGTGCTGCAACTTTCAATGAGGATATACCTACTCATACCAACTTCCATCGTTCATGTTACCTACCTTAGTACCTAGTACCAAATGTCTCTTGTACCTGGTACCTCGACAAATCTAAGCATCAATGGATCCCCCATCTGCAGCAAATTCGGCAGCCCTGGAAATTAGCTTCGGGTGGCGTCAGGGGTAAACCAGCGCCCCACCGCTGAAACGCTGCGCTAGTGAATCTCCAAGCTCGGCGTCTGTTCCATCCAGATGGTCAACTTCTTCCATTGGCCTAGCCATGAGACACTTGAAACGCGCGCTACGAGTACATACATACACAGCCAAGTCAGAGCTCGGCGTCGTTGTCCCTCTGCGCTGTGAGACGATGCGAAAGCTCTCCAACGTTGAGAATTAAGCTATGTATTTTGTTGGTTGTTGGCATGTGAGCTCGGGCGCGGGTTGTAAAAATAAGCATTTGTTTGTTTTCCTGTTTGTTTAGCGGCTTGGGCCGTCTAAGCGTTGGTGGCTTGGTGTTGGTATTGACGGGCTACAAGTATGAAATTGAGCCTCGCAAGGCCAAGCTCGTATTTGCTCGAGTCGTTGCAAACGTTTGTAGCCATCGCTTCCAACGGCATAAACATGACGCCGTAATTCCTCCGAGCAACCTACGAGTACATGTACATACTTGCTTTTGCGTGTTACTTCGCGTGCTGCACTCGTCCAGTATCACGACTGCAATATCGTGAGATGTCTTTTACACGACGACACAGATAAAGCCACGAGGACGAAAATCGTTACCATAATCACTAAGTGTTGTCAACTGCTGCAGCCATCAATGCCTTTCCCCGATGATACATACAAGTGCAATGCTTGTACAAATGGAGCTTGAGGTCTATATAAAAACAATCGGTCCAATCAGGCATGCTGATACAGGTATCAAGCATGGTGCAGCCAGATGCAAGTCACCCACCGGAACGTGCCTTGACTTGCTGCCAGAAGTGGAATACCTAACAGCTGTCATTAGTAGACACCCATGGTTTTAGAATTCTGACACCCTTGAATCCATCAATTCCATTCAATCCCACTCTCGTCTTCCCCACACCTCACGCTCGGCCCCGGCAGAGCCAGGGCACGCCCTGACCTGACAGGCTGCAGGCCCGTAATGCAAGCACCTGTGCTCCGTGGTGTTTGAGGTTGAGTGTGCAATTTCCGTCTGCCAGCGCATACGAACTCCTTTAAAACAACGTGCATGCATGCATGCCTCGAGGTTGCTTCGCCTCATCACGGGGCCACAATGCCTGATTCCATGCTGCGTGCAAATCATTACGAGGTTCTCAGTCAGTAGCCACGTAGGAGAATACATGTAGTGTCGGTGATACCCGGGCAGATGGAGGCTAGAACACATATCACGCACGGCCTCGGGTAGGTATAATAACCGCCTGACTTAGTACTCCGTACATGTGCCTATGTAATACCTGCCAGTAGTAGTATTTACGAGTGAATTATTTCCCTGCATATACGAGTAGTATATAGCAATAACAGGACACACATCATGTCCCGCTCGTGCCTTTTCAACACGGTATCGTTGTGTGGGAGGGGGCTTGGATAACCCTAAAGCGCGGTGGCTATTCTGCACCCAATACAAGGATCTACCTTGATAACCTGTAACCCAGACTCCGTAGCGGACAGAGTAGAGTAGCACCAGTATGATCCAAGGCATGGTTATCAAGCATGATTTAGTTTGTTTGATGCCTCTGTGGCCATCTACGAGTAGGCAGCCGAGCTAGATGCGATGCGCAGTCTCCAGCCGTCTTGGCTCTGGCCACCTCTAACATTCCACGTCTCGGATGGCACTCTTACGCCGGGTCAAATTAAGCATAAGAAGAAGCTCCATGATGGCGCGACTTGATTCAATCCTGCCAAGTCGGCCGTCGTCAAACACTGAGCTTGATTCCAAGATCAGCCATGCCGCTTTTCGCCTTGTGCGCCGGCGTGGGATTCTTGGCGATGGCATCTGCAACATGGAGGCTTGACAAGTTGGTGGATGGTTTCGTCTCATGTTTTAGGTACTTTGGGGCTACGGTACAAGCAGTTACCGGCAGCTTTTTTGTTTCAAGCGGCGCTTAAAGTAACCCAGTGAGAGACTCTCGTCATATTTCGTACATTTGCAGCTATTTAGAGAATCACGTCTTGTTGCGTACGAATAGGTGAAGTCGTGGGATATGAAGCCCCTGCTGACGTTGGTCGTAGGAGTTGCTTCTTGTAGATACGCGTATTCAGCATGACATCGATGTTAGTGCACTGCAACTTGGCACCTGTAGGTACCTATAAAGGGATGAAATCCTATGATAACTTGGGTACCTAGTGAGTAGGTGGCCACGATTTTCTTCCTGCTGCTCCAGTCCGGTAGTGTAGATATTGTCTACCAGGACCTTATGTTGTCATGCTTACCTTTTTGTCATGGCATTGAGAACTACCCCTCCAGTAGTATCTATATGCAACCCCAACTTTGAAAGACAGCTCTTGAGTTCAATGTCCTCTTAACGGGTCTCAGGAAATCAGGTTGCTGGCTAGCCATTCTATTTCAATTTATACACTACCGGATATCCAACTTGTGTCTACTCGACGTTTATTCCAACCTGCACGTTTCCCCTTGTGTTGTTCGCCTGCCAAAAAGTAGGTAGTTTGGTAAAATCTCCCCGCAATCAGTGCCTACCCTGGATCTCGAGATTGCGGTTAAATTCACATATTCTTGATGCCGGTTAACTCAGTGAACTACCTGTTGGAATATTGCCAATCAAATCTCTGGTAAACGAGGAAGCAGCCAGTGAGTCTATTGTGGTGGTCTTCATGGCTTTTACGTGGAGTGCTCAGCCCTGTCAGAATCGAATAATGAGATAAATCCTAAGTAGACTTCATATGTGAACAGGCGAATGCGTGTATTTGCCAATCTCGATGTCAGATATCTAGATGTGCCATCATTTGCACATGCGCGCCTACAACGATATAAACAGTGAGACAGCATTCAGCATTTTCGCGGTACAATTTACCCTTTCCCCCCTCCATCAACTTCGACTTGTTCCGTTGATACACGGCACATTGACAGTGAGGCTCCTCAACTACTAGCAAAGTGGAGCACTGAAATTGGCCCGTCCTAGTGTGTGAGAGCTACCGAGACGTCGGAAATTCAGCAATTAAACATGGAGCCAAAGGGCAGATGACGCCGGGCTCTAATCACGATATGACTGCTTACCGTACATCACCCGATCTTTGGGCAGTTGGCCAACGGTGTTCCCGACAGTTATACGGAAGACCGTGAAATATAGGTAGGTAACCAACGGATCATTCACAAGGCAGAGTGTGAGGCGTGCTTGTAGGTAGTGTGAGAATGAGACGAGTGCAAACACACACTGCTGCCGGTTCAAGTACCCATGGTGTACTCAGTGCAATGGGGGAGGAATATTTGTCACGAGGGCGAAGCAAGAGAAACTGAGCACGATGAATTGGATCAAATGTCTTGTCCTCTGCCAGCTGTTGTCTTGGGCGGCATAATATTGAGGCGGGGTAATTTTACTTGCAAATGAAATGTCTTTCAAGAGCCAATCAGTCCTTGGGAAACGAAGAGACTGGTTCAGCGCAATACGCAATACGGCCGCAAAAAGGAAAAACAAGAAAAGAAAAAAAGAAAAAGAAAAAGAAAAAGATGAAGCCGTCTTTTGCGTGGTGGTGGTTGGCGTTATTTTAGCGGCTTGCCGCCCAATCGTCATTTTGGAGCTGCACGCAATTCCCCGGACGTGCCTTAACAGCCACTGAGCGCCCATCCGTCGTCTGACGGCTTTTGATGCCCATTAAGTTGCCTCCTCATTTCAATTTTTTTTTCCCCTTCCAAATTCCCTTACGAAGCACTTTTGTACGTCGGTTTTTTTCTTCCCTCTCCTCTCCTTGCAGTGCTCTGCTCTCTTGTCTTTTTCGCCCTTCTGGCCCGTTGGCTGCCTGCGAATCTGTCATTCTTCAGCTCGTGGCCACCCTGTTGCATTCCTGTCCGGGCGAGACAAGAGACTCTCTCTTTCATCCTCCATCGTCTGGCCCTTCTTGTTCCTGCACCGCCCCCTCCGTCGCTTGCAATCTCCGTATCGGCACGCGAGCACGGGACCGGGTGGGCGTCGCGTAAAGTGCCAGCAAATCTCATCTCGCCGGGCCACCCAAAGCTGAACCTGAACCTGTATCTGCGCCCATTCTGTGCAACCTCTCTCCATCTGCCTTCCACCGTCGCCCGAAGGGACGCCGCGAGCCTCGTGAAGACGTTTTCCTCCCTAGGTATTTGCTTGGGGGCGTACGGCTGCCCACGAACTAAGCCTGGAAATTGACTGCCGCCTGAAAAGAAGGGCTGACGACGCCCCATCATCCAACCGTCCGTCGCCGTGAAATGCGTGTCTTGTCGTCCTTGTCGAACTACCAATCAACAGTTTGAATAGGCCTACGCAGCATGGGGGAAGCCATGGATGTCGCAAACTGTGACGACGCAAAGAGCGTTCGCAGCCTGAGGATGGATCTGGACGAGAGGGTCGTTGAATGCCAGGACGATGTCGAGATGCGGCCGGACGATTCCGACGACGGCAGTTTCTCCTCGCTCATGACCACCTCCATGGTAGCGACATTTCTCAACACCACCTCGAGCCCCGTTTCTCCCGGCCCCTCAAGCCCATCTTTCCAGATGGCCAAGAGCACGTCTTTTGTTCCGCCCGCGCGGCCCAGTAGTACGCCGTTCCCACATCCCGAAACTCGAAGCCCGCAAATCTGCTGCCTGGGAGGTTTAGAGTCCTGCCCCGATGCCAGTGGCTGGGACGAGTCGTCGACCGAATCCGTTGACGCTGCGGCCGGACGTCCGCCTGCGCGGCATTTCGAACAACTTCCCACCGAAGTCCATGAGGCGATTCTCGATCATATATTCGGATACTGCGTGTCTGCTACGTCGAGAAGCACAATGAGGATTTCCAGTTTGACTAGGGGGTGGAGCACGGCACTTCGCCATTCGCGGAGGCGGGAGCTCACTGCATTAGCTCTGGTCAACCGTGTATGGAGTGTCTTGGTCCAGCAGAGGCTATTCCGGCACATCAAGCTCAAGGCGACGCTGGACTCCATCAACAATGCCATGGACTTTTTGGTTGAACGACCCCATCTTTCGTCGTATATCAAGCACATTGAGATTTGGTTCCCCGTTTTCCAACCGACTTACGGACCGTTGGCGTTGTCCAACACCCTCACATTGCCCACCGTAACGACTGATGGGCTGACCAATGCCACATACACATTGCCGGGGAACAACTGTACCCTTGAGCAAGTGTTTCAATTCGTTGCCGCCGCGCTTCCTGAGACCAAAGTACTCACTCTGGAAGGTGGGGAACGACGCAAGGCTCCCCGAGTGGTTCATTTTGACATGAGGCTACCCGGCTTGGCGGCGGAGGATCGAGAACTTCTTCCTCTCAGCTCGGTGAGCACTTTGGTAACCAAGGGCCAGTGGAATTTGATGAGGAATGGCTACGACTTCGAAGTCCTCATGAAGGCATTGCCGAATCTGGAAGAGTGGCAGGGATCTTACAGCAAGCCGAAATCTAAGAGTTATATCACAGCCTCAGATTTCCTGCCGCTCTTACCAGGCCACGTTACAAATCTTTCACTCTGCATGGAAAGCGATTATCGACGAGAAGGGGTGATGCCAGCTTTTTACTACAAAGTGGCGCAAAAAGCCCACCTCTGTTCTAGCATGGCCCGAGTCTTACCATCGTTGGAGCACTTTGCTTACACCGGTCGTGTTTGCCACCATTTCTTTGACGCAGCAATGCGACTAGCCGATCCCCTGACTACGAAGCTCAAATTCATTGACATCACTGTCAAGAATTGCTGTCGCCAGTCCTTCAGCTTTCACGACTCCGGCTCTGGGATCCAGGATATGGCATTTATCGAGGCGTTTGAGAAGCTCGTTGTTTCTGCGGTTCGATCGATGGACAAGTTCAAGGGGGTCGAATACTTGAGGATTCGATTTGTTGATCTAGGTTTGTTTAACCAGCCTCTTATGTCGCACCCAAGGCGATTGCTAACAGTAGGACTAGATTCCGTGCTACCACCGCTGAACCCGTATTTCTTAATGCAGAATGGAAAATGCACTGGGGTCTGGAGTGACTACATCATCACCGAAATGAACAGGGTTCGGCCCAACACCACATTCCCCGGATTGAGCGATACCTTTGGAAACATTGTCTACAGCAAAGATGGCCGGATGATAATCGCTCCTGAGCCATCTAGGCCACGCATCACCTCTCTTAAACTGTCGAATTATCGATCACTTGCCACTCGAATTACCATTCAGTAACTACATGGTGGAATTTTGTCAGCCGGAGAGATTATATCAAAGGCAACTTGCACTGGGAATATTGTGCAAGTATCTTCTCACTTTTATTCCAATTGAACACAAAAAAACACACAAACCGAAAACGTACCAAAAACCATTTATGGAACAAATACATTGGCGGAAAGGCACCGAAATGTCATGTCTTCTATTTCAAGGCGTTTGAAACTCTTTTATCACACAGCACGAAGCGAAGGTTTATGGGATCTGGGTTCTCAAGTTTTCGTCCCGCCAATTCTTCTTCTTCTTGATTTTTCATACCCTGGGACAGTCAAATAATGCGAAACAAAGCTCGGAGTTGGTTTGTTAAACTCAGTAATCATGGATATATGGGGTTCAGGGCTGCAGTTGGGTTTGATGTTATTGTTGCTTAGCATTTTGCTTTGGTAGGGTAATTCTTGGGGGGTGGGCAAAGCACGGAGGAGGGAGAAGGGGGCTCTGGAATGAGATTGAGAGAGATATTTGGGTGAAGCAAGGTTGATACCCGTAATGAAACATTTGAGATTTATGCTACGAATCCCCTGGCGCAACCACATTCGTTTTATATGGTGACAATACGTATCTCCTTGTAAGATCACCACCCTTCTATACTGCCTCTACCTTGCTGTAATATCTGGTATAAAGGAGATACTCATCAGCACAGGATCTTTGATACCTCCTTATATCATTGTATAACGTGATACGCTGGATAGCTACCTCCCCCTAAAGACCCACCAAGCCATCAATACAAAAGTCTGCAAAACAATGCCAACTTCTATCAAGATCGCCCTCGGCAGAATCTCGCCATCACCGCCTAACGCCAGCTGCAAACACTTTGACGGCACACCTCTGTGCGTGCACCTATAAATGCCCTTCCAAATATTGCTACAACTTTCCTTCTCTTTCTCTCTTCTCCTCCTCCTCCTCTCCTCTCCCCTCTCCCTCCTCCTCTCCTCTCTCTTCCAAGCCTCCAACCACGCCATCTATTCTGGCAACCATGGCGCTCATGATGGCTACGAGGCCTTATCCCGAGCCAACCATTTGCTCTACAGATGGGGTAACTTGTATCAGAACAAGTTTCGAGGTGCCTGCAAAATGGCCTGGCAAAGGCGATGACAAGGTCGCCCAGATGTATGTGGAGTGCCTAGAGCCCATGATGGTCCGTCATAGAGACCCCATCGTCCTGATCCACGGTGATTTCCATCACGGCGCCGTAAGTTATCAAGTATCCAACGGGCCTTTGATAGGGTCTTGGCATTGACATGTTCCAACATAGGTTTGGTTCACGAAGCCCGATGACAACCCGGGCTGGGCTGCCAACTTCCTCAGGAGAGGCTGTCGCGTGTATGTCGTTGACTTGCCCGGCAGCGGCCAGTCCGACGTGCCTCTTGATTTCGATCTTTGCTCCGACTTCATGAATGCTGAGCAGAAGATGAGCGGGAAGAGCGTTGAGAATCAGCTTACTGCTCCCGAGAGGAACATGGTTGGAGGCGCTCCCGCCTGGCCAACTGCTGGTCTGCACAACAAGTGGCCCGGGGTAAGTTCTATTCCATGTTCATAGATTTTGAGTCAATGAAGCTAACAGCGTTGCAGACTGGCCAGCGTGGTGACCCGACGTTTGTCGCGTATATGAAATCTCAACAAGCACTCTATCTGCAAAAGGCAGTCCGTCAAAAGCTGGCTCAGGATGGCCTATGCAGCCTCCTCAAGGCCATCGGAAAAGCAGTCTTGATTGGACAAGGAACTGGATGTACAGCGGCCTGGCTTGCCGCTGATGCGATGCCGGAGTCGGTTGCCAAGGTGGTTGCAATCGAACCTGCTGGACCGCCTGCTGCCATAGCTCACAAAAACCACCCCGGCGGCCGAACATACAGCTCATGGTTGAGCAGAGATGATGGCGTGCGAAAGTATGGGCTTGCGGATGTTCCTTTGACCTTCAACCCGCCAGCAAAGGAGCCATCTCAGGGCCCTGCTCTGGATCTCGAAGTCCGCCAACACCCCAGCAACTCGGGTTGCTATATGGCCCAGAAATACGTGCCAGGATGCGTGGTTCCCACAAAGGATGAACCACTCAAATATGGACAAGAATCCGTACCACAGCTGGTTCGCCTTCAACATATGAATCACGCTGTTTTTACTGCTGAGGCAAGCTCTCATAGGATGTTCGACTGGGCTACCGTGATGTTCATGAGACAGGCTGGCGTCTCTGTGGATCACTTTGATCTGTCGCAGTTTGGAGTCACTGGAAATGGGCACTTGATGTTCCTGGAGACGAACAGCGATGAGATTGCTGCTATGGTGGCTGGTTGGGCCGGGATGCCTGAAGAATACAAGACTGAACTATACAAGGTTATTGATATCAGCCAAATTCAGGGTCAAGTCGAAAACCAAAAACAGGACCAGGACCAAGGCCAGGACCAAGATCAGGAGCAAGCGTCTATTCAAGCTGTGGATGACTTGGTAGCTACTCAAGCTGTGGATGCTTTTGCAGCTACGCAACAAATGTCGTTGAAACGTCCTCGAGGTCAAGATGATGATGGCAACGATTGCTTGCCTGCTCCAAAGCGCCTGGATGCCAAAACTGGCCTTCAATCACCCCATGCTCAAACCACAGAGAGTCCAAGTCTTGCCTCTCTCTCTGTTGAGCCACAATACAGCCAGCCGGCGCCGTTGCTTCAGTGCAACGCGAGCTACCCCAGCCCAGAGTGTGAGCCGCTTCTTCTGGATGAGGATGCTCTTTTTGCCGGACAAATTGACCTCCTGGCACCACTAGACGAGTTCCCCGCCCATTAGCGGCACGAGCGACATATTTTACCGGGAGGAAATCTACATGGAGCAATTTAAAGAGGCGCAGAAATACTAAGAATGGGATCTGAGTTCGATGGGCTATTTACTATGGGCTGTTGGCGTTTTGGGGGCACGGATTTCGTCTCAAGTGGATTTGATCTTACGTTGCTTGGTTCGGGTTTTTATCACATGGGCTACTATCACGCAGTATCGGTTTCGGGAATATATCAGGTTATGGCGACTAGGAATAGGAGTAGACATCTAGTATTCCAATCTCATGAGTATCGGGGATCAACGATATGATCAAGTGACAGTGGATGCCCAAGAATTACTCTAACAAGACCAGCCGTGAGAGTTTGACATCTCAAACTTGGCGGTAGCGACATATAGAAAGCAACTTCTCTTGATACACGCAATCTTGTAGAATGCAGAGCAGCGCATTGCATAGATATTTGTTGGGTGACAGTTGATATTATTGTTGAGCGCTAATGATCCGTCATTTTAACATAATCTGCGTCTTTTAAAGTGTTTACCAATGATGATTTTCATATGAGAGAGGATGAGTTTGGAATATGTATTTGCTTGTGAAAAAAAAAGTAGAAAGTAAAGAGGAGAAAAAAGCCGCCATGACAAACCATTCATCATTCTGACAATGCAGAGCTGGCCACCAATGGGGCCAGGCAACAAAGCATCAACAAGACAATAACAGAACACTTCGTTTCCTCACACAGGCGACGAAGGTCGGGGATCATCATCTTTCATATCAGGAACCCACCCCTTAGGCCGTTCACTGCCCCTCACGACAAGACCATAACCCAGCTTCTCAACCTTGTTGATGCTCTGCCGCATAACTTCCATCTTGTTGCGAAAATCCTTGGTCGGGATCTGAGGCAGCAGCTCAAACGCGCAGCCAAGTTCCTGTATGTCGCCGAGAATGTTTCTGTCGTAATCGCCAACCAGCTGGCCCGATTGCGCCGTCGTGACCGTTGCAAACCGCATCAGCTCTCCAAACAGGTCAAACAGGCCATACATGTAGTCGTGCGGCGTCAGCACAACGTCGGCGGGGGTGGCTGCCTGCGTCTCTTCCAGCGTGATGACCTTCTGATGCCGCAGGTAGTGTGCGAATGAGAGCGCCTCGACGAGCTCCTCCAGGCACTTCATGGAATAGCCGTAGCGATAGCGGTTGATGGACCGCAGGTCGGCGGTGACTGTGGAGAGGAGTTTTGAGATTTCGCCGAGGCGCGTGTCGACGTCCTGCTGTATTCCTTTGGGGAAGTCCTTGTTGAGCTCTTTGACTCTGTCATGACAAACAAAAAAAGATGAGCCGCTGCTACTTGAGTCTAGAATTTGGGTGTGGTTTATGATGATGATACCTTTGTAATGTGAAAATGCTATAGGGAAGATGGTTAGCAAACGGAAGAAGTAGTTATGAACAACACATTATCAACCACGAGTTTACTGACATTTTTTTGCTTTGCGCCGTCACATCTCGGGACACCTTGATGACGCGCTCCCTGCGATCGTAATGCTCGTCCAGCTCATCTCGGAAGTTCTCAAACATGGCATGGAACCGGCTCCGCGGCAAATCCTGCGCGGGCTTAGCACGAGCATTGCCATCGCGGTCTCTCTTGACGCCTCCAGCCATGTCTTGTTGATTTTATGTATGAAAATGAGAGGATTGTATGGCGATGTTGCCTGTCAATGGATGGATTGGTCTTTCTGGCGGTTTGACTGATGGTGTGAATCTGCACCCAAAGCTTCAAGTTTGCCTTGCCATTTGCTGGAGTGGTTGAGAGTGGAGACGCGGCTGGTCCCAAGCAGCCACTAAAAAACCACAATTGCAGCGTGTGAGGTCAGAGCTCCATAAGAGCTAGAGCTCATGTATCGACGCCAGCTTATCCCCATATCACAGCTACCTCTCTCTGAATCTTCCTCCTCCATCCACTCATTCCCGAGTGAACAAGATCCTACAAAACAGAATTCAATCTTGGTTCCCATTGATTTTTGATTTTCCATTTCTTTGCTTGGATTGGTCTGATTCGGACGGCCCAGACCTGGAGCCATGAGCCTGGACACCAACCCACCATCCATCGCAACACGCTGTCCTTAGAGCCGTCTCATCGCCATTTTCATATCCAAAGCAACCAGCAATCTTCGCAACCATGTCATCTTCAACCCTGTCTTCGTTACTTCGCCCGGCTCCCCTATTCTCCATCGCTGCCATCCTCCGTCTCGTTCTTCTTCTCTACGGCACCTGGCAAGACGCCCACTCTGCCGTCAAATACACGGATATCGACTACCTCGTCTTCACTGATGCCGCGCGCTACGTATCCAATGGCCTCAGTCCGTATTCCAGAGAGACATACCGGTACACGCCCCTCCTGGCATGGATGCTAGTTCCCACCGCCAAGGCTCATCTCTTCTCCTTTGGCAAGGTCGTGTTTGCTCTGGCAGACCTGCTTGCCGGATGGCTGATTGTCAGGGTGCTGAGGAAGCAGAGGGGCATGAGCGCCGAGAGAGCCGGTGCATTTGCCGCCATATGGCTTTGGAACCCCATGGTGGCGACCATTAGCACCAGAGGCAGCTCCGAGGGTTTGCTGGGCGTTTTGACAATGGCCTTGTTGTGGGCTGTGGAAGGCAAGAGGATTGGAGTGGCAGGCTTCATCTTGGGGTTGAGCGTTCATTTCAAGATTTACCCCTTTATTTATGCGCCCGCGATTATCTGGTGGATGGATGATGAGCATCTGAGCAAGGCGGTATCTAAAACGCCAACCTCATTTGCCGGCGCTGTAATCAAGTTCCTCTCCCCTCAGAGGATACAACTCACGCTCATCAGCTTATCGACCTTTATGGGACTCAACGTCCTCATGTATTATATGTGCGTCTCCTCCAACCGTCTCTTCTTATTCCCCAAACCACCACATCCTCGTTCGTCTCCCGCTAATCAACGATGTTACAGTTATGGCACCCCTTTCCTCATCCACTCTTACTTGCACCACGTCACTCGCATTGATCACCGCCACAACTTCTCGCCTTATAACATCTTCCTCTATCTCGCATCCGCCGACCCATCGTCCAGCTCCCTCCATGCATTCCTCCCCCAATTGCTCCTCTCATGCCTCTTTATCCCCTTTGTCATTGCCAAAAAGGATCTTGCCACGTCCATGATGGCCCAGACTTTTGCCTTTGTCACCTTTAACAAAGTCTGCACCTCACAGGTAAGCTGGACGCAAGACCTCCATTTCGTGTACCGGCCAACTCACAGTCTTGTATAGTATTTCCTATGGTACATGATCTTCCTACCTCTCTACCTTCCTGGATCATCCATGCTTCGTGCCCCTAGTCGCGGCATCACGGCGTTGTTGCTTTGGGTTCTGGGTCAGGCCGCTTGGCTGCAGCAAGGGTATGAGCTAGAATTTCTAGGTATCAGCACCTTCTTCCCTGGCATGTGGCTGGCCTCGCTGGCCTTTTTCCTCGTCAATTGCTGGATATTGGGCATAATTATCAGCGACGGGGCAGAGAGGAGCATTCAAAAGGTGCATGTGATGTAGAATATAGCTTAGTAGCAATAGTAAAACAGCGTCATCTTTTCAAAATGCAACATCTTGAAACATCAAGTGCCAACGAAGCCGATAAAAAATACGACGTCATTGTAGAAGAATATTCCATCAAGCTGGCATGATCTGGACGAAAGAAAAAGCCTTTGTCCGAGGTCAGTTGTCTGATGGATATCGCGAGCAACTGGGGATGAATTCAAGATGAAAGATTCCATCATCCTGGCCAGCCTTGGCAAGCTTAAGCTATCGCCATGTCCGGCACTTTGCGGCCCCGTTTATTTGGCCCAACCCCATTGGTCATATTAAAAGCAAGGTCCACCTTTTCATTGCTCACGACGGACGAAGTCGCAACGTCGAGTTTCAACATTGTTCAAGTACTTAAACGCCGTGAGCTGCCCGGCTTGGCGTCGAGATGGCCAATTCGGGCTTCTCACAGCAGAAACTGCAAGCCTCAGCGAGATCTTGTTTCTTTTTACCCTCTGTTTTGCCTTCTATCTTGCCTTGAGCTGCGCCTACAGTCGGCAACATCTAAACGCGCATATACCAGCAATCATGGGTTTGCCAGCCGTGGGAATTCCCACCCCCCTCTTCATGGACGACGACTCGAAATGGCAAGCCGTACAGTCACGCGATCCCGACGCCGACGGCTTCTTTGTCTACGGAGTCCGCACCACAAAGGTCTTCTGCCGCCCAACCTGCAAAGCTAGGCTGGCTCGCCGTGCAAATGTGCGTTTCTACGCCACGGGAGACGAGGCCAAGCAGAACGGCTTTCGAGCCTGCAAGCGATGTAAGCCCGAGGTGCTGGGCCTGATGCCTGAGGAGGAAGCAGTGCAAAAGATTCGGGCTTTTGTGCGGCATCATCAGGCTGTCAGCGACGGGAACCAGGATATGGGGGAAATGAAGATGAGCCTGAGTCAAATGGCGAAGAAGACGGGTCTGTCCAAGTGGCATTTCCACCGCGTCTTCAAAAAGTGCGTGGGCATCACCCCCGTGGAATACTTGAAGACATTGCGAGACATGGCCGCCAGCTTGAGTCCCGGGACTGGGAGCGAGAGTGGGTTGAGCTGGACAGATCAGCTCGACCTGGTCAACCTCGACGATATGGACTTTGACTTTGGATTTCTCAACGATGCCCTGGCCCTCGACGCGAAAGCCGATTGCGCAGAAGCGTCAGCCTCGAATGCCTGTCCGCTCTTCACTCTGGACGATCTTTTGGTGTGGCCGGAGAATTTGCCAACAAAGTAATAATTCGACAGGTGACGAAGGGCAAATCCTTTATGAAATACATGTTCGGCATTGGTTGTTATGCAACGGACAATGCGAGCAAGTATGAGCCCATATACTCTCGGGGTTCGGAGTTGGCCTGCGGGTGGCGATTTTGCGGACGGCATATTCACGCCGCAGGGCATCTGACGAATCCTCCAGCTCGGTCTACGAGGGACTTTGTCAGACGTCATTTCCCCGAGATTCCTTCGCCCCCTGAGTCTTTGATAAAGGAGATGAAGAAGAGAAAAAGAAGAAATCAAAAGAACAAAGGGGATACATTTCCATCTCGTACACAATTCACAACTCACGGAGAGCGGAGGTACAAGGGCCCGCCTTGGAAAGCGTTGTCACTACCCGATCGGGCAATTGGTTACTCGTTGCTGACTAAACCCTCAACGCTGATTGGCCCGCGCTTCTTGTCTGAGAATCCCATCTCGCCCATGTCAGTGAGACCGAACAGCTCCAGCAGCAGCTCAAGTCAAAGTTCGACCGCTTCAATCCTTTCCAGATAACTCCGGCGCGGCGATTTCAAATTACAAGCCCAGCGATTGGTTCGGCCTGCGGGCGGATTGCGAAGGCTGCTCCATAAATACGCAACTACCGATCTCTTAGGGGGCCGCCTCGATCTCACGAACCCAGATCTCATGATAATAATAAATATCTCCTGCTCGCCTTGACAACACACGTTCAGCTCTATTTCACATCGCCCTGCTTAGCCATTGCTCTTCACAGCTCCCATATCAATCATCTCGAGGAACTGTTTTCACCAACCGGACTTTAACACATTCAAGGCGTCTTCTGCAACGAAACAACAACAACCAACTACAACATATAAGAAAACTTCGCACCAAGAAAAAAACCATGTCTCAGCCACCTTCAGAATCATCACCTCTAATACCCAGAGAGCCCGCCACAGAGCAGCCCTGGGGCACCAAATACCTAACCCAACCCGACTCATCCTCAATCACCTCATCCGTCTCCTCAAGCATGGACCTCACAGACGTCCTCCGCGACGTCATCATCGGCTTCTCAGACGGCCTCACCGTCCCCTTCGCCCTCACGGCCGGCCTCTCCAGCCTCGGCAGCACAAAGCTCGTCATCATGGGCGGCATGGCCGAGCTCTTCTCCGGCATGATCAGCATGGGCCTGGGCGCCTACCTCGCCGCCGTCACCGAGCGCGACCACTACGACTCCGAGGAGAAGCGCCAGCTCACACAGGCCGGCTGCTCCCTGCCCCAGGAGCAGCGCGACGACATCTTCTGCATCCTGGAAAAGTACAGCGTCTCCCGCGAGGCCGCCGCCCCGCTCGTCGACGAGCTGTGCAAGAGCCGCGACCAGTGGATTCGTTTCCGCATGGACTTTTCCCTGCGTCTCGAGAAGCCAAACATCCACCGCGCCTGGGTCTCCGGCGTCACCATGGGCCTGAGCTACTTTGTTGGTGGATTAATCCCCATGATCCCTTACTTCGTCATGAACAAGGTTGCCGACGCCCTCTTCGTCTCCATTGCCGTCACCGTCGTCATCCTCCTGGGCTTTGGATACGTCAAGAACTATGTCGCGATTCGGAATCACAGGGCCGGTCTATGGGGCGCTATCCAAACGCTGATAATAGGCGTCTTGGCTGCCGGAACGAGCTACATCCTTGTCAAGGCGCTGGACAGAACAGATGTATAAGTCTTGAACTTGGTCTTGTGTAATATTATTTAGGGATTCATTCATACAGAACGGCGTTGGTAGGATTGGGAGCGTGTGAGAGGGAAAAGCAAGAATCATCACGCTGGCGTTTGGGATATAATTAGTACAAGTCTGTTCCACCAAGAGATGAAGCAGCTTATTGCATGAGTAACGAATGATAACTCTACTTTCTGACAACTACCTACGCTGTATAAATCATCCGCTGTGTTACCAAATTCGCTCTCATGTTGGCCATATACACACGTCAGGGGAGCTTTGTGTAGACTACTCAGTCGTCGGAAGAATCTTTGGGCGTATCGTCCTTCGAGGGGTCAGGATTTTCCTTGATAGCGTCCCAGTCATGGTTGCTGTCACTCTGGCCGCCGGAATCATTGACATGGGCCCAATCACGGCCATTGTTCCGGTTGCTGCCCTGATTCTGGCCATGGCCACTATTCCGGTCATTGCTCTGCCTCCGGCCACTGCTCTTCTTCAAGCCTTTGACCTTGCCCCAGAGATTGCGTAGATTGCTTCCTGCACGGGGGCTTTCCTCTTCAACTTCCTGTTCCGTCACGACGGTGTCGAACTTTTGAGAAAGCAGGGAATCCGCAGCTTTTTTCTCTCCAATCTTTTGTAGTGTTGCAGCTATACCGGACTTGAGAGCAGGCTCCAAAGCAGAACATTTTTCTCCTGTGACCTCCGACTTGAGAGAAGGTTCTGAAGCTGAATTTTTAACCTCTGCAACCTCCGATATCGTTGTAACTACACCAGATTTGAGAGCGGGCTCAGAAGCAGAAGCAGAAGCAGCTTCTTCTGAAACCTCTGATATCGTTGCAGCTGTGCCGAACTTGAGAGGAGGCTCTGACGCAGAATCTCTTTCCTCTGCAGCCTCCGATACCGCTGTAGATGCGTCGGACCTGAGAGAAGGCTCCGAAACGTATTTCCTTCTCTCTGCAACCTTTGATATCGTCCTAGCTATAGCGGACTTGAGAGCAGTATCAGAAGAATAACTTTCCTCTGCAACCTCTGGTATCGCTGTAGACGCGTCGGACCTGAGAGAAGACACCGAAAGAGTGCGCACTGACTCTTCGGAATCCGGAGGCGAAGGAGCGCGCAATGACTCTTCAGAATCTGGAGGCGATGGAGTTGTCTCGGAGTCGTAAGAGGGCAGCGAAGAAGCAGCATCCGATTCCCCCTCGGTACCCGGAGGCGTCTCGGGCTTGACAACAGGCAGCTTAAAGGTAACCCTTGGTCCTGTCTTCTTCTTAACGTGAGTCTCCTCGCCAACATTTGGATGGAGAGCGCTCTGCCCAACAGGTCGCGGTCTTGCCCTCTCAAATTCGAATGAAGGCGGCGCAGGAGGAGCATCACTTTGTACTGCAACTCTCGGAAGTCGGTTTCTCTCCTCAATAGCTCGTAGACTCCTCACTCCCACGAATTCCAAAGATGGCAGCGCAGCAGCAGCTTCTTCTCGTTCTACCACAACCCTTGTCATCTTGATGTTCTCGGGCTCGGCCTGAATAGCCACATCGTTCTGGGGGGGATCGAGTCTCCAAGATCTGCCAAAGACAACCATCAGCATCAGCTTCATACCTCACAGGGTGAACAACAGGGGACACAGACTGTAGATCATTGAACTCCCACAAAAGCTGCGTAATACCAATGTCGCTCACGGTAAGGAATGCTACAGAACCAGCACGAGTTAGACACAGACATACAGAAACACAATCAAACTTGATCAGATTTTTGTCTTCAGAGAACCGCCATGCCCCATCAGCGCAAACAAAAGGAGAGAAGAAGATATGCCCACCTAAAACATTTCGCCCAAACGACCCCAACGGTCTCGTCCGCGCCCACATGAATACCACGGCGGTCACCATGAAGAACTTCGATATCACGTTCAGGATGAGTAAGGTGTCGATCGTCTCAGGAGCACGAAAAAAAGCTCTGATCTGCGTGAAAATCGTTCGGTTGTCCCTTGCAATTTGGGCCATTTGACGTTGACGCTCTCTTGACGGCGGTTTTGGTTCAGCCATTTTCGCTTGTTTGCTGCGGTGTGTTGTTTGATTTGATAGAATGACTTGCGTAGACTTCAAACGAGCGTATGGAAAGAGGTGAGCAAGTAAAATAAGTTGGAGCGGTGATGCTTGAGCTCACAGTTGGCGGTCCGAGGAAATATGTTGATGGTACAAATCATGAAAATAGGCCGAGAGTAGATCACAATATTAAATGTTGTCTCCTGTGAACTTTCCCCCTTTGAATTCGTCGCAAGTGGCTTGGAGAAGCAAAGAAAGGAGCGTCCCGACTCAACCTTGAAAGAAAAGATGAGCGGTCGTGCTTGATTCAGAGGAAACAGAAAGAAAATCTTCATGATGTTGTTGTGTTCATTTTATCCGCTATCCGCTGATATCCTAAATTGGCATCGCTGATGATTCTAATATACAGGTGGCCCGTAGAGAAAAAAAATACCCAATACCTCCGGATTCCCTCACTACTTGCGGGTGCTGGAGGAAGAGAATCTACATCTCCAAGCGTATAGGTATTGTACGAATACGTGCGTGCTCCTTCTCCTCACCTAAGGGATGCAAAAGTCTATCCAGCTGCCGAGATAATCCAGTCTGTTACCCTGGTGCTCCTGGTTCTTGTAAATCTCCTCAAACTCTGCAAAGTTGAGTCTACCCCAACCTCCTCGCTCAGCTGCTTGCTGCTCGGCCATGTTCAACTTCTTCCACCTCCGCAAAGTTTTGGGCGATGGTTCACTCGACATCTTTTTTGCAGCTGATGGCTTGGCCGAGGCCGGTCGGGTTTCCTCCTTAGAGGGCTCCTTGTCCTTCCGTTTGGGGGAAGAAGACGGTGCCTGGCTTATAGAGACTGGTGCATCGCTATTTGGGCGGAACTGTGGCAAGGTAGGGTCACGGTATTCGTCTTCGGTCTCGGGTTGAGGCTCAGACTCGGATTCAGTCTCGCTCTCGCCCTGATCCGAAGAGTGCTCAGCAGCTTCAACAGCAGGGTCTTCTCGTAAGATTTCCTCAACGATACTGATCTCCACAGCATTCCTAGGCTCCTGTTGGTCGAGCATGTAACCCGATTCTTCTAGGAGTTCCTGTAGCGTCTTGCTTCGGGGAGACGCCTCTGTGTAAATTGTTACATCTTCCTGCTGGCTGCCATTGCCGGTTTCCGCCTTTTCATCCGCCAGACTTACGGCATCGACGGCAGCCTTGTACTTTACTCGTTGCTCCTTAGTTGCGGCTGCTTGGACCGCAAGGTCCTCGGCTTGTTTAAAGATGATGTCGAGAAGCTCATTGAATGCTTGCTGTGTGACCTGGTATAGGACCTCCTTACCGGCATCTTTTTCGGCAACAGGAATTCCCAGCCCCGCCCAGCGTTCCGGCTGGCTTGTGAAGGACGTCGAGCGTCCAGGCTGGCTTGTATAAGACTCCGAACTGTTGGACCCAGACTCCAAATCGCTGGCATCTTCTGCAAATCTGACCTTGGAACTGGAGCGTGAGTGCGTTGATGTGCGATGAGGGCTAGCTCCTTTTGAGCTTTCGCCCATGATGCCAGATGTCTCAAGGATGTCTTCTTCATCTTCCCATTGCGATGGTGCCTCTCCACCTTCTTCTTCGTCCAGGTAGAAGTGTCTCCTCTTCCACCGTTCATGGAGTTGCCGTCGAGCCATGTCTTTGCGTCGCTTGGTCATTCTGGGACCATGCTGGCGATAGTGGGATACATAGCTTGCTCTGATTTCGCTTTCGGTGGGGTTTCTATCCGTCCGGAAAATACTTGTAAAGGAGTCGTGCCGCTGCGATCCGGAAGATTCGAGGTTATCATTATCATGATCCTCATCTGCTTCCTTATCGTCAGTTGTTCCGTCTTCCGATGTCTCGTCCGTTGCGTTATCGTCAGGCTCGTGGTTACCCGCGACTGCTCCGGGCAGCTCATCGAGGGTAGCAGGTGGGTGCATCAAAGCCAAAAAGTACGATCTGTCAACATCATTGGCGGTCAGGGTGCGGACCGTACGCCAGTTGGTGTCAACATCATCCGTGGGTGGCATCCGTCGACGCGAATACGGGTCGGTGTCGTAAGCAAAGAGGTTGGTCAGAATATCATCTCGGTCGGCCGTGTCGCTGCTGTCGCGTACAACGGCTTCCTCCATTCCAGGCTCCAGTTCAACGTGACCATCGGGATAAAAATTCTTACCGCTAAATGCCAGAGGGCCGTCGGCTGTCGGAACTCGCCCTTCACGTCCGAACAGGCTGCTCAGGGGCTGGCGACTAGCGACTAACTGTTGAGCCTCAGAGCTAGCAAGAAGCTGATCCTCGAGACCGTCCAAGATATCTTTGTGCATTTGCTTGTATAAGACATAATATGCTCGGAACATGCGAAGGAAGTCCCGCCTGTCAACGTAGCCGTCACTGTCAAGGTCGTATCCATCAAAGACTTTCTTCAGCTTATCCTTGCGTTTGCGATAGGATAACCCACGTAGGAATTCGGAAAACCCAATTAGATCATCTTTGTTGTCGTCATAAAAGGCAAACATCCGGTCATGAATCAAATTTGGAGATGCATGACGCGAGCCACCCGTCGGTACAAGGCATCGCTCAAATGTCTTGCGATCCATGGCTATGCCAAGATCACTGGGGTCGTCTCTCCATTCAGTATTTGCCATGAACGTCCACTGTTCCCAGAATGCCTCGAGTTCTGGCCTTTCGAATCCCGTTTCTCTTGTGAGTTTGGTGATCAGAGGTCTAGGCAAATTACGCCTACAACTGTCAGGATCTCCTGTATACCATACCGGCTGCATTTGCCTGGGACCAAACGGGGGGGCAGGTATCCGGATTTTGTAAAAGATGTGTGTCTTGATGTGTACGCCTTGGGATTCGCACGTCTCGCAGAGGTCAAAGTCGGCACAATTGGCACATCGGTAGCGAACACCCCGAATGGGAACCATGCCACATGAATTGCACTGACATCCTCTGTGGACACAGCCGTTTCGTTTGGCATTGTCCTCCGAGACGCGGAACAGAAGGCTGACGATATTGTGGCCAGCTCGCTGCTGGGGAGGGTAATTGTTAGGATCGTTCCACCATTCATCATTATTAGCATCTACGACGGTCTCGCCATCACCTACAGGCTGGGCGGCCGGGACATCTTGATTTTCAGCATTATCGGCGACTTCAGCGTTTTCGTCGCCGGGGACATCTGAAGAGGAAGAGCTCGAGCTCGGTCTATGTCCGCGAGATCGTCGTCGGCTACGGCGGATGGCGTTGCTTCTGTGGAGGCCGCCGCCGGGTAGGGCAGCCTCTTGCGCACTGTTGATGCGGTTCTGGTAGGCGTAGTATCCGATCGAAGCTGTGGCGATGGCCGAAACGAGAGCGACGGCGATTCGCGGCCGGGTCAGAGACTCGACCGATGGAGTCGAAAGCCACATGGCTATTGTTGTAGCATCGTGGCCACCAGCTTGGGAGAGGGCGGATGTTTCGCTGTAGTAGCAACGGTGGGTGGTCGAAGAGGGTTGAAGAGAGGCGGCAGTTGGACGGGTATTGGCACGAGCGCGGCAGCTGAGGGATGAGTGCCGCTCTCACTTGAAATCCGGAATTGCTGCAGGTCGCACCGGCCGGGACGTTGAGTCAAGCTTGCTGAGTTTTGGCTTCTGAAGAGTTTGGTGTAGCAGGCAGAAAACGAGGCCGCGTTAGAAATCAGTCGCAGCTGCAACACATCCCATGTTTACAGCAAGCCGACTCCAGCCACAGAGGCTCTAGCGGTCCGTAGCTCTTTAAGCAAAGCGGGCTAGCGCTCACATCCCACCTATCAAAGCGTCGGCGACCGATCCGAAAGTTACGACCCTTGACGCAGGTGAGGGGCCGTGGTGCGGTTTTGCAGTCGTGTGGTCATCGAACAAAACTTGTGTCCGGATATATAGCTTTGGTTTCTGCAGGATTGATGGATTTTTAACGCAGCTTCTAAAGATTCTCGGAAGCTGTTCTGTTAAACTCGACTCTCCATCTTCACCACATCGTTGCTATTTATTTCCCAATCATGGCAGGCCGGCCGCCGGAATTCACCGGGCAGATGCCCTCGTCCTTTGACGACCAGTGCGTTGATCCCGGCACTCGATAGGCTACAAACCAGCTAACATGCAGCTTCAGGGAGCTCTACAATGAGGGTCCGATGCAAAAGGTCAAGCGCAAGCTCAAGGAAGAACCCCTCGTGCCTCTCGGTAAATCCCAATGCCTTTCAATGATGATCGCACACCACCACCGGACCATTGACTAACCAGCGCGCATACAGGAATTGGTCTGACCGTCTTCGCCTTCGTCAATGCCTACCGCGCCCTCCGAAGAGGCGACTCCAGGCAAGCAAACAAGATGTTCCGCGCCCGTGTCGCCGCCCAGGGCTTCACCGTCATCGCCATGGTCGCAGGAAGCATGTACTACAACAAGGATCGCGAAAAGTCAAAGGAGCTGCGCAAGCTCAAGGAGGAACGAGATTCGGAGGAGAAGCGCCAGCGATGGATCCACGAGCTCGAGGTCCGTGACGAAGAGGACAAGGCGATGAGAGCGGCAATAAAGCAGAGACAATCAGAACAAACAGGAGCCGCTCCTGCTGCTGAAGCGCAGACGCAAGGTACTGGAGGCGTTTTGGGCAAGATGGGATTGTGGTCAAAGGGCGAAAAGGCTGCTGCAGAGGCTCAAGCCGCCGAAGAATCTTCACCGGAGAAGAAGGCGAGGAAAGAGAACCCAAAAAGCTCACTCGGAGCGCTGGGTGAACTCTATGGATCGAAGAAGGATGATGACTCCAAGAAATGAAGCGTCTTTTGTTGACGGTCAGACGACGTGGAGGAGGAAGAAAAGAAACATGTATAAATTCCTTTCTCAAAATTTTATGAGCATGTACGATAGTCTAACATATGGGGGTTGGCTGACGCACCCCTACTCTGGTTTTACACCCCAAAATGAAAGAAACACCTTCGGCGGCTGCGCCAGGCATCATTCTCTGTGTTCTATATGCTGCCATTGGCATCTATTGCAGATCAAAGGGGAATCTTGTACATCACATCAAGCCGCCAGCAAACAAGAAACAAAATCCATCAACATCATGCCGTGCCTCTTAGCCCATCGAGCCACCACTTCGGTTGCCGCCTACTAGACCGGCCATTTCCAGCAATGCTCTATCTGCCTCGATGTCGCCTGTTCCTAGGTTGATTCTGCGGCGCGCTTCAGCTTCCCTCTCTTCCCAAGCCCATCTCTCGGCTTGCGCCTTTGCCTCATCATCACCACCGCATCCCCAAACCTCCAGGTTCTCGATCCGGAACCGGTCTTGAAAGTCAAATTTTCGCACGATGCTGGTGTGGAAAGCACCACCTCTTGACTTATAGTCATGGTTAAATACTCCAAACTCGAAAGATTCGTCAAAGAGTAGAGAAACAGCCCCCAGAGCATGCATGCCTTCCTTGCGATGCGACTGTGTCGGCTTAGGATGAGGGCAGCCAAAGGAGAGGCACGGTCGATTCCCAGGAGGTTTCGTGAAAGTAACGTAGTCTGTATTTATCGTAGAGGCGGCAAAGACGTCGTGTATAGGTTCCAGCTGGAAAAGAACTGTTTCCGAGTCGCCGAAGCACTCTCGGTGAGTATGCTTCCAGGGCTCTCTGATGTAGACCCCAAACGTCACACGCTCGGATTTGCTGCCATGAGGGAATCTTTTGGTTGGAAGTGAAGCCGCAAACGACGCTTCTTGTCCACCGTCGGGGGTGTCTGCTAATCTCGATCCGCTCACCAAAAGAATCGTTGGCGCCCTCCAGTTGAAGATTTTGGATTCGAGGCTGCCCATTGAAAACCCAGCATCGTTTCCCGAGTATAGTAACCTCACCCTCCGAAAGAGTGAAGAGCCAGGTAAGAATAGCGAAAGCTGCGATAGGGTGTGCTCGTTTAGAATCTCGCCGGGAGACGGCAGCAGAGGTTGTGCTGTCTTGCTGATAAGTGATGCATCACCGGGTTTCTCGATCTTGTGCTTAGAAAAGTCAAGGTCTTTGGAAAAGAGAAAATGCTCAAACAGCCCATTGAACCCAGCAAAGAGATTGGGAAACAGGACTGGAATGACAGTCTTGAATCGGGTATATCCAATGCCAGGGGAGGTCTCGACATTGACGAAGGAGGCCAATACACACTCTGCCGTGGCCCGTAGCAGCTCCAGCTCGTGGCCCGCGACACGGCTAGAATACTGCGACAAACTCTCTTGTGGATCCAGCGGTGCAATTAACAGCAATAGCATTATTATTTTCCGAAGGTTGTCGGTTGGAATAATGGCCTCATGAATGGTGGAGACATCACCGCGCTTAGCAGCTTCATTAATATCGAGCAGCTCAAAAGCCGTTAGGACCAGGTCATCTTCATCTTCCTCATCGCCCTCAAATTCATCATCCAGGCCAGGCTGGTCGACTGCGAACCCTTTGAATTGAGCATTTGGCTTTGCAGCAGCGTCATCTGAAGCGGAACTCTGCGGCGTGTGCTCGGTCTCGGTCACTTTTCGGTCGTATACAGCCAGGCTTTTGAACAGAAGCTTTGTCCTGTCTGCTGATTTGGCGAGCACCCGTTTATACCGTTCCGTCATGATGACAACGACCATGATCAACTGCGCAAGCTCAAGCACCACCGGCGCCTCGTGCAGAAAAGGAAAGGCACCAAGATACGAAACCATGTGGAAAATCACAGGCGAGGCCCCAAGGATGTCTGGGATCTCCAGGAACCGGGCTATCGTGTCTTCTTTGAGGTAGCGAATGTCGCCTTGCTGGTCCGCAAGGTTCTTGAAGACATCCTTCAGCGAGTAATACTCAATCGAGGTAAAGCACTTTTCCTTGAACCTGTATGCCTGCCAAAAAAAAAAAAAAAAACATCAGCAAACATGCATCTGGGCGGCTTTGGATGCTGTGATGCTCACGAGCTCCAGCGTCAGCTGCTCAGGCGTTCGTCGAGGCCGCGTCTGGGAAGGGGTTTGACCCATGGCGAAAGAGCAGAGAGACTCAGCGAAGATTCATTTGGTTAGGCTTCAAGGCAGGGTATCACAAAAAACACGCAAGGGGATTCAATTGAATGGACGGATGAAATGGTTGCATATGCTAGAGTTACATTGATTGATAGATGGATTGACGTCTGAACACAGTTGGCTGCCTAGCACTTATTCTGAGTTTAGGGAGACGCAGCCATGAAACCATGGCGCCGACAAATGAGTGTCGTTCACGTCACCGTTTCTCTGCTGAGTCAGCACGCAGGATGGCAAGTACCTGTAGGATTCAATGCATGAAGTATGGCCCGGTTTTTGTCCCTTTCTCCGCCCTTTGGTCATTTTATCAAAGAATCGCCATTGAAGAAGAGATGTCCATGTGCTGAATATCTAAAGGAAACTCGTCACCAATTTGGTGATACATGCGGTATACCTCGTTTGACATGTAGGCGTGGATCCACATTTCCAGTGCGCTACCTCTATAGACAAAATAAACACTGCTCCTCTTCCAAGAGCCAACCACCTACAACAGGCGCTTCAACGCCTGAGACATCTTCCGTAGTATAGTGGTCAGTATGCAAGCTTGTCACGCTTGAGACCCGGGTTCAATTCCCGGCGGGAGAGATCCGCCACACCTCTTCAGAGGTGGTTCTGTTTTGGATTTTTTTTTTATTGCTTTCTATTTCGTTCATTTCCGTGCTTCATGTTCGTTCGTGATAGAAATGATGCATAATAAATTTCAGCCAGTTCGCCTCGTTTACTCATACCCATACTCATACTACCGCGCAAAATCTTCAAGAAAACCTGGCCGAAAGCATCTTACAGTTGCCATATGAGACGTCATATGGAAAAGTATCCGTATCTTCCGTGCCAATCCAATACTCCAGACCCCTTTCTCCCGCTCCGCGAAATGCATGTCTTTGAAGCATCTAAAATAACAAAACAAACCATAGTTCTAGCGTGCACAGCGCTCGTTACCCAACAACTCTATGCAGTCTTGGAGACGTCAAACGCTCAGTCTCTAGCAATCCCTGGCCGTTACTGATTGAATGAGGCGCTTATATTTAGCTTCATTCTCTTCCTCGGCGTCGTGTGGCTTGAGAAGATCAAACCGCTTATTAGTATTGGCCGTCTTGGTCCAAAGAACAGACGGCTTCACCTCTACAGTGTGGTCAGACTCTGCCTCGACCTTGGTTGTTGATCCATTGGTCTTGGGTTCATCAGGCACGCCATTTGCCTTTTCGTCCCTGGGCACTCTGGGCAAGTGCATCGCCAGTAGGACGTACTCGGCGCGTGTCATATTGTCCATGACATCGTCCATATACCGCCGTACCTCATCCTGAGGGGCCACGACGCGCATCAGGTTTTCAAGGTAGCGCCCAACGTGTGTAGAAATACGTATTGTAACGGGTTGATAATAGTCCAGCTTAGGATCTCCGCCATACTCTGATGTGCTTCCTTTGCGGACAATGAGGAATGATGCAACTACCTCCTGGCCGGACGGGGTAGGCAGGTATTCCAGGATGCTGAATTTGGGAAATAGATAGCGATCGCCGTTTCCAAAATCAAACACCACCGCGGAAATGTCAGGCTTCGGAACAGGTGGGGGTCCCTTCGACCTCAGTGCCTGGGGATTTGCCTGCTGGGGCGTTGGGGGATTCGAAGCTCGCATATGTCCATTGGGAGCATCATTGGACAACTGCTTTGCGGGGAGAGATGCGGGGAGTGTCTGCAGAGGAGGCTTTGCATCTCTGTGGAGCCGGTCGAGAATCTCCTTGAGGTCTGTTGAATCCGTAAAGCCGGCACGTCCTTCGGCAATGCGCCGAATCATATCGCTCGTCTTTTGATCCTCCAAGGCAGCCTTCACAAGCAAAACGACCAAAGGATCACTCCTGGGCGGTGGCCTTAGCTCGCTTGATGTTTGGCGAGGGTTGGATGCCAAGACAATGTCGAGAATAGTCCGCACTTCATCAGCAAAATACTTGACAGTCCTTCCATCCACCAGCAGCCTATCAGCCGAGGGGCCCTGTTGCCCACCACTCCGCCGATACTCGGCATTTAGCTGATCGATGATCTTTTGGAAGCGATCAAGTTCCCCCTGTTTGGCCTGGCCCACGGCGACCCTCTTCATAAGATCACGTAGCTCAGGGTCTCCTGACGCCTTTTGGGCGAGCAGGGCAATGACTGGATCGTTAGGGACGGGCTTTGCTGCAGGAGGGCGCCCTGCAACCGGCGTTGCAGGCTTCACTGCAGCTGGAGACTGAGCTGGCCCAGCATTGGCCGGCCGAGCGTGAGCCGTCGTGGTCGCGGTCGCGGTCGGGGGTGGCGGCGGTGGGGGCCTTGCCAATGGCGTGCCTGTAGGAGCCTGGTGCTGCGCTGGAAGGGGATTCGCGGGCTGTCGAATCGGAGGTGGGGGAGTAGCAGCTGGAAGTGAAGGTGGAGGCACAGGGGGTTGAGCAGCAGTCTGAGCAGACACTGCCGGGCTAGGCGATGGTGACGTGGCTACGTTGATGGTCGTAAGCGGCGAGGGTGAGGGCTGAGGTCCCAAAGTGCTGGGCGAGGACGACGGCGGCCTCAGGGAAGGACTCGGGGGAGCAATGGGCTTTGGTGTGGTAGCCGCGGTAGGAACTGAGGTCGAGGTCGACGATCCAGGCGCAGGCGGGGGAGGCATGGAGCCATTTGGAGGGCCATACTGAAGTACCGGACGGGCGAGCGGCTGTGGTTGTGATTGCGACAGTGGTTGCGCAGGACTTTGCGTTTGAGACACTGGCGACGGCTTTGGTGCCTGCTGTGGTGTCCGAGGCGGGGGGGGACGTTGCTTGGATTCCTTGACGATGAACATGGTGGCCTCGACAATGTGAGGTTCTATGGTGATTGTAACGGGGCCAATCTTGGTCATACTGTCCTTTGGAGGGTTCTTCGGGTCTTCGTTGAGGACGCCCTTTCGCTTATGAGGTTTCGTCCAAAACTTTTCGAAGAGTCCATCATTAATCCATCGATATCGAGACCGCGAGAGAGATTCTGCGAGGACGCCACTGTCGGATACCAACGCAAGTTAGCAATAGCGGACTGTTGACAAATCACGGTACACATGCCTTTCGGAGATGGACTGATATTCCTTGGCCGACAAGTCGTCAGGTTGCGCTACCTCGACCGTTGGCAGCGGCTTTCCGGGCTGGATCGAGGTTGGCAGCGGCGGCGGAGGCGGCGGAGGCGATGGAGACGGCTCCTTGACGGGCTCGGGATCAGGAGGAGGAGGAAGAGGAGTCGCAGAACGCTCCGCTCGCGGTGTCATGTTCCGGCGTTTGTTGGCATTTTCAACGCGGGCCGAAGTCCTCGCGGGGAGCTTCCGCTTCTTCTCCATCGCGTCTCGAGGCGGTTTTACACGGCTGCGGCAGGCGATGGGCGACGGGTCAGCATCATACTCGTAAGAGCGCCATGCGAGAGCAGCAAGCGGCCTGAGGGGAAGAGGCCAGGCTGCTGGCGTTGCAATGGGGAAGAAAAGAGCCGCGATGCTGCGCAGAGGGCAAATGCGATGAAAAATACTGGTGGAAGCAGGCCAGAGAGGTTCCAAAGGTTGGCATAAATCCTGGAAGCTGCCCGGCCGTTAGTTGGTCGCTAGAGCCCTGTGGATCCCCAGTATGCGCTGCAGTGCCATCGAGCTTTCTGCAACAGGGGCGTGATTGGTCCGCTAGAGCACCGGGGCTGGCTGTCCGCGTCGCGGGATTGGCGGGCTGTTGCAGCGCTATCCGCTCTGGACTCGAGGAGCCACAGTGCTGAAATGCGAGGTACAACTTCCAACTGTTGCCTCTGTCGCCGCACGAGTGCAGTAGAGTTTACTGCGAAAGGCAATCCGGAGTTGATCGTCGTAGTGGCTGGCTCGTTCTGACGCAGAGCCTTGAGTCCATGACTCGGTATGGGAGCCGCGAGGGCTTACCTGCATCATCTCGTCATCAAATAGCTGGAGATTTGATTGATGCTACATAGGTAGCCAAGCATGGACCTTTAGTAGTATGGACTACACCCGACAGCACAGCACTGAGCAGATATTGATACAATGGATACGGATATACTGACTCGAGCACTGTTGAGCGAGCAGGATGCAGATCCTACTGAGCCTCAACGGCCTGCAGCCACCAGTGCCCAACGTCGCTCATGGCCGCACTGGACTTCGGTTGGCATCTCCGGCGTGCCTTGTACTGCCCAAGATGTCTCAAGTTTGCGTGTAGCGGCAAATAACGGGCTGGGATACGAATTGCGTCTTGGCCTCGGTGTGGCAGGGCCTTTAGGCAGGGTGAATCTCGTGGATGCCAGCCCCTGCACCACCGCCTTCCACCAACACATCTGCCGACCAACATGGGGAACTTGGTGTCATTATTTCTATGCTTTCTTGCTGCATAGACTTGAACTTTTATCTCAGATACGCCGTAGACCATCCACTCGAATCAATATGTATTCAAAAGCTTAATGGCGCTTCCACTTAGCCACTACTCGTACATGGGCACAGCCGGATACTGCTCAAGCCTCACTAACACCCGCGCCCAAGTCCCTCGTCCGTGAAAGGGTGTCAAACCTGCAGATGACCAAATGCAAGCTGCAATGTGATAGCGCCGCATCCGTTGATGAAATTCATGCGCTGCATCAAGAATTGGCAATCAAAAAAAAGAGGGCAATAGAGCGAGAACAATCGCAACATCTTGCCTATCAAGATGCTGAGAGAATAAACCGCCACGGAGCGCGGTATGGCGCATCTTGTCTCCGGAGCGGTAATAGACGGCGGAATGTTGAAGATCCGCTTACGAAAAACCCCCCACCGGGTTCAACTGATTCATCATCACCCGCACACGTCAAACGCCTGTGCTGGGATCTTTGCGGCTTTCCGACACCGATTATCGACCCCAGACGCAAGGGAGGCAGCCGTTGTGCGCTGTAAGATGGCGGTTCCCTTGCATCCTATCTTGTGGGCTTCCATCGGCGTGGCGGCCGCACCGCTCGCCTTCTATATCGCTCTCATAGCACTGGGCGTGATCCCGTTCTTCCAGAGGCAGTAAGTGATCAATGCATTTCATTGATTTGTTTCAGTGTCAAAGTCACTCGGTCTTACTTGGCGTGTACACGTTTACAGCTTTCTATATGCCCATGCCGTCAATTCGTTATGGTGGTCGGATATCAACGCCCCAGTAGGCTGGGGCTTCGCCAGTTCGTACTCCAGCGCATCCAATCCCAATTGGGGGGACTCACGCATCTAACAGCTCCGATATCACGTAGAAAACCAAGTAACACCCTTTGGATTACCAACCTCTGATGGAGAGACAATCTATGCTTGGCACATCATGCCGCTGCCTCTATATCTGCAGCATGAAACCACAGTGGCAACACAGGACCTAGGGTTCTGTAAAGATTTCACTCAGACCGAATCTTTTCGGCTGCTAGCAAACGATCCAGAGGCCAGACTCATTATAACATGCAAGTCCATCCCATACCCTAAATACATTGAAAAAGATTTGTGCTAATTGGAGATTGACAGTTCATGGTGTAAGCCGCCCCCGATACTTTCATGCCCTTCCTGTCATTCTGGACTCCAAATCTCCCAGCTAACCAAACCATGGAATGCAGAACGCCGGTCACATTGCCCAAAATCTTCGGCCAGCTAGTTATCATGCCTTGACTGATACGTCATCTTACCACGTTCTGGCCATTGACTACCGCGGCTTCGGCCATTCCACTGGCGTGCCCGACGAAAAGGGCCTGATACTAGATGCCGCTGCGGTGGTCGACTGGGCAATCAACGTGGCAAACATTCCCCCGAATCGGATCGTTCTGCTCGGCCACAGCCTCGGAACCGCGGTTGTCAGTGGTGTCGCCGAACGGTATGCCCTTCAGGGGGTTGAATTTGCGGGTATCGTGCTGGTTGCCGCCTTCAGCGACTTGGCCACGATGCTGAGCGGCTATCGTTTCGGAGGGCTCGTACCCGCCCTTGGGCCATTCGCCATCTATCCCTCGATCCATCGTGTTCTCGACAGGGTCCTCGTGGACAAGTGGCACTCGGCCGACAGGCTCGTCAATATCGTCCGCCACACCAGAAACAGATTGAGGATAAGCTTGGTGCATGCAAAGAATGATAAGGACATCCCCTGGACGGAGGACAATAAGATGTTTCGCGCTGCCGCAAGCGAGACGGTTGGCATCCTAGATGATGATGAATTCGACACTTGGAAAGAGTCTTGCACAGTTCGAACCAGCAATGATTCCTTTGTGACTACATGGAAGACAGGCAACGACATTATAATTCGTCAAGAGCTATTTCCCTACGGCGGTATGTTATCATATTCGAGAATTGGCTCGCAGCGCTAACTACTCAAAAAGGACACAATGAGATTCTGAATTTTGCGCCAGTCAGCTTGGCCATTATGAGGTCGTTTGATCTTGAAGGCACTACCTACCATTGATGGCCTTTCCACAGAGAAGGTACATCGCATGGCTGAATATTCGCAGCGAGTTACGGGCTACAATCTCGTTCGAAACAAGTCGAGTCTGATAACTCAATATTTATAGCAAAGTTTAAGCATCAGCCAAGTGAGCAATTGCCGCGCAGGAATATTCTCGAGAAAGGAAAAAAGAATACGGGTCTACAACACGGCGGTTACACACGATCCATTGTCGAGCAATTATATCATCGAACCATTTCATCCATTGGGCCACTTGGTCGAAAATATTCGCTTGGAACCAAGCAAAAAAAGAAATGCTCGACGGAGACAGGATTCGAACCTGCGAGGCCGAAGCCATATGATTTCTAGTCATACCCATTAACCACTCTGGCACTCCGCCTATTGGATGTTATATGTCAAGATGCGGAGCACAAGATGAATATAGAGATTCGAGTGCAGAGAAACGGAAAAGAAGAAAATCTTTTCATCATGCTAGGAACAACGCGCAAAAAAATAAATGTTTCGACGGAGACAGGATTCGAACCTGCGAGGCCGAAGCCATATGATTTCTAGTCATACCCATTAACCACTCTGGCACTCCGCCAATCAGATGGTTGATGAAAGGAGCTGCACTATTTCCTATTATGCGAGCATCGCAAAACTACTGAGTGCGGTACAAAATGAATGGAACTTGATTCGCTTTAGGGTAAGGGATCTAAACGAGTGTTCAAGTTCACATTCGCCGCATGCTGTGCTTTTATTGCGTCGCTTTGAGTGATTGAGCAAATAAAGAGGGCCAAACGAATGAATAGTCCTTCTCCAGGATATCAAATTGCACATTGGGGTCTAGCAAGAGCGCCAGAGACCCAGATAAATCTTCCATGTTAACACCCAACACGGTGGTAAAAGGCCAATTGTGGCTTACAACAAACTCATAGACTTGTCGAGCTTAATAGCTACTCTAGCTGCTAGACGACTTCCTTTCACTCATGTCTACCTATTCCAATGAAATAATAAAAATTATCAAAAGAGCTTAAACGCTCCACGTCATTCAAAAGAAAATGAACCAAAAAAGCCATGATTCAGCAGTCAAAGCTCTTTGTCCCCAGGCAGCGTGACGCCTGAAACCACATGTCACCTCCAGCCTGCGTCTAACCCCACCACAGGTTTCGAGGCTCGGTTCAAGCTGCTTCACCCCACCACTCCGCATCGTCCCTGAATTGCGCAAAAGCAACAATCACGCGCCGCCCAGGACCTGAAAGCTCCCTACAGCACAATGCCCGCCGAGGAATCCAAGCCGGTCGACCCGGCCGTCAACGAAGTCGACGCCGACATCAAGGGCAAGCAGGCCGCGGCTGAATCCGACGCCGAGGAGGAAGATGACGAGCCCGCGGCCGGTGACGCCTCTGTGGCCGGCGCTGCTCCGGCCAAGAAGAAGAAGAAGTCCAAGCGGAAGAAGGTCAAGGAGGTGCTGACTGGGAAGTCGGGCGACGCCGAGGCGGACCTGAAAAGGGCCATTGGCGGGCTCACGCCGCAGCAGCTCCAGGAGCTCATGGCGCTCAACCCAGCTCTGGCGGGCGAGCTGGCGCAGGCCTCGGGCAGCGCAAATCCTTCGCCGGACCAGATCGCCGAGCTGCTCAAGAAGATGAACCTGCAGGACATCATGACGGGCCTCGCGGCGGCGGGCAAGAACGTCAAGGACATGGCCTCGTACAAGTTCTGGCAGACGCAGCCGGTGCCCAAGTTTGGCGAGGACGAGAAGACGGTTGAGGAGGGGCCCCTGAAGATCCAGACGGTCGACGAGATCTCCAAGGAGCCGGCGCCTTTGGTGGCTGGGTTCGAGTGGGTAGAGATGGATCTGACGAATGACGAGGAGATCAAGGAGATTTACGAGCTGCTCAACGGACACTACGTTGAGGACGACGAAGCCATGTTTCGATTCAACTACGGACCTGGCATCCTGAAATGGTGAGCTGGCCTGAATCTGGCATCCCCCCCTCGCCACACCATTACTGAGCCGAGAGGACGAGATACTAACATCATCTGCGTGAAATCCAGGGCCATGATGCCGCCTGGCTGGGCCAAGCACTACCACGTCGGCGTCCGCGCCACCCAGTCCCGCAAGCTCGTCGCCTTCATCTCCGCCATCCCCGTGCGCGTGCGAGTCCGCAACAAGGTCATCACCTGCTCCGAAGTCAATTTCCTCTGCGTCCACAAGAAGCTTCGAGGCAAGCGCCTGGCCCCCGTCCTCATCAAGGAAATCACCCGCATCAGCAATCTGCACGAGATCTGGCAGGGTCTGTACACGGCCGGCATCGTCCTCCCCAGGCCCGTCAGCACGTGCCGCTACTACCACCGCTCGCTCAACTGGCAGAAGCTGTACGAGTGCAACTTTGTCCACCTGCCCCATGGGAGCAAGCCTCAGTACCAGATCCGCAAGTATGCCGTCCCGGACCATACCTCCACCAAGGGTCTGCGTGAGATGAAGCCCGCCGATATCGAAGCCGTTGTCAAGCTGATGGATCGGTACATGAGCCGATTCGACATTGCCCCTGAGATGTCCAAGGAGGAAGCAACCCATTGGTTCTGCCCAACGGTTGAGGCCGGCCAAGACCAATACATCTGGTCCTATGTCGTCGAGGTAAGAAAAAAAAAGAAGAAGAAAAAAGCACCTTGTGCCATCAAAACTAGCCCATCCCCTTTTACTAACGGTTCCTTTCTTCTTTCTTCACTGCAGGATGACGAGAAAAACATCACCGACTTCTTCTCCTTCTACTGCATCGAGTCATCCGCCATCAACAACCCCAAACACGACGTCATCCGCGTCGCCTACCTCTTCTACTACGCCACCGACTCGGCCCTCAAGGAGCCCTTCGACAAGGCCGCCCTCAAGTCCCGCCTCAACGACCTCGTCCACGACGCCCTCATCCTCGCCAAGCAGGCCCGCTTCGACGTCTTCAACGCCCTGTCCCTCATGGACAACGGCCTCTTCCTCGAGCAGCAGAAGTTTGGCGCCGGCGACGGACAGCTGCACTACTACCTCTTCAACTACAGGGCCAACCCCATAGCCGGAGGCGTCGACAAGAAGAATCAGCTGGACGAGAATGCCCTTAGTGGCGTCGGATTGGTCTTGCCCTAGAAGGAGTTCGCTTTGTAACGTGGGAAGAGGAATATTATCCGCTGGATAAAGCACCAAATGTAGGAAGAAAGAAGCAACGATAGATAGGTTTCAAGTGGTTAGCTGTTGACGCAAATTTATAACTCAAATGACGGCTGATATTCAATTCACAACAAATCCGCCCGCTCTCTGCATATGCCCCTGTATGTGCCCGTTCAAATCTATCACAGTTTCCCCCAAGCCGTGAATCTCTCCTCCAATAGGCCGTTGAGCCACTCTGCTCTATCCATAATTGGTGCATGACCCATTCCCTCGACAATCAACCCCGTTCCCGGCTCAATGAGCTTGATCAGCTTCTCTCCATTCGGCACCGTAATCATATTATCTACCGTCCCATGCATGATCAGGATGCGCTCCCTCCCTACGCGATCCGCCATCGTGCGCAGCTGCTGTGGCGTTTTCCGATGCCCTGCCGCCGCAATCAGCTGGCACAGGAAGCCCTGCTGGGTGAACCAGCTTGCGTGGCGCTTCTTGAAGAGCTCCTGCGCCTGAAACCGCTGGAAATTGCTGTCAAAGGCGCGATACTCTCCGTCAGGCGTGCCGGGCGCGGGGCCGCACCGAGACGTCGTCTTTGGCGAGGGCAGCGACGCGGCATCATCCGGGGCGGCAAGCCACTCCTCGGGGAAGAGCTTGCGGCCAGTGTCGAAGATGCTCTGGTCCTCTGACTTGGGGATGACGAAGCTCAGGCGCTGCCACATGGCGTCGGACCAGGACTTTGCCGGCCCGCTCTCGAACTGCGCCGTGGTCCCTATCAAGGTCAGGGAGCGCAGGCGGGTGGGAATCGCACAGGCGACCTCCTGGGCGATCATGCCGCCGAGGGAAATGCCGACGAGATGGACCTCGCGCTCGGAGGTCCAGCCGACGTGGTCGAGCACCTCGACGATGTCGGCGGCCATGCCGCTGGTGGTGTAGCGCGCAATGGGCTTGTCGCTGTCGCCCATGCCTCGGTTGTCCAGGATGAGGACGGAGTACTCATTTGAGCGGTCGTGGCCAAAGTATTTCGTCTGGCGCTGCCACGATGTCTTTATACCGGCCAAACCCATGATGAGCTAGAAGAAGCCAAGACTCGTCAGCAGAATGAAAGAAAAGAGCTCGCGTTTACTCCGTAGCATACGAGGGGGTTCAACTCTCAACAAGGCAGCCATAGGCAGACCAAAGACCGGAGAAAAAAAAAACATACCAGAACTTTAGTTGGCCCATCTCCATGAATCTCCCAAGCAATCTTCACAGGACCACCTCGCCCTTTTGCAGCCTCAACCGTGCCTTGCCGATGAGGCTCCAGAGCCCAGATTACCGAAGCAAACGCCGGATGATTAACAGTCTCTTCGGCAGATGGTGGTGTAAACGCCCTACGAACATCCAGCGTTCACGTCAGCCTCCCCTCTGATGAATGGCGATGAAGAAACAAGGCGAAACGGCGAGACACACAACTGCCACTGAGACACAAGACGTGGGTCGCGCGAAGTGTCACCAACAAACGGGCGTTACACTCGCCACTGGCAGCTGCTGAGATGGGAATTGCATTGGATGGAGGGGACTTACATTATATCTCGCTGTTTCTTGAGAAAAATCTTGTCTTAGAAGCAAACCAGCTCAGAGAATTGGGACGTTGGGGCGAGAACAAAGCACTTGGCGTTCTAGTCTGACAGCTCCCAACTAGTGTTGCAGCAGATATAGCGCTCTATATGTGTCTACGAGATGAAATGCCAGGATATCATGCAAACTGAAACATCCAATTCACGTCTTTCAAGGCACAGTGCTTTTTACCTCGGGATATGTAAACTGGTATCAACGCGGGAGGTGGTGGTATCTTCGTGTTGAGGTAGTTGAAAGTCAAAACTGCTGACATCATCAGCGATACGTACCGTCATCACTCGTGTTGAACCTCGGCAGGTCAGGCTTGCGTGATAGCATCTGATGATTTGATTTACTCATTTTTTTCTTTCAACAATGGCTGCTCTATGCTTCAATACATGATATCTTACATCATCTTGACTATGCATTTGTGTCTTTTCATCCCTCATGTCGTCAAAAAGAGGCAATCCATGCCTCGCCGGACGCCAATGCCTCTCCAGCCAGATGGGCTATACTAGAGATCTAGTCCAGGTGCTTCTAAACTGAGAAAATAGCCTCCATCTCAACTCCATTTTCGTTGTCCACCTTGCTCTTCCAGATCCTCACCTCTCGCCGGCCAATCGTCGGCGTTGAACCTCACCCAAAGCCTTGGTTCCGCTCAAGAAGGCGGCGACGCCAACAGCGCCAATCGCAGGCAGGGTCTGGAACAGGTTCCACTGCGTGTAGTAGAGGAAGAAGACACCCTCCATAGCAACGATTGATCCGAAGAAGACGACATGGGATATGGGGGCATTTCCCAGGGCCTTCTGCACATGGGTAAAGTTCCCGCCAAGAGCAAACCACTATCGCAAGTTAGTATATATACGTTTTCTTTATCAGGTCCACGATGATGCATCAAACATACGCCAATAAAAAGGGCAGGCACAGTAGCAACTACGGCGAGTGCAAATGTAATAGAGACAATTTTGGGAGGGTTCTTGGGATCGGCTCGGAAAATGTGATGGATCTCAGCGAGCTTGCCATATCGCAGTGGCTTCTCGTAACTAGGCGCAGAGGTGGCCGCGTCCAGCTTGACGGTGAAATCGAAAACAGGGGTGACTGAGCCCTTGGAAGAGCCAAAGGAGGCCAGAACAAGGCTGGCTTCGAGAGGCTCTTGAGAAAGAAGCAGTTGGACGGGGAGATCTTTCTGAGACTGCCTTGGATGTTAGCTATCGCCAGCCAATTGGTCTCCTTTTTCGCGGGGTTTAGCATACAATTTCGACCGTTCCCTTTCCAGAGTCCTTCACAGTCAACGGGAAAGGAGCCTCCAGACCGGATGCCTCCTTCACGACCAAGAAAGCTTGGTGTGGTCGCTTCGCCGTGGAACCGTCTTTTGTCGTGAGCGTCACCTTGAGCTTGTCCTGGTGACCCAGAGTAAGGGTGTTTTGCACTCGATCAACGCCGCTGAATCTACAATGGCAATTGTTAGCAAATTGATTTCAAGCACTTGTGTTGGAAGATAAAAGGACTGTATGGCCCAGGAAAGTAACCAGGCCGAAGCTCAGTCTTGGCGCCAGGGAAGCTCACTTCTCTACCGCATCATTGCCAGCTTTTGAGAACACTTTGACGGTACCGTCCGAAAAGGTCCATGAGGAAGCAGCGGAGGCGACCGTGGCGAGCGCCAAAAGTGTTGAGGCAACAGAGAATCGCATGGTGACAGACGACGTTGGTGCGAGGAAGATGCTCCAAGATGACAGCTTAGAACAGCTTTGGTCCTAAAGGTTACGTGGTTGAGTCGCAGGGTGGGGCTCTGATTGGCCGGCCGTCATGTACAACACACAGTGCATGCGACATTACGCACTGTACCAGACTCACTGTCTCATTAAGAGTACACGGTATATCATAAACAATGTCTGCGAATGAATGATAGTAGATGCTTGTTTTGTGCAAACTCTATCAATATATACACGGCAATGCTCAGTTCAATGCCAGCTTCGCAATAGTTACAAATCTGGCCACAATAAGCCATATCTTCTGGCTGTGGTCTACAAGCGCCGGGACCAACCAGGCAATTCATATTTGATCATAAAACTTCCCCCCAACGTAGTCATAATTCAGTCTTTTTGCTGGTTTCAATCGTGGTTTCGCTCCTTTTCTCCTTAGAGGCGGCCTTTGGGAAGTGTCCGGATAAGTCCATCCACTCTGCCGTAAATGCCATGACAAGCTTTGTCCAATCCGACACAGTCGGCATGTCAAGATGCTCGCCATCATCCGCCATTGTGTGCCACACGTCAGGAAACGGAGTGGGAATCAAGTGAAGGATATCAACACCCCTTCTTAGGAAGGGAATATGGTCGTCTTCGATGCCTCCATAGCCGAATTGATCAGCACGCTTCTCTGCGTCTGGTAGGAAGGGCTTGCTAGGGTTGGATTCAAGCAGTCCCAAGTCACGCATGCGCTTCTCCAGCGCCGCCATGTTTCTGTAAGCCCAATGGGTGGTCAAAAAGTAGGATGGTACGCGAGGGTTAGGCGACCCGAGAAGATCCAAGAGAACAAAGAGGCTGATGGAGTGCAGAGGCGTCCTGAAAGTCGACATGGAAGGATGAAACTCGGACTCCCACGTCTCGGCCAACGATCTGGGAAGACAATGTTAACAAAGACGATTCAACAATAAAAGAACAAACAGTGTTTGTATTCCGTACCTTGCGCCGTACAGCGAGTCCGTGTGCGTCCAGCGCACGAAAGCCTCCTCTCCGTCCAGCAACAGGATCTGCACCCCAACACCAGGCTCCAAGTTGTCGTCAAGGTCGCCGCTCGCAGACATGGCATCCCACTTGGACTTCAACGCCCCATCGATGCTCCTCGCAATGTGCATTAGCATCGCGCACGGCGCCGCGCTGTCTGTCGCCCCGATGAAATCCTTGGGGTCAATCTTGCTATCGTAATGCGCCACCAGCGTCAGCCTCCCGACTTCTCCCTCCCGATACCCCGGAGGATCGCGGCGCAGAATGATGTTTGCGAAAGGGATATCATTGTTGCCAGTCGCCGGCGTCTTGGAGGTTGAGTTCTGCCATACGATTTCCCATTCCGGCAAGTTGGCCTGGAAGAAGTCGACAAAGTGCTGCTGCGTCTTCTTCTGCCCTTCCGTGCCGGGCACTCGCGGTATGAGGATCGGAGCTAGGAGCTTCCCCTTGTGAATATCGAAATCGTCGCCGGGAGACGGTAGACCGCGCAGGTCGTCGTCGGTTAGAGTTCCAATGCCGAGCGCGGCGCCCACGAGGCCAAGCAGCGGGAGCACCACGTTGAAGAGCATCTCTATCGTTCGTCAGGCTCGGTCAGCGGTCTCAGTGGCTCCAGCCTGCAGGGCCAATCTGCGCTCTCCCGCAGTTCGAGAGGCCGGCAGCAACCAGAGAAAACAAAGGCGACGCCAGGCACACGGAGAAGCGTCTAGGACGAGGTTGTCATCGTCTGGCGCAAGACCGCATACGAACGTGGAATGTGTTATCGCCAGTATCTTAGCACCAGCCAAAGTACGTGGCCACACTGCGGCATGCGGAAGCCACCGCGCTAAACCGCATTGCGGAGCCCCCTAGCCCTTGTTATGTCCCTGTTCCTGAGCATCGTTGAGCCGCTGCAATTCAGGCGTCGGTTAGTCTGCATGCGGCTTAGGGAGTTTGGGGTTCTCAACTCCGGAACGTTGAAGTTGCAACACCACGGGAATGGAGAATACGAGTACCACCATGCTGCTTTTGAGCCCGTCACATACCTAGTACTGATCTGGATTTCGCCAGACTGTACATGATGCCCAATATCACCTGGGAGAATTACCTGTCCGTATATGTTACTGTATTTGTAGCAGTTACTCTTGAAACATGAGGTTGAATCTATATAGCCCCCCGGATTAATAAGGAATACCAGATAAGAATATTACATGCCGCCCGTTTTGGCCCGGGAATCTCAAAAGCCAGAGCATGCTCATAGTAAAAAGCGTAAAGCACCAAACCAAACGCCAAGTCAGCCATGCCTGTTGCACTCTGGGCTGCTCATATCATATACAAGCACGCATTTCCTTCTCTATTTATATATGCCCCAAACCATGTCTTCTAGTCGAAATCGTCGTCGAATCGTCTGGCCTCTCCTTCTTCTCCCCTTTTTTAACCCACCAACGGCTGCTGGAATCCAAGTTCCGCATCAAAGTCTCTAACTTTGTTTCATGAGGGCATTACTTGTGTTGAAGGAGCAAAAACAAAAGTAGAGAAACTGGAAATGAAAAAAAAGGAAAGAATAGAACAGAACAGAAAAAAAGTTCACGAGATCCTCGGGGCGACGATCAGCAACACGCTTTAGTGCAGCTTGGTGGCGGCTCGAGCAGCCATCTTGTTGGCCATCTGCTTCTCCTTGGGGATGGTGAGAGCTTGGATGCCCAGAAAGTTGCAGATGCTAGTGATCACCAGATAGGCCCAGCGGAAGTAGACCACCACCGAAAAGAGGAAGTATGCCCACATGTAAAACAGTTCCAGCTGGGGGCTAATCTGGGGGAAACCGATTCTAGGAAGGTTCGCAAGAACAGCACCGCCAACCAGCGGAGTCAGCATGACGGTCCAGTACGGGAACGGCTGGCGGGTCAAGTGTGCAAGAATCATCTTAGTCGTCAGTCGTCCGAAAACAAAGGACATGGTGAAGCAATATAGGACCAGGTGGTTGTCCTTCATGAGCGAGCTGTATGGAGAAAACACCCAGGCGCCGGTACAGATGGTGAAGACGGCCATTGGGATCCATTCCATAAACACGGGGAGAACAGGGAGGCCCTTTGCTTGGCGCGCACGGGTGACGTTCAGGACGCAAAAGGGGATGTGACAGGTAACCAGCAGCAGAATCAGCATGCCAACCCAGATATCCCGGAAAGAAACATCTCCAATGAGGTGAGCCACCCCCTCCAAGTGGTCGCCCCAGATATGTGCCAGAGGCTTCGTGAAAACGTCCGGCCCGTAGATTCCAGAGACGATCATGATACCGCAGGCAATAAGGAGGCCTTCGGTTGGGCCGTTGAAGAAGCCGAGATACAGCGTGTGCGTGTGGTACGTCTCCCACGTCGAGAAGAACATGGGAAGGCAAGGGACAAGCGCAGTGAAAATGCCGGAGGGCGATGTGCCCAGTCCCATGGCGGCCGTTTCGAGCAAACTGGCGAGCGTGCAGTTGAGCGAGTCGATGCCGTGGTCGAAGAGCTCGCCCAAGCCGCTCGAGGTTCCGGTTCTTCTGGCCTGCTTTCCGTCGACATTGTCCATGGTCTGGTACATGAAGAGTCCGAATGCAAAGCTAAAGTACAGCCACGACGGTGCCTATACGGGGATTTCCAATCAGCATGTTGACTTTCGCAGTTGCGCGTAGCAAAATGACGAGGCACGGTCGAATGTCGGTGACGTACCGGTCCCACCAAATCGGGCATGTAGATGACCATCAACGCGACGTTGAAGAGAATGAAGAAGAACCCCAGAAGGGTGACCATGTTGGGGGCGAGCCATAGCGGCAACACTTCGACGAAGGCATTCCACTGCAAAGCAATCTCCGTTAGCTACCATTTGCCTCCAAGTTTCGCTAACATTGGGCCTGCCCGTCGCGAGGAGGGGCAGGGTATCAACAAAGGCCAACTGCAACGTCATGCAGAAACGTGGGGATGAATCGGTGAGGCCGTACCCATGGACCCAGGATGTATTTCGATACCGGTGATTTATCGACGCTCGAATATTTGTACGACTTGAGATGGATCAGGGCATCATCCGAGATGCACTCGGCCACAGCCTGCTCTAGCCCACCAAGCCGGGTTAGCCACCAAGTCAACCAACGAAAGTAAAAAACGACTCCCTCCAGCCGTCCATCTCGATAGCGCGAGCGACTAGCCACCGCCCAGAACCGAAGCAAGGATCCCTCCCCAGTTCAGAGACAGATTGTGTGCTTACTTGTGTTAGGAGCCATACTACCATCACCTCTTGTTGAGGTAATATCGCCCTGATGCAATGGCAGCGTGTTGCTGGACATCGTAGAGGGGGGCGGGAGCCGGGGGTCCGGGGAGGGAGGCAGGAGCTTCTTTTTAAAAAAGGACACAAAAGGGCGCCAAGGGGGAACCTTCAGGCGCTCTAGGATTGTCTTTGTGGGAGAACTAGTTGGTTACTCCTTGCTCCCGTGCGTCTGGAGTGCGCAAACTTCAGACAAGAATTTTTGGTCGGCCAAGTGACCAAGAGTCTGGTTTCGTTGGGAGGCGTGCATGAAAAGCTGCGGTTTGTGGTCCTCGGACCCCTGTAAAGAGCCTCGGAAAATCTGCCCGTGGGCCTCTAGGTCCCCTGAGCTGGAACCGCTACAGCCCCCAAAGAGCTGCTAGAGAGCTTCCACAACCCCCCAACTCAGAGCCTAATGGGGGATCTTTCACGCGGGCCCCACTCTTGGTAATCTAAAGAGATGATAGTCGCCAGCACGTGAAAGCCCGAAATTCGTTGAGGCGCCAAGAAGTCGACTTGGTGCTAATCCCTCGATACATTCAGTTTGGTAGCGGTACCCGAGATAACACTGTGGCTTGCAGAAGCGGAAAGATACTGTACTTGGCGCAGTGAATGTCCTTGAGTCATTGGTGTTACTGCTAAAGTATAGTGTGACGTTGCCAGCCGGGTCGATGAGCCGGTAGGAAGCGCTACTTTGGCAGTGACAAAATAAGACGTTGAAGGTGCAACGTTTGTTTGACAAGCTGTGAAACAAAGTCATTTCAAGGGAGTAGCTGCATCCAGCATGCAGATTCCTACTTAGATCTAACAGTTGTGATCGCAGAAATTAGAAGAGAGTGATGATAGTAGCAGACACTTGAAGACACCTAAAGAACCAGTTGCCCAGTAGATAGCCGGTGTATTCTCAGGACTCTTCAACCCTACTTGCCTACGTAGCCACTGGGGCGTTGGGTAAAATCGCTGGACGAAAAGCAGAAGTGCCTAAATATGTTGGTAGAGTGGGTATGTGACCCAGTTGGCAAAGCACATTGGAGACTACTGGGTATATAGGTAGGTAGGATATCTAGAGCGTGCTCGCTTGGACATGTGAAAAGAAGCGAGAACCAAAGGGCGCATGCATTATATTCAACAAGATGCTCTTCCGGGAACAAAGTAGGGCGATTTCCATACGGCTGCCAGCTCTCTTGACAAGTCGCAGTCTCATTTATTTTGTCCACCAGAAGCTGTCCGCCTTGCAGCCGCCATCTCGCCAATATGCACGATAACCCTTGCACATGATTCTGAGCTGGAGAGCTCGTGATTGGGCCCTTTCAAGGATCGAGTACGTCTTGACATTGGGTCAAACTTCTAGCTCGCCATGATGTCAATCATTCGGCCAAAGGTCGCGTGATGTGATGTAGAAACATCATGTGCAAACCATCAAAGGACCACAAAAAGGGCTTTCTGGAGCTGCAACCATCATAGGCTAAATGCTTGCCTCCGATATTTTCCCGATATCCAATGACAAAGGGCATCAATTTGATATGCTTTGCAACATGACATGATGATGACGACTCAATGGCAAACAAAGTGCTTTGAAAGCAATATATTCATGTCAATGTATCGTATCGAAAAGGCATTCAACAGTATTAAGTAATTCCCGTGACCAAACTTCCGGCAGTACGCATAATGATATTCCAGTGTAAGACGCACGCTCTAATGAAACCAGCAAACCAATCAAACATTAGGCGATCTTAATTGAGCAATCCATCACTCGCTCGACCGCATGATTCCTTTTCGGAACCCCCCCTTGTTGTTGCAGCAGCTATCATAGCAGAGCAAAGCCGACAAACATGCTTCCGAAAAGAACTGCCAATCCATAGGCCCGTCCAACCTCAACCGCAGGAGCTGCCATTGACTTGCCCTTGCCGCTGCCGCTGCCGCTGCCGCTGCTACCACCTCCGGGAGTGTCGGTGAAGATGGTGTCAGGGCCGGCAGTGGTAGAGGTGGCGGCAGGGGTTGTTGTTGTAGCAGTCGAAGTTGAGTTGTAACGCTTAGGATCAGTGGCACCACAAGGGTTATCCTCGGCGCAGTTAGACGCACAAGTGTTGTCCGAGCCACAGGCCGTCCTGCACTGGATCACAAATTCCTGGCAAATGAAGAAGGGCAGTGTCAAGGTGTACTCGGAAATATTGGGCTGCTTGTTGTCACCACAGAGACAGCCAAAGCTCAAGGTATCCTGAAAGAAAATCATCAGCGAAAGGACATCACACGAATGCCGTTATATTCATCAACTTACAGGGCTGCAGTCGTTGACCAATGTCGGCTTGGTCGTGGTCTGCTGGCAAATTATGGGGCAGGTCGACGTTTCAGAACGACACCAGCTCTCTGTACAATGTTAGCATCTGCGTGCCATACCATGATTGCCAAAGGGTATCTCACGTCTTGTGGTCAGAGGAACACTGTCAGGGTCGACGTAGTAGCTCTTCGCATTGGCAAACGAGGCCAAGGCCATCGTGGCGGCGGCAACGGCTGATTTGAAAGACACCATATTGACTGTATTGTACGACGACGGGGAGACGCGTTCGTGAAGTGATACTATTATAAACTATCACGGGGGAATATTAGTGATACGCTTCGCAAGATGTAATTGTCTGGTTGAACGAGAAAAAGATGATGACGGAGAGACAACAAAGACAAGGCAGCAGACGAGGTCCTGTCCTAGACCCCGGCAAAGAAAGGAAGCAGCTCTGTACTCACAAGGTATGGAAACGGCGACCTGCAGGAGAAGTGCGGACCCAAAAGCGAAAGACTGGGAAGGCAAAAGGAGCTCAACAAACGACTCGTTAACGACAGAGATATGGCGGCAGCAGCGAGAAGGAAAGGACAGGATCAAGAAGGATGCATGCCCGGAAGCACTTTTATGAGCTGGCCGGCGGAGGCGACGGAGGTCCGGCACAGAATCTCTCCAGAAGCCCCAAGTGACCAGGGCGGGTGGGAAGCGAGACCAGGAGGCGAGTCTGTCCACCGGCCCCCCCAGCTCAAGCTTTGCCTATCAAGCCAATGGACGCACAAACGGGCAGCTTCGGTATCAGGCTAGCTCAGTTCGTGTTCCTCCACAGCACCGTCTGGGCAGAGCAAACGGGCCCCCCTGTGAGAGGTCTCACCTTTTTGCACGGGTAGGGCATCCATACTGTAAGGTGTATCGTACGGGGAGGTTGCAATGTTGGGTTTGTTCTCGTTCTCGCAGGCGCTGCTAGTGCTAGTAGCACCTGGAGCAAAGGCACCGTGGCGCTGCTGCTACTGCAAATCTCGCACTCAAAATTGGCGACTTTGGCCCTTGCCGGCCTAGTGCCTCCACCATCTCCCCGACTTGTTTATCCAGAGTTCAGTAATAAACGTTCGACGGCCAAAGACTCGACTGTTCGAGTGGCTCAAGCACGAAGCTACAAGTCATCAAATTGCCCGCTAGTGCCCATTAGTAGCGCGCGTTCGCTAGTGGAAAGATCCGAGCTTGCAGTAGCTTCTGCCCCCTTTTGAGCTTCTGGGCGAGCTAGGAAATGAAGCGTCTCTCGCAAAAAAAGGGCACGACGGAGGGAAATCCTACTCGTACAGGGCTTGGAGCGAGCAGCCAGACGCTCCCTTTACTGTACAGCACATTGAGTTGTTGACTGGCATTCCGCCGTGCTACCGTCCACTACCTAATCCTCGCTGCCATGTGCGTCCTCCTGTTTCGTCCAGCACTTCGTACAGGTTGCATTTGCGGGCTCTTTCAAGAAGCCGTCCATGGATCCAACATTACGAGCCCCGGTCATCCAAGCAAGCAGAGGACACTAGCGGCTCTGGAAGGCAGTTGAGTATCGACCCAGGATTCTCCGCTTGACGAGAGCCAGAACCACCCATCCATTCTGTACCGTATCAGTCTCTGAGCTCTTCGTATTCCGCTGTGCTATGCATGCAGATGGAGACCGGGAGCTACAATCGCACTTATGCAGACACTTGCATCCAGTTGACACACGCAGAGACAGGTGAAAATGCTCCGCGTTCTCCGCACACTACTGAACGAGTAGCCTCTGAAGATGGCACAGTGTCGCAACAGCATTCTCGGAAGAATGAGTCGCCTGAAAAGTCACATTCGTGGGGAGATCCACCTGCGCAACCGGGTTACGATCACCACAGCACTGGCGATGCGAGGGGGCGAATATGGGAGAAAGCGTGCATATCTCACCATGCTGCCCCGAGCTTATTGAAGGTTTTTCTCGTCCCTGGTCGCGACAGGGTCTGTGTGCAGTTATAACGGAGAGCCCCCTTCGGAGTGGACGAGGTACAAGGGCAATTTCATGACTTGTCAGACATGCATCCCGGTATGAGGCTCCATTCCTGCTCCCTGCCTAGGTAGGCAGTTGGTTGCTCGGCCTCATTTCTGCACAGACATGCTTCGGATTCGTGGCAAGAGCCAAGCACGGGCTGCTCCGTACCTGTACTCGCTTTTTATGGAGAATCTGCTGCCCAGCATCGCGAAAGCAAGGCTCAAGCGCAAGTCGGAGCGAGCACCCGGATGCAGACAGCACTCTTGATGCAGTGTAATACAAGATAAGGCTCAGGATAGCAAAGATGCCCACCGTGAGCCTGGGAAAGCTTGGCAGATCTTGAAATCTGGGGCAGAGTCAAATTGGAGGGACGAGTTTAATCCAACCCAGCGATTCGCGAATGAGAGACGAGAGACGAGAGCTATGGCGCTGCGCGATATAAGAAGAGGGTCCCGTTTAGAACTGTTCTAGTGTGGGGAATCAAGATGGGCAAATGGGATACGGCTTTTCCCTTCTGCCACATCAGACGACGATCGGTCCAGAGCTACGAGAATTAGCCAGAATGCTCGTACGGGCACAGTGTCGTGTCGTTTCCATATCATTACGAGCATTGCGCTTTGCTTTGGGTGCCAAGACGTGATACGCCGTATCAGACCCAAAGGCATGAATACGACGTACGAAGCGATTTGCCGCCATCAGAATGCCTTCATTACGGAGTAATCGTCGACAGACGGTGAGGCACTGCCTTGTAATCTTACTAGCGTTGATGAAACGGAGTTCTCCTTTAATTTCAACGCAATAACGCGTTGTATTAGCCAAGCAGCTGCTGCTCGTACTCGGTAGATATGACCAGTACTTGTAGCGACTGTTGGCCGAATGATGGTTGTTGGTCACTACCTAGGTAGGTATGTACTCTACCAAGGTGTTCCGTAATGGACTGCCTCATCATACTGGCACATGGAGAGACAGTGGCGACGGGGCACCCTTCAAGATGGACGCTACAGCACCTACTAATGCAATTGATGAGAGATATACGAGTACAGCTAGTGACGGCCAGCATGACCAACAACATGTGAGTCCCACAGATATCAACCCGAGCAAAACCAGCATCTTCGATGTGTCATTTCAAACGGTTCCTCGCTCAGCATCGTTTACTCATGCATTCAACGTGGCCCAGAGATTCGGTTCAGTAGGGCTTGCCCTGGTTCATTCGATTTCGAACGAGAAACATGCGAATTACAGGTGGCCATGAGGAGTCAGCTTAGCATTACTCATCCGGCGACACCGAGAGATGCATTAAGGAGATGATCACCATCAAGAAGCACGGATCTAGTAATCATGTATACTCCGAACAAGAATCTCGATGGATAACTCGCTTCCTGTCTAGCAAGATTCCAAGGCTGTGGGATGACTATACTCGCCTCTTTTGGCGAATGGCCACAGCAGAAAGTACGACTGGTCTGGCAAAAATCGATGGCAAAATGTCAATGCGACTTTCTGCGATATCAGGCATTAACGGGATGGGAAAAGCAAGAGGGCTAAGTCGTGGGTAGAGTTCCATCGCCACCAGGCCGACTAAATCAGCCAGGCAAACCGCTGGTAAGTCGACAATTCGCCGCTGCTCCGGTGCATATCCCGAGTTATTCCCACCTGGTGGCAAGGCCACATTCCCAAGGACTCGAGGGGCTGTGGCTCCTATTCCATGACAGCCCAGGACGCAATCGGATCCTGATAGCAGCATCACCAACACCGCTGGCCCCCAGTAAGATGCCTGGGTTTTTGCCCAGATATCTCCACTCCAGCAAGATCTTTGGGATGTTTCTCTCGCTATACGTAATTGTAACAGCAGATTCCTCCTGGCAGCGGCAGTGCAACTACTTTTACTCTGATGTGTTTACAAAACAATGACACAAGTCCCATCATGCGGGTGGGGGATGAACGGGAGTTGAGCACTAGTTCTCAGAGCCTTTGGTGCTGTGCCTTAATACCTGGTTGTCAAAACAGGGGAAATTCCAGTCTGGGTCTTAAGACCTGGAAGTCGTACTAGATTCCCTACACGCATCTGGTCCATGCTTCTACCCACAAGAGTCGTTCCACAGCTCCTTGAGTCCACCAATTTGTAAATGCTCCTTACTCGCATGCTCGCCACATGGGCTCCTTGACCATGACGATTCCACATGTTAGGTTGTTTAATTTCTGTGGAGCTTCCAAACTTGTTGCAATAACAACAATAGCAACAATAGCATTCTCTATGCATCACACTTTGATGCTATAATTAGCAACTGTTGACTCTCTCATAAAACCCAATTCTCATAGCGAGGGGAGCTCAATGGCTTTTTATTATTTCCGAATAAACCCCACGTTGTGGCAGCTTCTACTGTAGCTGCCGTGGGGAAGGTAGTTACGCCACTATCGGACTATTTGAGGCGACCCGGAGGCCGTGGATGATAACGATAGGCCACAAATCCAAAAGCCGTCCCGTTTGGGGATCTTTGTCTCTTACATCTACCGAGACGCAAAGCATTCTCACATCCATACATCTTGAGCGCAAGCATCGAGTCCACGACAATCCCGGCCCTTCCGATACCAGCGGCAATCTTCTTTCGAATCCCGGCCCTTGACAATCCCGCGCGCAATTACAATTGTTGCCAAGGGGCCTGAGAAATTCTTCCTCAGGACAATACGGGGCCGATAACCGATTCCATAACAAGAGGCAATCTCGATCGATAGCCACGCGAGCTCTACGATTCCTTTCACATGGCTAAATGGCGCCGGCTGTAGACCAGGACCTTGCGCCAGGCGACTTGACGAGCGAGACAGGGTCACGGACGCTTGCCGAGTCCGGCGCAACGGCATCGCCAAATCGCATCCTGAGCAGGTTGGATACGCAATTCTCCTCGGCCAGCGGCTCTCGCGACCGACGCAGCGATGCCGACGACAACGAAGACGAGGCGCTGCGCAATGCGCTCTCTGCGACGACGTCTCCAAGCTCCATGACGTCGCCCCCGCCTTACTGGCCCCATGCCGGCTCGCACCAGCGAACAATCTCCAGCATGTCGGCCGAGTCTATCCTGCCTGTAGGCGCGATAAGGCTATTTGATCGTGACACAAACGACGACGACAGGAACAGCGCGTGTTGGGCGAAGAGCGTGGAGATTACCGACTACATCATCGTCAATGGCAGCAACACAAACATTGGCGCATTTGTCGTGTGGAATGTTCGAGTCGAAACGCTCACTGTAAGTTATCTTCGTCTTTCCTACACGAGCACCCTGGCGCAAATATGCTGCGATTGCGCCTGCGCTGGTTGTTATCGTGTGGATGAGGCAATTGGCTAACGGATGCTTTTTTCCGTTTATATAGGGAAGCTATATGAATATTCGAAAGCGCTACTCCGAGTTCGACGACTTCCGGCAGAAATTGACATTATCATTTCCAAACTTCAAAGCGGCGGTGCCGGAACTACCGCCCAAGAGCGCAATCTTCAAATTCCGGCCCAAGTTTCTAGAGAAGCGCCGAGCTGGACTGCAATATTTCTTAAAGTACGAAGCGTCTCTAGCAATTTCATGCTCCTGTCGTTGCACGGACTGACACACAGGTGTTTAGCTGTATCCTATTAAACCCGGAGTTTTCGGGGTCACCTGTCCTCAATGACTTTCTGTTTGCATAATCACGCGGTATCCTTTTCTTGAACTGTCTTGCTCTGGACACCCTCTTTTTCTTATCTTTTATATCAATTTTTCCCTTTTTTTTTTAATGCACATACCCAAGCAGGTATGGTTTGCCGAAACACCAGAGAAGCACCCCACGTGCAGCCGCACGACGAGCTGGGGAAACGACGTCGAGAGTTTTCCTCTTTGGGTAATATCTTTCTCATCTATTTTGAGCATGTTCTTTGTTCTTGTATTACTACTACAGCCCGGTTTGAGGCTTATGCGCGTCGAAATGGCCTGACTTGTTATGTCGTGTATGATATTCTAAGTATATACTATATACTATAATGTTAATGAGGAATCTTCAATCAAGCTTGTACGGAGTACCGTACAGCCGTAGCGCATGTTGTGTTGAGCGCATGTTACATCGTCGCACACCACCAGACATGAAACTCTCAACACCCTTATTAAAGCGAGACACGCCCGAACTGTTCCATACGATGTTTCGTTGATTCCAAGCCTGTCATGGGCCCCCCCCTTGCGCTTCTAGCCGCTAAACGCTCGATACTACTCTGCTCACTTCAGCCGCTTACTGAAATAAACGCGCTGTGAGATTGAGATCCGCATGCGAAACTACATACGGAGCAGATTCCATACCACCATTCGACTCCGTCTTTCAGTTTCCGGAACCTCGCCGCGCCTGTGCTCCGCTCCGCCCTGCACCGCCTCAAACATTGATGTTATGTTACAGTATGTTGGCTTTCATGGCCCCAGCCGACAAGCCCGCGCTGTTGTTTGGCCGAGAGCGTCCCGCTTCCGAGACAAGAAACACGCAGCAAGGCGGCGCCATCGATGATTGGAATCCTGCCCTATGCCCTTCTTGGCTGGCGCCAACGGAGTTGGGAGATCGACGCACCTCGAGATTTCGGAGGATTCCGCATGCATGCGCCGGATTTGACAGGACCACGCGACTGGCTGTGCCGCCTTGAATACTTGTGCGTTTTCTTTGACGTTACGCAATGACAGTAGAGAGCATGTCCATGCTAATCTTCCGGTTGGTTCTCCCATTCTTGCGTGTCCTGGGCGCAAGTACCACAGAGCAAACACGAGAAAATCACAACGGCACATGCTCGTTTCTCCAAGTACGGAATTGGCCATGTTTCTTGTCCCGTTATTCTGCTGAGACTAAGACAACCTCGAACTTGATAGGGCCCCACGTCACGTCATCTTACTGCATCACTAAGTGTCAATAGTGAGACCAAGTTGAACTGTAATGCCTGTGCTTGGTTTGTGGAATTAATACTCGTACCGAGCTGCAAGTACTCCGTAGTACTGCTAGTATTCCCAACCTCCCTTGTAGCGCACGCTCCAGACGGTAGTTCAAGCCATCAATGATTGTACCCCCCCAGGTCTCGGAACATCCAGAGGCAGTGCTTCTTTGGGCCGCCATGGTTCGTTGACTGGCATCCCGACGCTTTCGGGTCCTTGCGTCACTCCGTCATCAACCAAATGGCACCTATACCCAGTTCAGGGGCCGGCGATAAGTGGTCAGCCTCCGATCAGACATGTTACCTTGTCCAGCACGGCTCGAACTGTTTATTGGGTCCGTAGAGGTGGCCACAGGTCGCTTTTTTTAGTTCTTATCAGTGTCTCAAGGGCCGTCTTCCCGCTTCTGTAGCGCAGCCTGTTTGCCAAGCCAAGCTTGCCAAGTGCTATAAAGCCAGCCGCCGACCTTGGAGTTCATCTCCTCACAGCCCGGAGCCCATCCCGGGCAACCCGAATGTCGACGACAACCTTCAACCCTCCCTTCAACCTCCGAATCGCCTCTAACAACTCAAGTCTTTGATCTCAAAACAGTGACGATAGCTGATTTACTTCCTTTGTTTCCCAGGCCGCTTATGCGACCCCGCAGAAGTAGTCTCCTACGGGAGGTCCCGGGCGCTCTATTGATGTAATGATATAATAACCCACCTGGACGGCACCATGACAACCGCTAGCTTCACCTCGAGCTTCACCACCCTCTCTGCCTCTTCGGCAAAATCGCAGCAATACATGGACTCTTTAGTGCCGCCGTCTCGAGACCAGTTTGAGCGCATTGCCCACGTGCAGGAGGAGAGGGAGGAGGAGATCAGGCAAAGGGTAAAGCACCAGAAGCGAAAATCGCAACAGGAGAGTCGGCGGAGCTTGCAGTCGAATAGAAGCGATGAGAGGAGCGATGCTGCCCGCGTCATCCAGAAGACGTTTCGGGGTTATCGAGCAAGAAGAGAAATGAGTGGGTTTACGCTGGATCCGAGCACGAGATGGATAACTGCCATCCGCGAGGCGCAGTTTCGCGAAACCACGCGCCCTCGAGGTCGATCATTCACCGGCGTAAGCCAAGATACGCTGTCGTCGCTTGGGGATGTTGCCGACTTACACTCATCAACCGCACGGTCAAACTGGAAGAAGCTGGGCATGATTGCGCTTCGGGCCGGCCACGATGATGAGGAGGAAGAGTCGGACTCGGACAGCTCATCGGAATCGAGCAGCTTATCGCCTCGAGAAAAGGAAGAACTGAGGCGACTTCGAGAGGAGGCTAATGCTCGGCGACGGTCAACTGCTCTCACACTCGGGCTTCAGTATTGGTTGGAAATCGTAGACCAGAAGCATCGATACGGCACCAACTTACGCATGTATCACGAGGAATGGCGAAAAGCCGACACCAACGAGAACTTCTTCTACTGGCTTGACTATGGAGAGGGCCGATATATATCGCTTGACACATGTCCACGAGATAGACTGGAGAGGGACCAGGTCCGGTACCTGTCCCGAGAGGAGCGCCAGTTCTATCTTGCCACAGTCGATGATGAGGGTCGGTTATGCTGGGCCAAAAACGGCGAGCCCATCGATACGAGTGAAAAGTACAGAGACAGCATGCATGGCATCGTCCCTGTAGACGATCCGACGCCACCGTACCGGCCGATTCTGAACCCAAATCCTTATGCCGATTCAGCCAGCGGATTGGCCTCGAACACATCGACCGCATACGGAGAGTCGAACCCCGAACAGCATCGCGCAGACAAGTACATCAACCCGCCACCCGAACAGCGTGATATCAAAAAGGTCAAGCAGTTTTCCGCCACGACGACTCTGAACAAAATTCTGCGCAAGACCGTCAAGGACGGCACGTGGATCTTTGTCGCCGACACAAACTTTAGGCTTTACATAGGCATCAAGCAGGCTGGTGCCTTTCAGCACTCGTCGTTTCTCCAGGGTGCTCGCATATCCGCTGGAGGACTCATCGGGATCAAGGAGGGCAAGCTCAATTTCCTGTCACCGCTGAGCGGGCACTATCGCCCTCCGACGGCGAATTTCCGCGCCTTTCTTCGGAGTCTCAAGGCTGAAGGCGTCGATGTGGGGCACGTGCCGATTTCAAAGGCGTATGCCGTCCTTTTGGGCCTGGAGACATATACCAAGACGCGGCGTGTGGGCAAAGACCTTGTGCACAAGATGATTCACGGCAAAAACAAGGCGGTTCATCCAAAGCAGATGAAGAGGAAAAAGGAGGAAGAAAAAGACATGAGCAAAAGTGCTCAGAGGGAGAGGCAAGTCGTGGAGGAGGAAAAACGGCAAGCGGAAGCCGAGAGGCAGGCTCATGTGGAAGAAGCTGCCATGAAGGCAATGGAAAAGCTGCATATTGTGCCTACAGCAGCTGGCCAGGACTCTCCAAAGAGGACTGTCACATATCTATAAAGGCAAAGCATCATTTTATTCTGGTTGGGCATTTGGTTAGGCATAGGTAGTCCTGTTGGACCTGTTCTGTACGTATAAATACCCTGGGACTTGTTCGGGCCAAGTCATTGTTGCTCATGGAGGAATACATCATCATACTTTGGGTACAGGTATCTGGAGGAGCGAATTGATATTTTGGACATTTTGGACATTGAGCGTGCGCTTTCCTCTCTACCCGGTAGCAGCCCAAGAGCATCAAATTCTAATGCTGCAACGAAAAGAGATAAAGGCACTGAATCAAGTCGTATGGATCTCGGTGGACGTCCAGCAGAAATTGAATGTTAGGGTCGATGGTTGGGGCTGTTCATATTTGTAAATACCTAGATGGATTCAATTCTAATAATTGAAATCCCTGGAATTGATGACTGAAATCTTCCACAGAACACCAAGATCCTGCCCATGCTTAGATAGCTGGAAGCTTCAGAGCCGCCCCGACGTAATAGGATCACATATCAATTGAGCGCACATTGATGCTAAAGCCGTGGTGGATCACTACAAGAAGCTTCAAGTGCCCTGTAAAGGGGGCTGAGCGCCACTAAACTTAGGGAGCAGTTCGCTATAAAGGCGCCCCCGAGCCACCTGTGAGGGGGTAAGAGCTACCGGGACCACTCGCTAGAAGCTCCCCAAACTCCATGACGCGCAGGCGCTAGAGCGCCCCCTTCCGCCCAAGAAGAAAGAAAGAAAAAAAAAAAAAAAAACCTGCCCCGGGCGCAGAGGGAGAAATAGTTGACAGTTGAGAGTTGTCACGTCGCACGAAACAAATCGGCATCGGTGCATCGAGCAAAAACATCGAGGCAACGCGTGTCCCGACAGCGACAGCGCCCTCTGCAGCGGACCTGAAGAAACATGACTGGCGTTCCCCTGCTTGCCAATGGCCTCCATCACCCGCTCCAACCGGCGAGCTGAGGGCCTTCACCTCTATGACCGTAACGTGAACGCCAGCCCCCTCACGCGCTCGGGGCCTGGGCCAAACTCCTTCCACCACGGCGCTGCGGCGGGCGGTCGCACAAAGCGAGCCCTCGACGTGGCCGAGCGCGAGTTCGAGGCCATCCGGCACAAGAAGACGAGAATCGCCGTCGAGATTCTCGCAAAGCCCCAGCTGCCTCTCGAAACTGTGAATGTACAACCGCCGATACCGCGACGAGCCACTGTGGCGAGCAGCGCAAGTAGGCAGCCCGTCCCCCCTGTGCAGCCCACCAAGCCAGCGGCGCCCATATCCGCAGAACCGGAGCCGCACAACGCCAGCCTGACGAAGCACCAGGCCAAAGTAATAAATGGCATAAAGCACGAGCTGGATCGCCTACAGCCCAGCCACGACGATACCAAGGAGCAGGGCCGCAAGCTGCGGTCGCAGGAGGCGACCAGGTTCAAGAGCGACCTCTCTGCCTACTTCCCGGACTACGACGAAGTGATAGGCAACGACCCCAAAGCAGAACGTGAGCAGCCCCCCCTACCTCTCTACCAACCTACCTCGGACATGACCCTGCCATCTCGTGCTTTTTGCTATTCTGACATTGGACTGACCAGCTGATGCAGATTTGCTTAACCCCGAGACGCCCATCATCATTATCGATACCGGTCTGTCGCGCGCGATTCCTGATGCTCAACGCACAGCGCTCCGACCCCACCACCAGAACCCAAGTGGCGTCGATTTCCCCGTCAGAGGATACGGCGATGCCCTATTCATTGACGTATTCGACTCCCAACGCATCGATTTTGGCTTCCTAGAAGCTCAACACAAGAACAAGAATATTGAAGACCCCTTACCTGATGGCCTGTTTGAGCCAATCCATAAAAAGGCAGAGAGGGTTGAACGGTCGATCCGCAATACCGAGAAAGGTCGCGCACAGCATGAGAAAGACCAGATCATTCGGCTCCTTGAGGGCCTCCAGGGCCACGACTGGCTAAGAGTCATGGGTGTTAGTGGTGTTACCGAAACGAAAAAGAAGAAGTTTGAACCGGCCAGGATGCACTTCATCAAGGGCTGTCAGGCTATACTGGCCAAGTTTCGTAACTGGAACCTGGAGGAGAAGCGGCGGAAGCTCGAGAAAGAGAGGGCTCTCGCAGAGAGGGCGGAACAAGAAGAGGAATCCGACAATAGCGATGAAGAATCTCAACAAAGGGAAGATGGCCATTCCAGGGAGAGTGACGAAGAAGATGAAGAAGATGAAGAAGAAGAGGATGAAGGCGAAGACGAGGCTGAAGAGGATGAGCCTTCGCAAGATGATGCTAGCGAGACGTCCTCGCCAGCCAAGCAGCTGCGACGAGAGGCCAGGGCGAGATCAAAATTGGCGGCCAAAAACTCCAACAAGTCACGGCCAGCCAGCAAACCCACACCTCCAACAAAGCCTCCAGAGCCCCCCAAGGAGTTCAAGTCCTTCTTCACCAAGAAGTATGAGCGTGAAAGCGCGCTTAACCGGCAGAGACGAGCCGGAAGGAAAGTCCTCGCCTGGGGCCATCCAATCCCTGACATAATCGAAGCCGACTTCGCCTTGCCAGAGGAGTATCGGAACGAGGAAACACTAAAGGCTCGTGAGAGGAAGAAGCGCAGGGATAGGCGAGAGCGGCGGACTTCGAAATAACATTGGCATCAATTGCTACGGGCGTCACCCGGGGGAGGCTTGGAAGAACAAAATACAAATGGCGTCTAAGGATCTGATTTGCAGGGCGTTTGGCGGTTAAGGTCATCGAGAGGAGATTTAAGTAGCTCATGTATGTAAGATTAGTACCAAGGCAGTATGGGGGTTATAGTACCAAGCAATAATGCATCAGAGATTATGGAGGTGCGAAGTTATCAGGTTGGAACAAATAAAGTTTCTTAAAAACAAAACCAAAAGAAGAAATAAAATCCTCTAAAAACAAGAGCAAGAAATCGCAATAAACTTGGACAATGTGAAGCCATTGAGAGAACAATTGTAGAATTGAAAGAAAAAGGATAAATAACGTAGTAGTGGTGAGAGAAAATATGGGAGCGTCACTGGATTCGGCCCATTCCGGATATTTTGCGGCGCTGGGGACTTGAGTTTGAGATTGAGCCAGTCGGAAACCACAATCCGCTGCTAGGTGGCCCGTGCTTCTCGAGCTTCTCTCTCTCTCTCGACGCGCGCCACCTCTGGCAACAATTTGTTCAGCAAACTGCTAGTATCGTCACCTTCACCTCTCCAAGCTCTGCTTTTCCAGCGTCTTTCTTTTCAACGCACCGGCGTTTTGCGATTTAGTTACACCGACTCGTGTCCTTTTCAGTGGCGCCGTTTCTGCCGCCGCAGCTCTCCTTGCGACCTACCGCAGCCTCAACCTTCATTGGCGACGGGATCCAGATGCGATGCTGATCTGAGAGCCTCACTTTCGTCTCAGATGCGCCCGCACCGATTTGGCCGACCTCGATGCAGTGACTTTGAGATTTAAGCTCGCTGGAGCCGCGCCGCTCTTCCACTTCCCTCTTCTCTCCAACTTCTCGCTACCACCGCCATGACTACACTTCCCAGCGGCTCCAACTCAACGCCCGACATGGAGGAGCAGACAGCATCGCAGCATCCCCTGCTGGATGGGCGGGATGGCCTTCCTCCCATCGAAGACCGGTCGATCCTCGGGTTCTCAGTTTTCAAGCAGGAAGTAAATCTCGAGGTCAACTTTCGAGATCGACGCATCGATGGCACGACGAATATTTTCATTGTTACCTTCGCCGATAGACCCGTCGAAGAAATCCTACTCGACGCTGCCCAATGCGAAATCGATACAAATAACATCACCGTTACTGAAATGCGAGAGGTGGATGGGGAGCCCGTCGAAGGTCAGAAGCGTAAGGTGACTGCTGAATACCACGACCCTTACCAGAAACTCGTGCACCCCAAGGGTTGGAACTGGACAGCCGACCACCATGATCTACGGCGTATCCGCGCTCGTTTGATTTTCCACAGCCGCAAAGCCGACGTACCCGCCGAGAATAGAACACTCGCGGGCTCGACGCCGACCTACGGCTCGCTCAAGTTGAATTTCCGTGGCAAAGGAGAGCAAGAACGACCAAGATTGATCATAAGAAAATCAATGTCGAATCTGGATGCCGTGGAAAAACCTCACAAGCAATTCAAGATCACTATACCGTTTACGAACAAGAACCCCAGAGACGGCCTGCACTTTGTTGGCGTCGATCCTCTGGACAACAGGTTCACGCACATGTACACTCGCCATTCGATCCAGCCGGGAACTGCGTGCTGCATTTTCCCCTGTGTTGACGATCACGGCGCTCGGTGTGATTGGAGGATATCCATCAAATATCCACGAACCCTCGGTGACGCCCTCCAACAGGCTCTGGCGACCAAGAAAGATGGGCCATCTCACAACGGCGTGGAGAAGGCTCAAACTGATGGCAATGATCTACACTTCAAACTCGCCGAGGAGGATAAGCTGCGAGAAATGTCCGTTGTCTGCTCTGGTTTCCTTATGGAAGAGACAGTTGATCCCGAAGACGACCATAAAAAGATTATGATCTTTGAGCCGGAGAAGATGGTCTCTGTGCAAAAGCTGGGCTTTGCCATAGGTCCCTTTGAGCACATCAACCTCTCGTCAGAATCGAGAACCGAAGAGGATGAGGTGAAACTTGGAATGAGTGCTTTGAAAATTCACGCCTACTGCTTACCCGGCCGGGCGGATTGGGTTCGCAACACTGCTGCAGCTTTGACTATGGCTGCCGACTTCTTTACTTATACCTTTGCCAAGTACCCATTTGGCAATTTCAAACTCTGCTTCCTTGATGACATGGTCGAGGACACGGTGGTCTTGCACTCGCTGGCCTTTATCAGCAACCGACTGTTGTATCCTGAGGATATTATCGATCCCGAGATTGAGACGACGAGGAAAATCGTTCATACTTTAACCTCGCAATGGATTGGGATCAACATGATCCCCAACACGCGCAACGACATGTGGCTTGTGGTTGGCATTGCTCATTACATGACGGACCTGTTCATGAAGAAGCTCTGCGGCAACAACGATTATAGATTCCGAATGAAGATGATGGCGGACAAACTTGTCGAGTTGGACGTCAACCGACCTTCATTGTCAGATCTTGGGCCTAACCTTCATTTGGGCGAATTTGAGATGGAGTTCATGGCACTCAAGGCACCCATTGTGTTTTTTATCCTTGACAAGCGGCTTAGCAAAGCGTCGGGCGGCCATGGATTGACTCGCATTCTGCAGAAACACTTGACTAGGGCTCAGATTGAGGGCAGTGATAAATTTCTCGTCCTGGATTCGGAAAAGTTTAGAGCCACGTGCGAAAAGGCTGCTAAGTACCGCCTCGAGAGCTTCTGGAACCAATGGGTATACAGCTCTGGCTGTCCACGTTTTGATGTCAAGGCTAAATTCAATAAGAAGAGGCTTTGTGTCGAGTTGATGTTGATACAGGTACAGCACCAGACCAGCAAGAAAACGGAACTGAGCAGAGATGAATTCTTAAGAGCTATCAAAGAGCGCAGGGCGGACCTCAAGACTGGTGAGGTGCAGCCGTTGTTTACTGGACCCATGACTGTCCGGATACACGAGGCTGATGGAACGCCGTATGAACACATTTTGGAGATCCGAGAAGATGCCACTCGTTCTACCAAGTTTGAAATTCCATACAATACTAAATATAAGCGCTTAAAGAGGACGCGCCGGATGAAGGAGAAGCACAATGCTGGAGCTAGTATGGAAATCCCTGAAAATACCGACGATGCGCTTCTTTACTGTCTGGGAGATGTTCTTCAAAGCCCAGAAGATCTTCGTGACTGGGAGTTGATAGAATGGGACCCGGAAACTGAGCGAAAGATGGATCAGGAGTCCTATGAATGGATCCGAGTCGACGCCGATTTTGAGTGGGCATGCAGCATGAACAGAACTCTCGAGCCGTACATGTATGTGTCCCAGCTTCAGCAAGACAGGGACGTTGTTGCTCAACAAGATGCGATGCTGTATCTATCAACCGGCCCTCTTCATCCGATCGCATCGGGGTTCCTCGTGAGAACGCTTGTTGATCGCCGCTATTTCCACGGGATTCGCACCATGGCGGCGCAAGCCCTCACCAGGCAAGCCAACATCAAAGACATCCCGATGCTGGGACTGCGGCAGTTGATGCGGGCTTTTCGCGACATGTTTTGCTACGACCAGACGAACCAGCCTCTTCAAAACGACTTCTCGGACAAGCGACAGTACAATGTCCGGTGTTCAATCATCAAGGCCATTTCCGAGGTTAGAGATGTTACAAACTACTGTCCATTCGAAGCCCGGCAGTTTATCTTGGACCAGCTGCTCTTCAACAACAACGAGAACAACCCGTATTCTGATCATCATTACATTGCCAAGCTGGTTGAAGCGCTGGCCACTTCACTCATCCCGGCTCAAGCAGACGAGTGGTTCAAACGCCAAGTCAAAATACCCACTGATGAGGAACGCCAGTTTCTTGATGAGGCAATGGAGCAGATTGAACGTGTCCTTAGGCGTGACGAGTGGACGAACTCCTACCAGAACATATGGACCATCGCTGGGTTGGATGCCAAGCAGCGTCTCATGAAGGCAGAGGTAATACCAACAAATTACGCCGATTTTGGCCAATATCTACTAGACGGAACCCATGATCTTATTCGTATCAAATGCTTCGAGGCTCTGATTGACCTCGGGGCACTGATGGATCCGACAGTATTCACATTTTTATTCTACTCACTCATGACGGACCGATCGCCCTTTGTTCGGGACAAACTTATCCAAGCGGTGGCTCGAGGGCTTGCTGCCATTGCATTCGGTGAATACTCAAAGGCCGTTAAGAACGAGCCTGCTCCGGATGAAGCAGACGCTTTGCTACTTATTCAAGATAGTGCAGAAGAAGTTGCTGCCAGAAAGGAAAAGTTTGCTCGAAAGGAAAACCTCGACGCCGCGCTCAAGGCTTTGAGGAAGGAAATGGAAGAGACGTATGCTGCCGATGAGAGGCATTACAGCACTGCTATGCGCAAGGCGCTGGATCACCCCAACCTCGGAAGGGCAGAAATAGAGTCCCTCCTTGATCTGGCAGCTATGATGTTCGAAGAAGCTACAAGCTGGGTGCTCACCCTCAACTTGCCCAAGGGATGGAGGGTGGAGCGTCCGGTACAGCAGCTCTCTGATCGGGTGAGTTAACATAAATTCTTCACCCCCCCTTTTATTACTAGATGGCTTACTAACTGGGGATAGTTGATGATGAATTTCAAGTCTTATTACAAGACGAAGCTCAAGAATGCGGTGCCTCCACCACGGCCTCCTGTGCCAGAGGCCAAATTGCCCCCGCCCATGCCAAAGGCATCATCGATCAAGATCAATACCAAGGCCGCACAGCCATTACCATCGCCTCGGCCTACACCTGTTTTGAATCCAACACCTCCTAGTGACACAATAGTCGCTGCTTCTGTAGCCTCTCGTCCAGCTAACAGCAATGGCGTCCCTGCTAAGCCCACCGTCAAATCGGAGTTTCAAGCTGGTGTACTGGCTAAACGACCTAGGCCAGAAAAGGGCGATGGTGTCCCGGCATCGAAGAGGCCCAAGGTGGAATCGCAGCCGTCAAACCTGGATAAGATTCCTGGGGTTCCCCCGAAAAAGCGTCGTATTGTCACTCTGAAAACTTCCAATCCTAAACGGCTTGCTGTGATTCTTGGTGAATCAAAGAGTGCTTCAACCGCTTCTGCCATTCCTGGCAGGACCGCTCTGCCGTCTGCACCCTCCAAGGAACAACAGAATTCCTTTGGGTCAGCTAAGGACACGAATGCACCGAAGCCTCCGCGTAAGCCGCTACCTTCTGGAGATGCGGTGAGAAAGCCTCTGCCAACAGGTGGCTCATCGGCAAGCCTCCCAGGTCCTACGACGAGCAAAATATTCGCAAAACATCGTCCTCCCATGCCTGGGCCGAAATTGTCGCACAGCAAATCACCAAGCAAGTCGCCGAGCAAATCGGCTACTCCGCCGGTGCCAAATCAGACTGCAGCACCGGTGGCAGCGGCGGCAACGGCAGCAGCAGTGGCGGCAGCAGCCGTACCGAGTGCACGCCCCAAGATTAAAATCATCAGAAAGCCTCAACCAACACAGCCGCCTCCCTCTTGAATCGTTGCTGTCCGCATGAGCGAGGAACAGCGGAACGGATGACTTGGAAAGACGAAACCTAGAGAAACCTCGAAAGTCTTGCACATTGTTCTATCCGACGAAAGCGCAACGATGACGTTGACTGAGAACTGATACAATAGTAAACTCGTTTAAAAAAACAAATACAAATGTGGGAGGGTTACTTGATTTACGCATGGAAAACTGTGGAATTCGTATATTTGATACCTTTTTTTCTTCTTCCTTCTTCAAAAGCACTCTTCAGAAAGTTTCTTCCGATTGTGCTTTTTTTGGCATTATTCTGGCGTTTATGGGGGGGGGGGGGGGGTGGTGACGATGACAATGCTTTTTAGGAAGTTGGCGGTCACGAAGTTGAAGATGATCAGGATGGGAAGAGGACACGGGTAGGCGGTAATATGCGTATGTTATAGAAAACAATGCGACAGCCTCATGATATGACTTGAATGCATGTGTTCAAACGATGGATATTTGACGCCTATTTCCCATGTATCTCTGTCTCTTCAATCTTGCCAGAATGGACAGACCTCTAGAGTAAATGTTGAACACTCACATCATTGCAATCTTGGTGGCCAATGGGCGCAAAAGAGTTTACCTTTGGCCTTGGCCCGTATCTTTGTCTATCTTTATAGGGTATATAATGAATAACTGGCGTAATTGGAACAGTTTCCCGCCATATCTCCAAGAGTATGCATATCCAGTGTTGGTCTTGTAACCAAGATTTTTTCTTCTTCTGGCCGCTGCTTTCAATCCGCTGAGCAAATAGGTTCAATTTTGTCTCCTTACGCTTTGGCATCTTCTTCTCTGCCCCAACGTGCGGTCTCGTCACCGTCTTTCCATTCTTGTTCCACGTAGCCAATTTGCTGCTTGACCTTTTGAACCGTCTCCTTGTCACCAGTGTTCTTACCGGAATTGTCACTATTTTATTTTCAAGTAAGCCGACTGTTGCATTAAACGGGCGTTGCGCGCTTCACGGGGTACTCACCTAATCTTGACGGCCGGCCGACCAGCAGCCGAGCTGAGCTTGATGACAATGTTCAGCGGCACAGACTTTGTGCCAGTCTTGAGGTGCGTAAAGTCGTTTGTTAAATAGGTGCCAACACCAAATGTAGGCTGAAAGCCGTACTTGTGGGACACTTCCAGATACTCCAAGCAGCGGTCGATGTTGAGTGAGTCAGAAAACACAATGATCTTCTTATCCTTGATACCCTGTCCATCATAGTAATCACGTAGAAGCTTGACATACTCGGCAGGATCACCCGAGTCTTGTCGCACTCCCGCAAACATCTCAGCATATGTCTTCATGCTTCCGTCAGCCTTCTGGAAGACTTCAGGGCCGAATCCGCCGTCGACTGGACGAATGGGCAAGCTAAAGGCCCTGAGGAATTCCTGAGTGCCAAAGGTGTCTGTCAGAGCAATGGACAGGTTGGTGCCGAAAGAGCTGACCCAGTGGCGCAGGGCCTCTTCTGTCGCCTTGGTGTAGTCATTGGTTATGGCAGCAATTCCCATAAACCACTCATGAGCTACCGTTCCGACAGGAGGGATGCCGAATCGCATGGCTAGGTGCACATTGCTCGTTCCCGTCAGCTTTCCAGGAAAGCCCTTTGCGGTCGCTTCCTTGGATGCCTTGACTAACCCGCGGAACACCAGGGCCTGGGTGTGGTAATCGCGGCGTCTACGGGTCCCAAACTCGGACGTGGTGCACCCAGCCTCCAGTAGGCGCAAGCCCTTTTCAAAAGCCTTTTCCTCTTGTCCTTCGTAGTTCCAGTCCGTGTCCATGAAGCGGAAATAGGCCTCGGATGTCAGCGCCAGGATGGGGATCTCATAAAGGATCGTGTCGGACCACGTGCCCTTGATCTCCATGTGGACGTCGCCAACGTCAGAATCCGAGCCCGAGTCATCCCCGACGGGGCTGAAGGTTGTCAGGACCTGCTCTCGAGGTCGCAGCCGGAACTCTTTGAGGAATTCGAGGTAGTCAGCAGCCAGATACTTGCAGTGCTCCTGCAGGAATCGGTACTCTTCGTCAGACAGGGAGATGTTGCCGAGCTCTGTCGAGATGAGTCAGTACACATGCGCAGCTGACAATTCAAGGAAGAGCAATGGGAAAGCAAAGCACTCACTTCGGATCTGCTCTTCTAGCCACTTGAAAGCGGCCCTGGAGAGCCTCTTGTCGGGGGTTCTGTTAGTGAAGGCGTAGGTCACGGGCACGTCCTTGAAGAACTTGAAGACGGCGCATTGCATCGTCAGCTTATACAGATCCGTGTCGAGGAAGGAGATGACTCCCTCGGGGAAGGGCGACGAGCTGTTGAAATCCATGGCTGGAGATCAAAATCTAAAGCAGGATGCAAAAGGGACAGTTTGTGGCGGCGAGGTGATTTATAGAGAGTTGTCGCAAAAGTTCAAAATGGTTGTTTTGGGTTAAGTTGGTTAAGGTTCAGCTATGTTTGGCGGGGGTCTGAAGTGATGAGAGTGCCGCTGATAAATTGCCTAGGAACTACTAACTACCTTAAGGAGCTATCGAAGTTACCGGCGCTCCGTAGCCGGGACGAGTCGATTCGGATTTCGAGAGCAACGTGCCTGGTATATACGAGAATTAAACGGCCACCAGGGTAGTACATCATAGTTACATGCTAGCAATTTTGCTTGTTTCAGGGTTGCTGCCTAGCAGGAGCTACTAACTTGGATCCTGTCTCACCTTTTGGTATCAAATTGTATTAAGGTACAGGTACTAACAGTATTGATAACATTTCATTGTCTTCTCGTCAAGTGTTGGGTACATAGTTACTGCTGAGCCTCTTCCGTAAACACCGCATGGGAGGTAATTAGGTAATGGTGGTACGAGTAAGTCAAGAGGTGCTAGCAAAACCCAGATTCTGTCTGATCCATAGCTAAAATCCGTGAGAATAGCTGATGTACTGCCTATATGGCCTAGCACCTACCGAAGCGAGCGGCATCCAAGGGATGGATGGACGATGGATCAAATGCTAAATTGACCTCTAAAAACGTCTCATCCTCCCTGATACTACTCTGCCTAGCTGCATAGTAATGGATCAATATTCTTGTGCCTACCAATGCACGCCCTACGCTTGCCAGTTCTCCCGAGGGCTGATATGAGCATCAAATGATCCCCTAGCTTGTTTGCGCTCCTGGTGGGCTGCATGATATCATGTCGCACCGCTGGCGCCGAATTCCGCAGCTCCAGAATCAGATAAGGGACAAACGATAATCCGAGCCACCTAGCATTGCCGAACGCCTTGCTGTGAGGGATGAATTCCGCTTCCCAGCGCTTATCAGCACGTGACGCAGAATCCTCCGCGGCAAGGCCAGGCGATGGCCGTCAGATCTCGTCACCCTCTCAGTTCGGAGCTACCTACTTACACCTAGATTTGCACCGGTACAAGTTTTGTGTGGTCTTCAGGTTTTTTCTCTTGTAGCTTTTGCCGCGCCATTCCTCTGGCCAGGTCTTGTTCACGGATCAGAGATTCCATGTAGGAGCACATCGGCTTAGCTGTGCCTACAAGCTGTAAGTCGTTCTTTTTTTTTCATTCCGCTTTCGCGCGACCAAAGACAGCCCTCCGAATAATCTCCTGAGCCGGCTGAGAGGTGTGGATGGGCAAACATTGGCGAGGAGCTGTCAACCGCCGACATAGGCCCCTTACGAAGAGCCTACATGGTTTCGCATTGTTCTTTGAGAAGCCATCGTCGATTGTCTCCTGAATTTTGCTAATTTAAAATGTTTCTCGGCAGATCAGCATGAACAGCCAGAATCTCCACGGCCACGGCGGCGGCGCGCCGTACGATCGGGAGCGCGAAATGGATGAACGACATCGCGCCATTCAACAGCACGAGGAGATGGCTCGCCGCGACCAGGAGCGAGAGAGAGAGCGCGAACGAGAACGAGATAGCGACCGTTACCCTCCGGCACCGCACCAGAGCAGCGCGGGCTCAATCCCCATCCACCAGCCCGTGGCATCGCGGATCTCCGGTGCCATCCACAGTCCCGGAGGACTGCTCGCGAATCATAATGGAAACGCGCCCCCCATCTCACTTGGCGCTCCGTCCGGGCCCCTGGGCACCTTTGGTGGTCCTTTGCAGAGTGAGCATGGGCGGCCGATCCAGCATGGCGGACCGGGCGGTGCGAACGGGCAACACCAGATGTTTGCATCCATCTCTCATACACAACCTCCTCCCAATAACTCACAGGTGGCGCCCGGCGGCGGCATATTTGGTGGACCTCTGCAGCCTCAACATCAGCAAGATGGAGGCCGGGGCGGCCAGCAAAATGCCACCATGGCTGGTGTAGCTCCTGGTGGGCACCAAATGCCGGGTGGCATTACACAGGGCCAGCAGCCCATTTTAAATGTGAGTGGCGGGGACTTTGGTTTTTTTTTATCTCCATCTTCCAGGTGTCTTTCGCCTTTTCTTCTCCTCTTAAGCGTTGTGAGCACAAAGTGAAGTGAATGGGGCCGAAGCCTGCGGGCCAACCGGTAGAGAGTGGCAGCCAGCCGCCCCAAAGTGACGAGCAGATATGATTCACTCCAGCTGCTTGTGCTTTCTTCCCCTCTCCATCTCAGCCTTTTCACTTTTCACTTTTCTTGCAAACACCAGCATCCTTTTCTCCATCCTCCTCCCTTCAGAACCTATCCATCACCGCTTTACCACGGATTTTGCATGCGTTGCGACGATCGCATAAATTCTCTTCATTCTTCATCCCATCAACGTTGCACACAAGCTGGGCGCTAGCCTGATCTCGACTGTCACCATGGATGGACCGCAGCAGTACTCTGCGGTGGCCATCACACTACCCTCTGGTCGCCCTTTGGCCAGTGTCATTGACCCTGTGGCTCTCCAAACGCGAGCTTTTCTCGATTTTCCAGCCGGGACACGAGAAGTAGTCACAGCCTTCGTTGGCGGTGGTGAACGCCTAATCCTGGCCTGTCGCGACAACACCAAGCTTTGGGGTTTCTATCATCACTTTCATGTGCCGTTGAATCTCGTATTATGAATATTTCTACTGGGCAGTGACTAACGTTCTCGATCCCTTAGGATGCCCTTACCTACCTTGATCAAGTCAAAGTGCAGTTTCACGACCAACCCGATGTTTACAATCGGTTTCTGGACATTATGAAAGACTTTAAGAGCCAGGCGTACGTAAAGTATAGGGTTCTAGCAGATTTCAAACGTTGACATGCATTCAGGATTGACACCCCTGGGGTGATTAACCGAGTCTCTGAACTCTTTGCTGGGCATCCAAATCTGATCCAAGGGTTCAACACCTTCCTCCCTCCTGGATACCGAATAGAATGCGGAGCCGGCAATGACCCCAATACTATCCGAGTTACTACTCCCATGGGAACTACAGTCCAGTCCATCGCTGGACGAGGGCCTCAGCCTGATGGCCATGGGCTTGCCGTTGGTGGCCAGCCCTTGTTCCCCGAACGTGGAAACCAATGGCAGCAACGACCCCAGCACAGCATTGAGAGCCCAGAAGCCGCCTTTAGCACCCCGGTTCAGAATGGGGCAAATTTGTTCGTTCAAGCTGCGACCCAAGGTGCGTTTGATGGCCCAGGAGGTCACCAACAACGCAACCCCCCTCAGATGCCAGGAAGTGCTGGCCCGCCTGGCGGACCAAATGCGAGGAATGCTCACACGCCAATGCCCACTTCTGGCCCAGGCGCAGTCAATGGCGGTGCTGCTAATCCGGCAAACATGGAGCGCCGCGGCCCCGTCGAGTTTAATCATGCCATCAGTTATGTCAATAAAATTAAAGTAAGTGCCCATATTTAAAGCATCGGCTCTCAAGCTTTCGACTAATTCAACTACGCGTAGAATCGCTTTCAGGATAAGCCGGAGATATATAAACAGTTCCTTGAGATTCTTCAGACTTACCAGAGAGAGCAAAAGCCGATCCAAGATGTATATGCCCAAGTGACGACCCTCTTCAACTCGGCACCGGATCTCCTGGAAGACTTCAAGCAGTTTTTGCCGGAGTCTGCTGGCCAAGCTCGGGCACCTCCTGGTCGTCCGGACGACGGCGCCGTTGCTGGATCCAGTCACACGCCTCAACCCGGCATGAGGGATGGCCAGAAGATGCCCCCCTTGGGGAGCTTCCCCCCACCTGTCAGCGCCGGTAAGGACAACAAGAAGCGGCCGCGGACTGACAAGCAAACCCCTACTCCCGGCGCACTCCTTACCGAAGCTCCCGTTCCAACCCGTCTCCCTCCGCAAACTATTAACGGCAGCAAGCGGCCGAGACTCAGCCACGCGAGAGGCAGCGGGGATGGCATCTCCATTGAGCCCACCCTTACGCCTGTCATGCCCGAACCTTACCCCCCTCGTTCCCCTGCCACTTCAAACCAGGAAGAGATTGCTTTCTTTGAGCGGGTTAAGAAATTCCTCAGCAATCGATCTTCGATGAACGAATTCCTGAAACTCTGCAACTTGTTCAGTCAGAACATCATTGATAAGAACACTCTTTACCACAAGGGTGCTCTTTTTATTGGTGCCAGCCCAGATTTGATGGCTTTCTGGAAGGCATTTGTTGGCGTCGACTCCCAAGATGTGGTCATCGATAATAGGCCTGCGCCACCACTTGAAAAGGTGTCTCTGAGCAACTGCCGCGGGTATGGGCCAAGCTATAGACTCTTGCCAAAGAGGGTAAGCAATCGCAACGACGAATGCACTTCAGTTCGGTTCATAGTCAGCTAACGGACATGTTACTACAGGAGCGCCTTAAGCCTTGCAGCGGCCGTGATGAGCTTTGCAATTCCGTCCTGAACGACGAGTGGGCTTCACACCCAACCTGGGCTAGTGAAGATTCTGGGTTTGTCGCTCACCGTAAAAACCAGTTTGAAGAGGGTCTTCATCGCATCGAAGAAGAGCGCCATGACTACGATTTCAACATTGAAGCAAACCTGAAGTGCATCCAGCTATTGGAGCCTATTGCTCAGCAAATGCTTGCAATGTCCCCAGCCGAAAGGGAGGGATTTCACATGCCCTCCGCTCTTGCCGGCCAAAGCACTTCCATCTTCAAGCGCATATGCAAGAAGATTTATGGAGAGCGTGGTATTGATGTCGTCAATGACATGTATACCAACCCGTTTGACGTAATCCCTGTGCTTCTGGCTCGCATGAAGCAAAAGGACGAAGAGTGGCGCTTTTCGCAGCGAGAGTGGGAAAAGGTGTGGCATGCCCAAACGCACAACATGCACCTGAAGAGCCTGGACCACATGGGCATCCTAGTCAAATCAACGGATAAGAGGAACCTGACGGCAAAGCATCTGGTTGATGTAATCAAGACCAAGCATGAAGAGCAACGTCGCGAGCGCATTCTTAAGGGCAAAGCTCCTCGCCACCAGTTTGTTTGGGATTTCAAGGACAAGGAGGTCGTACTCGACCTCTTGCGTCTGATGATGCTGTATAGCATGCACAATGGACAGCACAGTGGCCAAGAGAAGGAACGTATCCTCGACTTCTTCGAGACATTCGTTCCCGCCTTCTTTGATCTCCCCGAAGACGTGGTCCAGGAGCGAGTCCCAAAGATGCAGCCTGAATCTGGCGAAGAGGAGATTGAAGATCAAACTCCAGCTGAGCTGACCAACGGCCGCAGTCGCCGCAATGGAAAGAAGGGTGATCTCCTTAGAGGGGTTCTTGACCCTGGCCGAAACGGCAGCAAACCGCGGAACCAGAAAGAGGACAGCGCGGCTTCTGGCAGCAAGGAGACGACTCCCGAGGTCGGATCTGCCAATGAAGAAGAGATGGCTGATGCTAACGACGACTCTGCCGTCCCCGAGGTGTCGAACGAGCGATGGATGCCTAGTATCCCTAAGCCAGTCGTGGTCGGAGACAACGATAATGCGTTCCTGGACGCCGATGGCGAGCTCAAGGCAGACGGCTTCTTCACTCGCCCGTGGTACAATTTTTTCTGCAACCAAACCATGTTTGTCTTCTTCAGCATCTTCCAGACGCTGTACTCGCGACTCCTGGATATCAAGGACAGTAAGGAGGCCGTTGCAGTTGAGATTCACCGCCTCAACAAGTCTAAGCCTGCCAGAGATCTTGGATTCACTGAGAACCACATGACATTCTTCGAACCCAATGAAGAGCCTGCCAAGTTTTGGCCCAAGACTATTGAGCTTATCGAGGACTACATTACTGGCGAGATTGACGAGAACCGATACCAGGATGTCATGCGACATTATTACTTGAAGAACGGCTGGAAGCTGTACACTATTCAAGATCTGCTCAAGACTCTCTGTCGTCTGGCCCTGACTTGCAAGAGCCTCGATTCGAAAGAGAAGACGCCGGATCTTATCCAGCAGTACATGGCCAACCGAGAAAGAGAGGAAACGAGCTACCAGACTGAAATCAGCGCGAGAAAGTTCGCTGAGAAATGTGTCAAGGATGGCGACCTGTTTGTTATCTGTTGGGTAAGTTGTATAAAATATGGGGGTTTATGTGACATTTGCATGTTCATGTCTACTGACGCTTGACTCTAGTTCGCTCAAAAATCAGAAGCCACGATTCGATGGCTCCAGCGAGATGAGACGACCTTTTATATGGATGAAATGCGCCTGCGCGAGAGGTGGCAATATTACATCTCCTCCTTCATTCGAGTGGAGCCTACCGAAGGTGTTCCCAGATCGAAGCTGCAGAAGGTTGTTCTCACCCGCAATCTGCCCTCTGGAGAGTCCGAATCTGATGAGGATGCTATCCCCAAACCTGTGTCATACAGGGAGAACCTCACTGTCAGTATTTGTCTCAAGAGCTCCAAGATGATCTGGGCACCTGGTACTTCCGAGTATTTCATCTACGACCAAGCGCCAAAGTCTAAGGAGCAGCGCGAGCAGCGCGAAAAATTCACAAAGACGCTCAGCAACTTTCGGGAGCTGAAGCTTCTTGAGAAGATGGTGCACAACCCAGCGTGGGCCAAGGATATGAGCCCCGAGGAAGTCCAAGAGCAGAACAAGAACTTCCGCAAGTGGATGGACGAGGGAATCTCTCCGGCTGTTTCTAATGAGGATGTGGATATGGATTAGAGAACCGTTCCAGCTGTTTTCTAATGAGTATGTGTGGGACATGAGTTATGGTTTTCAAGGGAAGCAGAACTCCCTCCACTCTTTTGCTCTTTGTTTTTCTGTTGCATTTTTTTTTTCTCTCCCTCTATCCCTTTCTCTTTGAAAGGAGGACTCTGCAGGCATACTTCGAGCGGAATTGGGTTGCACTCTTGTTTTTTGTGTTTACTTTTGCCTTTTTTTCTTCTAATTTCTTCTTCTTCTCGTCTACTGGCTGCATGCTTTAAGAAAAAAACAGAAAAGAAATGTCTCGCGGGAAACAAAAGTACAGCAGGCGAAGCGGATGGCAAGAGCACTTCAGACGAAAAACAGGACTGGCTCGACGCCGTTGATGGAATGGATATCGACGAGGGTGAGGCTCTTTGCCAAGTAGTTCATCTTGCAGCGTGCTTTTCCTTTTTTTTTTTTTCCATATGCAATGTTACTTTTGTGCTTAGGTTACGTTTTATGTTTTTTTTTATCCTCATTGAAACTCTGTACAGGTAGCTCCAGTGTAGCTTCAATTGATACGCAGGGTTGTTACTACGAAGATGGAGTCGTTTCGTCGTAGAGATGTAAGCTTAGTAGTGTGAGAAGTTAAGAAGTTCGCCTTGACCCGGTAATCCTCTGGTGTATCTGCTTATTAGAAGACTGAACATTACTTACAAAGCTCTGCAGGTGTAAACTTTTTGAATAATTTGTTTTTTTCATTTGATATTCCCTATGTACGATCCAACTCCAGCCCAGCCAAATTTCACATTGGTCTATGGCGGTATATATTGCGGGCGGGTCTATACCTCTTCGCCCTGCCAAGCTTTTTCTACCTCGCTTCAATTATTCATTCATATATTCATAATGCTATAATTTTGATGCCTCCAGTGCGGAAGCTGATTCAGGGTGGGTAGTCACTGCAGGTTCTCGATGACCAGAGCAGAGGCGCCACCACCACCGTTGCAGATACCGGCAACGCCAATCTTGCCCTTCTTCTCTGCCAGGACGGAGGTCAGGGTAGAGAGGATACGAGCACCAGAAGCACCCAGGGGGTGGCCGATGGCAACTGAGCCACCGAAGACATTGACCTTCTCGGGGCTGAGGTTGAGGAGCTGCATGTTGGCGAGGGCAACAACGGAGAAGGCCTCGTTGATCTCGTAGTAGTCGACATCATCGGGGGTGAGGCCGGCGTGCTTGATGGCCTTGGGGATGGCAGCAGCGGGAGCAATGGTGAATCGCTCGGGCTCACGCTCGGCGTCACCCCAGCCGAGAATCTTGGCGATGGGCTTCAGTCCAAGCTCTTTGAGCTTGGCCTCAGAGACTAGAACAACGGCAGCGGCGCCGTCGTTGAGGGGAGCGGCGTTGGGGGCGGTGACGGTACCGTCAGGCTTGAAGGCAGGGCGCATACCCTTGAGCTTGGCCTCATTGAGGTTCTTGACCTCGTCATCCCGGTCGACGACAACGGGAGGCTTGCCTCGGCCACCGCTGACCTCAACGGGGACAATCTCCTTGAAGAGACCGGCCTCAGTGGCAGCCTGAGCCCTCTTGTAGGTGTTGATGGCGTATTCATCCTGAGCCTCACGGCTGAGGCTGTGCTCGTCGGCGCAGAGCTCGGCCTGGAGACCCATGTGCTCATTCTTGAAGGTGTCGGTCAGACCGTCCTTGAGGACACCGTCGACGAGGGTCTGGTCACCGTACTTGGCGCCGGTACGTAGGTTGGGCAGGTAGTGGGGGGTGTTGGACATGGATTCGGCACCGGCAGCGACGACGACGTGGTTGACACCGAGCATGATGTTTTGGGCACCGAGGATGACGGCCTTCAGAGAAGAAGCGCACACCTTGTTGACGGTGGTGGTGATGACGTTCTTGCCAAGGCCAGCACCGACAGCGGCCTGGCGGGCGGGAGCCTGACCCAAGCTATAAGAGGATCGTAAGCATCTGTCTGATCGAGCGGGGAGGATCGTGGTATGTTGTCTTACTTGGCGGAGAGGACATTGCCGAAGAATACCTCCTCGACATCTTCGGGCTTGACGCCAGATCGCTCAACGGCTCCTGTGATGCTGTTAGGATCAGGTACAAGAGGCCACGGCGGTGCTGGAGAGCAGACTAACCCTTGATAGCAGCGGCACCGAGCTGGGTGGCACTCAGGCTGGACAGAGAACTGGATCGAATTATCAGCATCAGGCTGAACCGCGTCCGAAAGGGGGGGATAGCACAGGCGGGAATCTCTTACCCCAAGAAAGAACCGACGGGGGTTCTGGCGGCTGAGACGATGTAGACGGGGGGGAGGCCAGACATTTTGAAGGAGCTTGGAGCAATTGAAGTGAAAGGATGGGTTGAATTGAATTGAACTGGCTTTGGGATGGATTGGGGAGAAGAAAAGAATTGGCTCTGGGGGGAGAGGCGTGAGACCAAAGGGGTATATATACTAGTGCAGCCCAGCCCAACAGATTGCAAGCAAGGCCAAGTGATGGAGTGACAGTGACAGGCCGTGCTTGGACGAGGGTGAGGAATTTATGGATCGCAGGATCGAGGCTGGACGGGATGAGATGAGATGAAATGAAATGAAATGACGAAGACGAAGACGACAAGGGACTTGTTGGATCTTGCAATGGGACGCAGATGGACAGCTGCCATGTGTACTCGGTACTATCTTGTCAAGCCTGTCCTGATGCCGAGTGACGGCGGAGGGGCACATTTTTTCTTAGTGGCCGTTGTTCGGCTCTTTCAATTTGGAGGAGGACCCCTCCATGCACCAAGGACAGACGTGTACATGTTCATGTACCCAGTACATGGTTCGATGGCACCCAATTGTACACGCATCCAAGCTGGAATAAGGTAGCGCCTCACCGCTCCACCGGAATTGCCATGTTGGGCAGTTTTTAAGCTCCAGTGTTGTCTGGCACTCGTACCTTATTCTAGCAAACGCCCAGGCACCTGAATTGGAGGTTCGAGGGGTGACATGAATGGAGTACCTCTTACCTGTATCCACGACTACATGTACTTTGACTGTCAACACTCTTCAACCCCCTCGATATTGAGCAATACGACTGCGAGGTCAAACCTACACACCGGCCCCTTGCTAAGTGCTGATAAATCCCATCTTTGATAGGTATCAGTTTTACCCCATTGAGATGAAATCACTGAAATCTGGATCTCGACAGATTCCACTTGGGCTGAGCGATTACGCTAGGAAGATGCGAGCCAGGGCCTCCCGTATCCGTATCCGTAAAGCTGTCAGTTTAGTACATCTCTACCATGCAGACTCTCATTTAATAAAGGGCGTGCAGACAATTATTCAATCCTTCCGATCCAATAATACGTTCAGTAATCAAGATAACGCCCATATCACAGCCGTCAACCATGCACGTAAGATGTAGATTGAAGCCTCTGTTGAACAAACCTGAGCCAAGCTGAAGGGCTCAAGTACAATGGTACGCTGCAATACGAAGTATGGAGTACCTTGTCCAAAGTTGAAGTTCATGCGGCTTGATGACTAAGATTCAAAAACGAAGATGACTCCGATAAGATAAGATGCGATAATGCTTCAGCTTTGCATATCACCACGTGATATGCTCCGGCCAGCTTTGCCTGCGAAAAAAAAGTTGCTAGAGACCCGTTTTGGTACAAGGCAGGCGGTCGGTACAGCAGGTACACGCGACTTGCGACGATACCCGTGTCTTGAGCATCTTGACTTTGTCGCCCGCCATTGACCTTGGCTTTTGGACTAGACCGGCGGCAAAATGGATGATCTCTACGATGAGTAAGATTTGATTTCTTCTGCATGCAAGATTTGCTCGGAATGCGCTGCTGACAAGCTCCCAAGGTTCGGAAACTTCATTGGGGAGGAGGTTGAGTCCGAGGAAGCGTCCGAGGCTGGAGAAGAGGCGGGCGACTATACTTACGACGATGAGCACGAGGGGGCGCCCAGTGTCACTGGACAGGAGCTGATGGAGCTCGATGGTAGGCCGATATACGCCTTGACTTGCAAAGCAGATGGCTGATTGCGCCCCGAAGCAGATGGACCTTCGAATGCCGTCATTCTCCATGAGGACAAGCAATACTACCCCACCGCTGAGCAAGTGTACGGCGCCGACGTCGAGACGCGAGTAGAAGAGGAAGATGCGCAGCCTCTAACGGAGCCCATCATTGCGCCGGTCGAGCAGAAGAAGTTCAACATCGAGGAGGTCGACCTGCCCCCGGTCTACTTCGATCGCGAGTTCATGGCCGATTTGATGAACTTCCCCGAGCAAACAAGGAACATTGCGCTGGCCGGCCATCTGCACCACGGAAAGACGGCGTTTATGGACATGCTTGTCCTAGAGACTCATGACATTACCGACAGGCTTGAGCGGAGAGTCGGCAAGAAGCGTGACGAAGCCCTACGATACACCGACGTCCACATGCTGGAGCGAGAGCGGGGAATCTCCATCAAGGCTGCGCCCATGAGCCTTGTTCTCCAGAGCACCAAGGGAAAGTCGCACCTCTTCAACATCATTGATACCCCTGGCCACGTCAACTTTGTAGATGAGGTGGCAGCGGCCTCTAGGCTAGTGGATGGCGTGTGTCTGGTCGTGGACGTGGTTGAGGGTGTCCAAGTCAATACCGAACAGATCATCAAGCACGCTGTTTTGGAAGACGTTCCCCTAACGCTCATCATCAACAAGGTAGATCGATTGATCCTGGAGCTGAAGCTGCCTCCCAAGGACGCCTACTTCAAGCTCAAGCATGTTGTAGAAGAGGTCAACACAGTCATTGCCAACACCATCCCAACCAAAGCAGCCTCACGGCGACTAAGTCCCGAAAAGGGCAACGTTCTCTTCGCATGCACGGACATGGGGTGGTGCTTCACGCTGCCCTCCTTTGCCAAGATGTACACAGACACCTTTGGCGACATCAACGCAGAAGAGTTTGCCAAGCGGCTATGGGGAGATGTTTACTATAACCCAAAGAAGCGAAACTTCACCCGCAAACCGGCAGAAGACAGATCTGCCAGATCCTTTGTCCACTTCGTTCTCGAACCCATCTACAAAATCTTCACCCACTCCATCAGTGATAGCCCCGAGCAGCTGAAACTAGTCTTAGCTTCGCTTGGCATTGAGCTGAAGCCGTCACAATACAAGGCAGATGCAAATGTCATCCTCAAGCTGGTATGCGAGCAGTTCTTTGGCCCTTCTTCGGGCTTCGTCGACATGGTTGTAAAGCACATCCCGTCGCCAGCAGAGGGTGCACAACGATTGCTGGAGCGATACTACACCGGTCCTCTGGATACAAAGGTTGCGGAGTCAATGAAGGCGTGCAACCAAGACGGCCCCTTGGTAGTCCACGTCACAAAGCTCTTCAACACCTCCGACGCAAAGAGCTTTTACTCGTTTGGACGTGTCCTGAGCGGTACAGCCCGACCTGGTGCGGCGGTGAGGGTTCTCGGCGAAGGCTATTCCCTTGACGATGAAGAAGATATGACAATGGCCTCCATTGCAGAAGTATTCATTGCAGAGACAAGATACAACATTCCCACAGACGGTGTCCCGGCGGGCAACTTGGTACTGCTGGGAGGCGTAGACAACTCAATTGTTAAATCTGCGACAATCGTCCCTCCCAAGCTGGAGGATGATGAAGATGCCTTCATCTTCAGGCCTGTCACTCACTTTACTGAATCTGTTCTCAAAGTGGCTGTTGAGCCCATCAACCCTTCCGAGCTCCCCAAGATGCTTGACGGACTACGCAAAGTCCAAAAATCATACCCCCTCATCAACACAAAAGTCGAAGAATCTGGCGAGCACATCATCCTGGGAACCGGAGAGCTCTACATGGACTGCGTTCTGCACGATCTGCGGCGGCTGTATGCCGACATGGATATCAAGGTGTCAGATCCGGTAACAAGATTCTGTGAGACGGTAGTGGAAACTTCGGCGACAAAATGCTACGCCATCACGCCGAACAAGAAGAACAAAATCACCATGGTGGCGGAGCAGCTGGAGAAGGGCATATCCACGGACATCGAGACGGGTGCTGTTAGAATACGGGATCCAGTACGAAAAACGGCCAAGTTCTTTGAAGAGAACCACGGCTGGGACAAGCTGGCGGCCAGGAGTATCTGGGCTTTTGGCCCTGACGAGATGGGGCCCAACATTCTCCAGGACGACACCCTGCCTACTGAGGTAAGTTTACATGAAAGGCCGGGCTTCTGTTTGAACAAGCTCACTAACGATTGTTTCTTCTTCTTCTTTACATCAGGTCGACAAGAAGCTGCTGAATACTGTGAAAGAGTCCATCAGACAGGGTTTCAGCTGGGCCACTCGTGAAGGTCCCCTCTGTGAAGAGCGTACGTCCCAACTACTTTCCCGTTCCCAAACACCAAATTGTTGTAGGCGGCCACTCGCTAACAGCTGTTGATAGCCATCCGTAACACCAAATTCAAGGTCACAGACGTGGTCTTGGCCAACGAGGCCATTTTCCGCGGCGGTGGTCAAATCATTCCTACTTCTCGGAGAGCATGCTACTCATCCTTCCTCATGGCTTCTCCTCGTCTAATGGAGCCCGTCTACTCTGTGTCAGTCACCGGGCCGGAGGACTCTTACATGGAGGTCTACAATGTGCTCGCAAGACGCCGAGGCCACGTCCTGTCCGACGGCCCCGTCGCCGGCACACCCCTCTATCGCGTAAACGGCCTGCTCCCCGTCGTCGACAGCTTTGGCTTCGAGACGGATCTGCGTATCAAGACACAGGGTGGCTCCATGGTCAGCCTGGTGTTTGACAGCTGGAGCATCGTGCCCGGCGATCCGCTTGACAGAGACCAAATCACAAGACCGCTTCAGCCTGCTTCTGCGCAGGCCACGGCCAGAGACTTTGTGCTCAAGACGAGGAGGCGCAAGGGTCTCAGCGAGGATGTCAGCGTCAAGACGTTCTTGGAGCCAGAATTCTACCAGAGCCTGATGGAGAGCGGGATGCTCGGTGACGCGTAGAGTTTCCTACAATAATGAGAATCTGCTGCGCCTGACTACGAAATGTGACATGATTCACATTGTGCCATTTATGCTGCCATGTCTTTTAATAATTCGAGGAAGGGCAAAAAGTGTACTTACGGGGGTGTATCAAAGCGGAAGCAAAAAAAGGGGGGATGAAGAAAGGAGGAGATGGGAAACCCAAGAGTCGTCAGGGAGTAGCAAGTTGAATTACGTTGGTATATATGACGGCCAAGGCGCAGATGTTAGATTTTTTTTTTTCAATCTACCTTGATGAAGACAAAAGATTATGAGATGATTATCGTGATGATGTTTTATTTGTCTGGCCAGCCGCTCATGATTGGTGGAAGAAATGGCGATGCCTCTGTTGCGCCTCTGCAGCACTACATGGAATGGGGGGACCCATGCCCTGCTTCTGCGTTGGGCTTTAGTTTCAAGGTTGCTGTATACAGTTTACAGTCGTATTCCTGCCAGGCAAGGTAACCTGGCATCAGCACACAAATCGAGCCCTGCTCCTCGTCATTTTCCCTGATCCGGCACTGCGGAGTACAGCGTAAATACCACTCGCATGCCGGTGATCCCATCATGAAAAAAGCCCCAGGGGGGGGGGGGGGGGGGGAAGGATCCATCACAATTCCCATTGATCCAGCATATGATGCTATCTGAGAATTCAATTCAACCCTCCCCAGTCCCGGCAGAAGCAAGAAGCGCTCTCCACACTGGCGCAAAAAAGGGAAAAAGGGCAAGATTGCGAGTCAGCCATGATACGCACCCCCATGAGCCCAGCCAGCCTAGCATGAATTAGAAAAAAAAAAAAAAGACCGAAATGTTTTTTTTGGGTTCAGAGACAGGAGGACAGTTTGCAGTTTACATTACACGTACAGTACAGTTATACACCCCTGCAAATGTCATTTTTCCCACTCCGTCATAGACAAAGGTGGTTTGGTGTACTCGTAGTGCCAAGTTACTGTACTTGTAGTATACGAATATGCAGACGCAGATGCAGATGCAGATGCAGATGCAGCAACTCAACCAACAACCAACAGCAATTCGCACGTACTGCATTGTCGTATTACGCCCCCCATTTCATGCAGGAGTTCGTGCAGAAAAAGAAGAAGAAGAAAAACTTATTTTTCTCACTCTCAGTTTTCTTCCCCCCCTGCTGCATGTGACTTGACTGACTGACTGACATTGTTGGTCCGTGACATGATTCAAGAACTGACACGTCAAGTCTGGCATTCTCTCCCTCTCTCTGTCCCTTTCTCTTCGGGGTTCACCGCCCAAATGTACTCGCACTGTACTCAGCTCACTCCGTCAAAAAACGAAAGCCTGTTCAACCTGTCGAAAACGGTATTACTGCTTATGGCATCCAATGCATCCATCTTACTGTAAGGTAAGGTTAGGTATAGTAGGTCCCAGCATTGTATGTACCGTGCTAGCATTACTGCCGGCATGATGACATTGATTGGATCGAAGCCGTAATAGGATGCCAGGTCGGCATTTAGCGTTCCAGATGGTGCAGGGAAGCCTCGTTTAGCTGCGGTGCAGAGTGACAGGCGTTTTGATGTACTGTAACTTGTAAGCCAGTTAGGCGATGGCTTCTAGATTCACTTCGGCGACTTCCAGAGATCTGAGGCATCCCTGTTTGCCCATCAACGAAGCTTCACTCCCTACGTTGCAATGGGCTACCATGATGGTGCATGGGTGCCTTGGAGTTGGCTGTCACGGGATACGGGCCGATGGCGGAGAATTCTTGCGCTCCCAGGTTCGTACTTGTACAATTTCAAGACTCGTTCTAGGTAACCATATTCTACAGCACAGCCAAGAGGCAGCTTGCGATACGCCTCCATGAGGATTCGAGCCCATGCACGGAGTAGTCTGAGCTGACAACAAGGCATCAGTCTCGAAAAGTCAGGGCACGCGACGTCCAAGCGGCTGACCATTCTTCCACCGGCCCCACGGGGAAAGAAGAAAACACGAACAAGACAAATCATGATTCACAGAGCCAGGTTATTGGGAAACACACCCAAAATTTTGTCGATTGAATTCGCCGTCGGTATTGGCCTTGGCCTTTATCGGTTGCCATTGAAACTGCAGTCCGTTGCCGGCAAATATCATGCAGCCAACTTGGCCACCACAATTTGTTTCAACAGCATCCGTGCAGTAGTACCCAGCAGTTTCTACTTGCGATAGTACTCGTAGTTGCTATTTGCAGTAGTCGTTGCTAGTGGCTGCGGCTGATCCTTACAGCCATGCTGCAAGCAAAGACTCTCACAGTGGTCAAAGCTTTCCCATCTAGCCTCTCAGACGCTGACAGACTTGGGTCCACGGACAATCCCGATACCCCAGTGGCACCCACCGAAAGCAATGCTTGCATGTTGTCCATGGGCGTCATATCACGAAACGTTGAATCGCCCAATTGAGGCCTAGGAGCTCCGGCGGTAAGTGGTGGTACGAAATACCGTGCGCCAACATACACGCTTTGAGCCAAGCGCGTCACAACACCTCGAACGCCGGGTTTTGGTTCTCTCGAGATGAAGCAATTCAATTCTCCAAGCAAGACTCTAGCATCTTGTCCAGGACGCTCCTCAGCGAGTCATTTTCCAGAGCCGCCGCGACACGTTCCTTGTCGCTAAGCTGTTTGTTCACTTGGTCATCTTGGCTGTGGCTGTTTTCCTTGCAGATGACTTCCACGCGGTAATTCGGAGGCAGCACTTGCTCCAGCCGGACCCTTACGCCAAGCCCAAGCACGGTGGCGAGAGAGCAGTGGGTGACAGTGGGAGTAAGCTCGACCGTAACTTGGACAATCGTGTTCGGACTTGGCACTCCGAGGGCTGGAGAGGGAGTGATGTGGATGTCAGGGAGGTTGACGACGGACAGTTGACCCAATGATACGGGATGCTCGGGATCCGTTATGCTGGAAATAAGGTCTGGGAATGGGATGTTAGCACTGTCAAATTCTGCTAGCAGCATGCGGAGTTGAAACAAATGCGATGTGAAGAGAAGGTCAAAGGGCATCTCGAGATGTATGTTTTGGGGAAGAGCTCGCCATTCCCGTTTTCGCAGGGGACGTTTCTCCTCCTCCCTTTTCTTTGTTGGTCATCGACTCAAGTGAGCCAAAATAAGCAGCTAGAGCCATGCAAATCCCCTAGAATTGACAGTGGGTGGCATGATTTTGACAAAATGGGTTTGGCATGCCAGGGGAGGCGACGTCGGTCCTCGGTTTGAAACGCCGACTGGGCACCCCGAGGGGGAAAAGACGTAGACGCACGGATCAAAGACATATCAACTAGGAAGCAAAAGGATGGACGGAGGACCAAGTAGGCCCAAGTTGTGATAAAACATTTGGGGGCGTCACAGCATACCGTAGATCTCTTGCTCGTCGATGGGCTCGGCCGATAAATCGTCCTCAGCAGCAGCAGCTCCTGAGCCGGTAGCGAAGCGGGACCAAGCCACTGCCGCCGCTGTGTCATCCTGATACCGGATGTCGTCGTCTTGCAAGAAGGGCCGAGACATGTATGACGGCTTCGCAAAAATCAGGTCCGAGTATCTACAGTCGGGGCCATTGCGCGGAGCCGACCGTTTCTGCCGAGTTGGGAGCTGAGAAGCGCTCAGAATCGTCGGGTTGGCGTTATCCAGGGCCGCAGCAGCCATCTTGCCTTTGGTCTCTCTGTGTAGGAGCGGCTCCAATCTCGGAGAGTGAAGGATGCGGTGCGCAGGGTGCGGAGAGGCTCTCTCCGTCTGCGATTGCTGGACGACAGAGCTAGACTGGTGAGGAAATAATTCGGGGTCCTGACGCGGGGCGATCGGCCGACGGTTCAGGACAATGCAGGGTATTCGCACGAGGTGAGGGGGTGTGTTCGTGGAGGCAAGTTGGGACGGCAATGGAGATTGTCGAGAGTCCAAGCTTCCCGGAGTTTGACCATTAGTAATGGAGGGGGCTGTTTTGGCGGGCGGTCAGAAACGCTCTCCGTGCCGGCGTATCGAGAACGGGGCAGAAGTTCTTGCAATGAACGGAGCAAGCGGGGGGAGAGCAATTGGCGGTCGAGGTGTTAAAAAGCCGCGGCTGGATCAGTTCTTGTCGTTGTGACAAAGATTAGATCAGAGTGGCTGGAATGCTGTACTTCGTATCTACTACGGAGAACAGATACAGGTTCTCGTACAGGTAGATGCGACGTTTGGGGTTGAGGGCTTTGCAACTCGCTTCGTCACGTTGTTCTAGCGAGATGTGACTGCTCGATGTGGAATATGTACAGGGTACAGGGGTTGGGTGGCAGTTTGCGGGCTACCTAAGCTGGCTGCACGGAGGAGCAACTTGTACCCGTACTTGTATAGTTGTTCGGAGTTTAGAGTTGAGGCATCTACTGCCGATGCCGTGCTCAGAATATACACACAACAACCTCCCCCTATTAATACAAAGGTGCTGGATTGAATGACACAGGTAGACCAAGACAGATATGCAGAGTAAAGGAGCTGCTTTGTATGCACTTGTAGACTTTCCTGTATACCAAGAACCCCAGAATTGCTGGGCCTTATGCAGAACCAGACGGTGACTGTGAGCGAACCATGGCCAGCACCGACATCCGTGGTTCCGGCAAGGGGAGGCTCCAAACACGTTCCGACTTGGTACTAGGGGCTTCCTTGCGAGCAGCCGCAAGAGGCAATCGCGGGCTATCTCGCATCGCAGTCGAGCGAAGCCCGCAATTCCTTTTGAATCCTTTGTACGTACTCGTACGCGCGCATGCTCCTAAAACCATGCTACTGCTATGCCGGTCCAGGCATAGAGGAGGTGGTTGCTGTCTGTTCTGTCCTGTCCTGTCCTGTCCGCTCAAGCGCGCTTGACGCTGATCTACTGCAGGGGATCTTTGTCGTGGAAAATTTGGTATCATTGCGCATTAGCAATAAGCTGCTTGCTTGCTTGCCAGCCCGGGCCAAATACAAAGTACATACATGCGAGTACATGAACGTGTACCCGTCAAACAAGGTACCTCCCTGTACCTTACCTATAGTACTGCAGTGGTTCGTCATCGTGGCAAAGAAGAGGAAGAAGAAGATGAAGCACGAGCCTCGTCGTATCGCATGTGCGTATCTCGCAGAAATGTACTCGTACAAGTAGGTACCTAAGGTAGGGAATGTACCCTGTGATATAAAACCGCCGAAGTTTGAGCGCGAGGCTGCCCGGCTGGCGCCATACTTCGTCATTGATGCCCATCTCATCCCAGGCCCGTTCTGCTGTCTTTGCTCACCGAGCCTGTTTTCTCATCTTTGCCTTGTTCTCTCCATCCTTGCCCGCAACAAAAGAAGGGGGAGAGAGAGAGCGTGCTGTGCTGTGCCGTGCTATTTCTACACCCCCCCCGCGGGGGGCGGGGGGGGGGCGGGGGGGGGGGGG